>NW_019154093.1:38401614-38776384 GCF_002288905.1 Enhydra lutris kenyoni
TCCCTTTTCCTAAGGAGGCTCCACACTGGGCTTGAACTCATGACCCTGAGATGAAGACCTGAACTGAGATCGAGTCAGATGCTTAATCAACTAAGCCACCCAGGCACCTCCCAAGTTTTTCAATTCAAGACAGCAGTCCAAATTTTTATGTGAGATTTCCTGCTTTTTATTGCTTAAACTGAAAATTCAGCTCATCAAATTGCAATTGGTAATAAACAAGCAGAGAACAAATTAAAATACACACATATGCACATGGGTTAGATGCTGCTCATATGCTCCCGATTTGTAGTCTCTGGTATAATTAATATAATAGCTCTGCCTCCTCAAAATTCATATTCAAAAAACAGCCCGAGTGTTCAGACTGAACCACAGTTCCGTCTGCAGTTCTTCACTCACTGGCTTCCCTTGTTTAATTGTAAGCTCCCTTACAAAGGATCTGGCCTTTGCTTCCTTCCCTAGCTTTTTATCCTACCATCACCTTGTTAGCTGATCACATATCCTCTCTGTGTAAAACCATTCAGATTTATGAATTATTGTCTGAGAGCCCCGCCTGGTTTAGTATTTGCCCAGGATTTCTCATTTGATTAAATAAGGTGGTATTACTAATAGTTGCAATCAAATGAGCTGGCATGGCTTTATTATATTTTATACTTCCAGCTTTTGTCATGTCTTAACTAGCTATGGTGAGTTGCTTGTATATTAAATACTGTTATTTCTATAACACATAGCTGTATGGGAAAGATGATCAATGATAACCATCCTCCGTTGCTCAGACCTTTCCAGACGATGTAACTATCACCTGCCTTTCAAAGACACAATGCAGAGTATTTGGTAATAAACAAAAAAAAGATGGCTAGTGATAGCTCAACTTTTTGGGTCTTGGGGATAAAGGAAGAAGTATTTAATGTTGTAGTGTCTCAGAAACTGGTTAAACTCAAATATCTGTATCAAGAATAATTATTCTGCTTATGTTGTGTTTGTAATATTCAGATAATCAGTGGGTTTTTATTTGTTTTAATATGCATAGATATATTTTAATTTTTGAAAGAACTTTATTTTTGAAGATAGTTATGGAAGACTTATGTTGCAACCCTAACAACAACAACAACATAATTATCATTATAATAATGATAGTTTTAGGTCAATATATAAATGTTTTAAATTATATAATTTTAATCATCTTAACATTCCTTTTTGCTTTCAGAAGTGTCCCACTTTGGACAATAAACTATACAGTCACTTCATTTAATTTGTTCTGCATTCCAGCCATTCAAAACAGCTTGGTAATCTGCCCAGTACCCTGAACTGTTTCTCTGAGCTTTTTTCAAGCAAGTTTCCTCTATTTGGCGTGACACCATTCCCACTCCCACACTATTTTTACCTCCTTCCTTCAAAATTTAATTTACAGTCAGCATTTAATAATTAACACGGATAATTGTGTATGTGTGAATGTGGTAAATAACAAATTGTACAAGTGTGAAGTGGTATTACTTAACTTGTTAAATTTATACTTAGTGTTTAACTAAACCAAAATTTAATTCAGGATCATGATCTCTAGAAAGCTTTGTATTATAAGAATCTGTATAGGTGACTATTTCCCAACTTGATTTTAGCTTATCGATGGCTAACAACTTATATCTGTGTTCTCAGAGGCTAGCACAGCACTGGTATAGGGTTGCTTAACAACCATCAATGAAACGAAAGGAGAAGGAATAAATAAATGAATATGGGTAAAAAGAAGAATCTTATCCAACTTCTTTGGTTCCTCATCCTCTTGGCTATTTCCCCCAAAATAGAAACAGAGGGCAGTGGGTCTTATCCTGATTGTACATGAGGGTTTCTCACCACCCACACATGCCTATTTCTAGTATAGTATGTACTCTCTGAGAGGAAGGGGCACCAGTGATACCTACACTCCTCAAGAGTGATACTCTGAATAATATAATGCCATGTTTGTTCTTCCTCTCCCCTCAGGATACAGTTCAGTTTCTTGGCTATTATTCACCAGAGCTTTGTGTTCCTTTCATTTGGTACTAGAAAGTAGAATGCAAGGCTTAGTTTGCATTTTTCATTATTGGCTCAACAATATGGAACAAAAAAAAAGAGAGATTTCTTTCTGACATTTCTCTTCAAGATAAGAAAATCAAAAGCTTGGGCTTCAGATACAGAGTAGAAGGGAACAGAACAAAATTGTTTTGTCTTTGTCTGCAACATATGGCAGGAATTGGCTCTGGTTTAATTCTGAAGAATATAAGAACATTAGTCAGAGACAATGCAACTGCAGAAGCTTTTTATGCCTCAGTTAGAGATATCACCATAATATGAGTTGCCAGTACTCTGTGGTCACTCTGAGCTCAAGAAGATGTGAGCACCAGCTCTTTGTATGCAAAATTTATAGTGGTGGTGAGGGAAGTTTCCAATATATATCACTCTCCATGAGTTGTATGAAAGATGCCCATATATGCGGATTTGGTGGCATCTATCCAAAAAGCTTGATGGGGAGGAAGAAATCATGTTGAGTACATGTGTCACCTAAATGGAAACTAAAACCTTCTCAAATCAAAGGAAAAGAGGCAAGTGCCTGACGAGAGGATGTTAAAATCACCAGGCAGACTGTACATCATTCTCTGTAAGACAACGATTTTAGCTCTGTCAGGATCCGCTGTATGCACAGATCTTGCCTTTGTTGGAAAGGGTGGGTGAGATCAATATGTATAATCATAGTGGGATCTCTATGGAGATGCAAAGTGTCTTCCCATCTCCTGAAATTATGGAAGAGAAAGCAAAGTTAAGACATATCCAGATCTGATAGAGGAAATTTTAAATCATACTATTAGAATATTAGAAATAGGATCTGTACTCGAGGAACTACAGAACACTCATGAAAGAAATTGAAAAAGACACAAAAAGATGGAAGACCATTCCATGCTCTTGGATCGGAAGAATAAACATTGTTAAAATGTCTATACTGCCTAGAGCAATCTATACTTTTAATGCCATTCTGACCAAAATTCCACTGGTATTTTTCAAAGAGCTGGAGCAAATAATCCTAAAATTTGTATGGAATCAGAAGAGACCCCGAATTGCTAAGGAAATGTTGAAAAACAAAAATAAAACTGGCGGCATCACATTACCTGATTTCAAGCTTTACTACAAAGCTGTGATCACCAAGACAGCATGGTACTGGCATAAAAACACCAAGACAGCATGGTACTGGCATAAAAATAGAGAGCCCAGATATGGACCCTCAACTCTATGGTCAAATAATCTTCAACAAAACAGGAAAAAATATACAGTGGAAAAAAGACAGTCTCTTCAATAAATAGTGCTGGACAGCTATATGTAGAAGAATGAAACTGAACCATTCTCTTACACCATACACATAGATAAACTCGAAATGGATAAAAGACCTCAACGTGAGACAGGAATCCATCAGAATCCTAGAGGAGAACATAGGCAGTAACCTCTTCGATATCAGCCACAGCAACTTCTTTCAAGATATGTCTCCAAAGGCAAAGGAAACAAAAGCAAAAATTAACTTTTGGTACTTCATCAAAATCAAAAGCTTCTGCACAGCAAAGGAAACAGTCAACAAAACAAAGAGGCAACCCACGGAATGGAAGAAGATATTTGCAAATGACAGTACAGACAAAAGGTTGATATCCAGGATCTATAAAGAACTCCTCAAACTCAACACACTCAAAACAGATAATCATATCAAAAAATAGGCAGAAGATATAAACAGACACTTCTCCAATGAAGACATACAAATGGCTATCAGACACATGAAAAAATGTTCATCATCACTAGCCATCAGGGAGATTCAAATTAAAACCACATTGAGACACCACCTTACACCACTTAGAATGGCCAAAATTAGCAAGACAGGAAACAACATGTGTTGGAGGGGATGTGGAGAAAGGGGAACCCTCTTACACTGTGGGTGGGAATGCAAGTTGGTGCAGCCACTTTGGAGAACAGTGTGGAGATTCCTCAAGAAATTAAAAATAGAGCTTCCCTATGACCCTGCAATTACACTACTGGATATTTACCCCAAAGATACAGATGTAGTGAAAAGAAGGGCCATCTGTACCCCAATGTTTATAGCAGCAATGGCCACGGTCGCCAAACTGTGGAAAGAACCAAGATGCCCTTCAACGCTCGAATGGATAAGGAAGATGTGGTCCACATACACTATGGAGTATTATGCCTCCATCAGAAAGGATGAATACCCAACTTTTGTAGCAACATGGATGGGACTGGAAGAGATTATGCTGAGTGAAATAAGTCAAGCAGAGAGAGTCAATTACCATATGGTTTCACTTATTTGTGGAGCATAACAAATAGCATGGAGGACAAGGGGAGATGGAGAGGAGAAGGGAGTTGAGGGAAATTGGAAGGGGAGGTGAACCATGAGAGACTATGGACTCTGAAAAACAACCTGAGAGGTTTTGAAGGGGCGGGGGGGTGGGAGGTTGGGGGAACCAGGTGGTGGGTATTAGGGAGGGCACGTATTGCGTGGAGCACTGGGTGTGGTGCAAAAACAATGAATACTGTTACACTGAAAAGAAAAAAAAAAGAAATAGATGAACAATATGAGTGTACTTAACACTTTTAAAAAAGCTGTTAAAACTAGAATGGAAGGCTTGGTATATAGTATCAGTCCTTTATTTTATACATGAATGGAATGAGCTTTTTGAAGGTTAAATGTTCTTGGAAGAAGTTGTGGAGCTTGCCAGGGGTTCCATCCAGTGGTAGGGGAAGTACTTTCCCACTGAAAAGTGTTTTGATTATATTCCACAGGTCATGTTTGTTCAAATCCCCATTTCAGATATATTGAGATCATAATATGTGCTGAACACTGAACAGTGGTTGGATATAAATGAAATGCTGCCAGCTGTAATGGTTAGAAACAATCATTTCTTCTGAAACTGATGGGAGTTCCTTAGATCTCAAACACTAAAACATGTGCAGTGAAAACAGATAGTTAAGATGGCATCTTATATCTAACTACAACTTTACTTTTTAGTAAGAGATGAGATAATAGAAAACTTCAGTCCTTATTTTTCAAATCATTTAAGAATACCTTGCAAAAGAGATAATGAGGTCCAAATGAGATGGGAAGTAGTTATAAAATATTTAAAAAAATAATTTGTTTCTTTATTTGAGAGAGAAATAGAGAGCACAAGTGGGGTGGAAGGGCAGAGGGAGAGGGACAAGTAGACTCTCACTGTTAAGTAGGGAGCTCAATGCAGAGCTTGATCCCAGGACCCCAGGACCATGACCTAAGCCAAAGGCAGATGCTTAACAGACTGAGCCACTCAGATACCCTTAAATATTTTTGACATAAGTTAGATCTTATAAATATTAGAACTATATGTATTTACTTATTCATTTTTTATTTGATGTCCATTTATTGAGGGTCTACTTTGTGTCAGACACTACTTGAGATCTTAGATATATAAATGCATATATGTGAAAGAGATGAAGGCCTTGCTATTAAAGAATTCATAGCCAAGTTCAGTGCATACAGGTGGAAGAACATAAAGAACTCTATATGTTTTGTTCAGCTTATAAAGAATTTTTTTGTTCAGTTTAAATGAACTTCGAAAAATTAAAATTTTGTAGCCTATAATTACTCACCTTTTTAAAATTAGAACCTTTGATTAGTATAGACATTGAATGTTAGTTTCTAAATTCCTGTTGGGAAGAAATCCCAAAGTTACTAAGTAATGCAGCTCTCAAGTCATTTTTTAATTGAAAGTGTCTAACTTGAGGTTTTCACACAGCTCACAGGTTAGAGTGAGGATCTTCTGCATGATAATTTTTTTCTTTTTTAGGTATATCGTTGTTCTCAGATATTCTCATTCAGATTTAATTGGTCTGGGGTGAGATCTAGACTTTAGAATTTTTTTTAAAAAGTCTTTTCAAGTGATTCTGATATGCCAGTATTGCGAACCACTGGCATAAATCATTGTTTCTCAAAGAGATTATACTCATTAATAAGATCATTTTAGATGGTATTAAATCATTTTAAGTTGTAGTCATTATTGTTTTGGGATGTATATCAGAAAAATATGTAAGTAGCCCATGGATATTGTTATTTAGGACAAAAAAAGATTATAAAAAGTGAGTTAGTTCAAAATAGATTTATCTGTATATCTATCAGTATCTCTATCTCTATCTACCTATCTATCTATCTATCTATCTATCTATCTATCTATCACTTGTAAGAATACAGTTGGCAAAGGTTGTGAAGTTGCCAGAATTTTAATGATTGAATTTTAGATAACACTAAGATGGATTATGACATAAGATAGGAAATATGGAGGACAGAGGAATTTGGAAGATAAAATAGATTTTCCTTACAAGATTGATGATGAGATGGAAAGCAAATAGTTTAAGGACAAAGATTATATTTTCAAGTATTCTTTGCCAATTGTTTTGGATCAAGATATTTGAAAATGAAAGGAGTATGTGGTAGGTTTGATATTCTTTTGTGTAAAGAAAGAAGCCTTTCTGATACTCTTGCATGTGTAGAGGACCTACCCATATCTCTGGATATAGACTGGATTGGGTTGACCATGAGATGATACTTCAGACATTATGGCCACCTGTGAGCATTGAAAGCAGCATACTGTTACAGCAAAGGTAACAAAGAGTAATCCCCAAGAAGCAAATGCTGCTTAAAATCTGTTTGGGTAGGCAGCTGTTTTCATTGGCTCCACAAGGTGTCATGATAGCTGCTCTAAGAGCTTGTCATATGGTGAGTATTCATGTGAATTCACTTCTGTGAATATTGACAGGGAAATCAGTAATGGCAAAGAAATGACTATTTGAGATCCCAAAAGGTAATTGTCGTTGGTTCAACAGAAAAGTCAGAGTGACACAATAGTTTTATCCTCTCTGGCAAGTTTAATGGGTCAACAGTGACTGCTGGAAGAATACACTGGGGAGCACTTTGAAGATGAGTCTGTCTCATGGAAAAGGATGCCGCGATCTGTTAGTGAGACCATCAAGGAATTGCATAGGGGAGTGACAGTACCATGGTCAAATCCTCCATTTCTGAAAATGGTTACTCTATTGTTTGATGATATAACACTCAGCATAATGACCTTAGTCAAGGTAAACTTGACAATTTAAAACTAATAAACTCTTCTGAAAGATGGTAAGTTTCTCACTGCACTAGATAAGACAGCGTACATAGATGAGTGCTTTGTATTTCTGCTTTCATAGTGCATGAACTTCTGACTTTCAGTCTTGCACTTTGTTCTGTAAGTCAGTATCTTCTTATTCCTTAATCTATCTGGTTACTACATGAGACAGGTTTGGAAATCAAGTTGTTTTAGATAGCAGTCTTTAGAGCTAGTTGCCCCAATCATTAATCCATAAAATAATAAAGCAGTAAAGAGGTTAAGTGATCCACTTACGTCTCTCAGCAGTGGGTAGACGAATCTCAGATTTCTTTCTTCTAAGAGAACTTGGGTACCTTGTTCTGGGAGGGAAGCCAGATATCATGGCTAAGTGATTCTGGATCCTGTTGTTTAATCGAGTTGTCTTGTTGCTGAGTATGTGTTTTATGGTTATTAACCTTAGCCATCATAAAGAGCTGACACACGGGAGAATTACGCTGGCTTGAAAATATACACACATCTTTTTTTCCGTCAAGGTATTTCTTTTTTTTTTTTTAATTTTTTATTTTTTCAGCGTAACAGTATTCATTATTTTTGCACCACACCCAGTGCTCCATGCAATCCGTGCCCTCTCCAATACCCACCATGTCAAGGTATTTCTTTTAAGGAGACATTTCCTGATTGGAATCAGTGCCCCAGTTATACTGGTATTCAAAAAGACATCATTTCTCCACTTTCAACATCTCTTTCTCTCTCTTTTCTTTTTCATTCACTTACTCAGAAATACGAATGTATTATGAGTCAGGTTCTGTTTTAGTCTACAACAATATAGCATTGAACAAACAGACACTGTTTTACCTCAGGGCTCATATATTCTTATTTCAAACAAACAAATTTAATCACATTAGAGAGTGATATGTGAAATTACAGGAGACTAAAGGGAACAATGGGAGCACATAGATGATGTGGAAAGTGGGACATCAAAGAGGGCTTCCTGGAAGAAGTAACATTTTGGCTAAGTCCTGAAACCTAAAAAGAAGTAATCTGAGTGAAGTGAGAAGCTGAGGTATGAAAGAGACTGTTAGTCAAGGAAGTAAAAGTCTTCACTGTCATGGGAATATGGAGGTGGAGTAGGAAGAATGTGATTGGAGATTGCATCTAACACCACAAAATATAGTATTTTGAGACCATTTTAAGAAGTATGAACCTTCTCTTGAGAACAAAGAGGTGGTACTGAAGGTTTTGATTGGACTGGCATGATCAGATTTGCATTTTAGGGAGATTTTGCTTTTATATATATATATATATATATATATATAATATGTATACATGTTATATATGTGTATAACATGTATATAATATGTATTATAGAACATATCAAGATAGATTGAATTTTTCAGGTGCTTATACTGTGGAAAAGATTAGAAACAGCTCCATAAACCCTAGTGGAAGATATATAAATTATAAGTTGGGTACATGACACCCAAAGCACACTGAATGTGACAGTGGTCTTGTGATAACTTTGTTCAGAAAATAGTGCTGATTTATTCCCCTTTATGGTGTTATCATGGACATCTGCCCCTTGTTTGTAAGATCTGTTGTTGAACAGACAAAGAAAAGGAGTCACTGTGCTTCCCCTTGATGAATTGTGTCTCATAATTGTAAGTAACAGATCAAACTCCGCCTAGCTTAGGCAGGAATGAGAACTTACCAGTTTATCTGTTGGAGGGGCTGGAGTGATTGGAAGCAGAGATTCAACCCATCTTCCTATTTGTTGACTTTATCCATGAGGAAGCACTTTATCCATGAGGAAGAAGACAGAATGCTGGCTTTTCTAATGTCTTAGATTAGATTCTCTAAAAGCAGACCCCCTGAGAGGATTTATTAGACTGTCTCTGGAAAAATCTGATAAGGGCATGGAGACAAATAGACTCAAGAAAATTATAAGAAAAAAACTGCCCTGAAGTAAATTGGAGAATGTATATTTTGTGGCAAAATTTCCTGAAATTATGGTATTTTTTTCTTCCAAAGTTCCTGGCATCCCAGGTCTACAAATAAGAAGGTACAGGTACAGGGATTGACCCAAAGCTGGTGTTTGCTGAGTAGGTGTGATAGAAGAAAAGAGGTATTTTGGAAATGAGGATGTTGATGGAAGTCATACAAATAGAGGGAAAGAAAGACAGCAGGACACTGTAGGGGGAAAATACAAGAACCAGGGGACCTCTCTGAGGAATTAAAGGTGTGGGTAGCTGAAAGGAAATGGTGTTTATATCAGGTTCCTATTGACTGCCTCAAACTTAGTGGGTTAAAACAATAGAAATTTATTCTCTTACAGTTCTCAAGGCCAGAAATCAGAAATGAAATTTATGTGGCTAAAATCAAGGTTTCTCCAGGACTGATTCCTTCTGGAGGATCCATGGATGAATCCATTCCTTGCCTCTTCCAACTTCTGGTGGCTGCTGGCATTCCCTGGCCTGTGGCTGCATCATTCCAGTTTCTGTTTCTATCATCACGTTGTTGTCTCCACCTCTGTGGTAGCATCTCCCTCTGTCTCCAACTCTAAAGGACACTTAGTTATGACCTCATTGGTTCCACCTGGATTACATTACATCTGCAACATCCTTTTTACCATATAAATTACATGTTTACAGGGCCCAAGGTTGGCATGGATTTATTGGAGAGGGGCTTTTTTCAACCTACCACAACACTGAATTCAGACTGTAGATTGTTTATGTTCAAGTTTTCATCAGTGGAACAGTTCCCAGAGAAAAAAATACTAGAATCAAAGTGTAGACATGAGTGAGTTTGAATAAGATCATTAAGTCAGGGGGCACCTGGGTGGCTCAGTGGGTTAAAGCCTCTGCCTTTGGCTCAGGTCATGATCCCAGGGTCCTGGTATCGAGCCCCGCATCGAGCTCTCTGCTAAGCAGGGAACTTGCTTCCCCCTCTCTCTCTGCCTGCCTCTCTGCCTACTTATGATCTCTGTCAAAAAAAAAAAAAAAAAAAAAAAAAAAAGAAAAGAAAGATCATTAAGTCAGTCCACAAAATAAAAAACTAGGACATCGGGTGATATAGACTGGGCGTGGGATGCCTTGAGACAATTCAGTAACTTGCTGTAAGTCACACAATTTGTGGGGGCTGGAAGTATGCTTCTTTATTACTTTTATGAAAAAGTCAACTTTTAGTTGTGGGTTACCTATGAAAGAAGAGAAGACAAGGAGAAAGAGAAGTCTGGGGCACCAACGTGGCTCAGTCAGTTAAGTGTCTGCCTTTGGCTTAGGTCATAATCCTGGGATCCCATAATCGGGCTCCTTGCTCATCGGGGAGTCTGCTTCTCCCTCTTCCTCTGCCCCTCAGCCCCCCCATGGGCTCTCTCTATGCTCTCTTCTCTTTCAAATAAATAAATAAAATATTCTTTAAAAAAAGAAAGAGGAAGTCCATTTTCTCTCTGTTCCAGAGCAAGTTTGATTACATTCTCCATTTGCACCTGTTTTATTCATTCCAGGTCTCCCTCTGACCCCCACACCACAATGCTACCAGATCTCTTCTCAGCCCTTCTCTGCTTTCTCAGGGCTCTAGGAGATTTCCTTCTATGAACAGGATCTTCCAGGGTCTTCTGCTGTCTCATTTCCACTTAGGTTTACTACAGGGGAACCTCCAGCAGGGGATGAGAAAAGTATCAGTGTGATTCTGTACCCACCCCCCACTCCAGCCCTGACAACTATCGCCCTGGCAGTGACTGAATATCTCTATGGACAAAGCTCTGTGTGGTAGACTCTTTCCCAGCTCCAGGTCTTTCCAATCTTTGGTGACTCTGTTCCCTCTCTTTGCCCCATCATCTGGGTGTTTCATTATCTTGTTCATTCTGCGACTCTGTGGAACCCTTTGCAACTAATCTCCCTTGAATGACCTTTAGTTAAGCCAGCCCCTTTGATTATTTGATCTTTTTCTTCCTGAGACTCTGGTATAATAGGGCATAATTCCAGCTCTTTGAAGTATTTTCCTAAGTTACCGTTATAGTTTGGCATTTCTTCAGAAATCCCTTGGGCCTCCACTATTTTTTGTTGTGAGGTAAAATAAGCAAACAAGCAAACAAACCTGCCTCAAATTTTTTGCCCACTCTTGGTAATGTTTTTTGTGACTTGTATCGTTTCAGCTTGTCTTTGGTTATGAGTAATAGAAAAAATATCACCGAGAGTGAGTAAACAAATTGGAGTTTGTTTTTATACAAAACAAACTTGTTATGTAACAAGGAGAATGAATATGATTAGGTGCTGCCATTGTTTCAGTGCTTCAATATTGTCAAAGCCTTGGCTATCACCTTCACAATTCTTTGGTATTTTCCTCTTGGGCACAAGATGGCTGCTAGAGCTTACCACCTGCATTCTAGATAGGAGCCAGAGGGAAAGATGGCCAGAAGCCACATTTATACCATTACATGTTCAGAAAAATAATCCTTCTGAGAAGGATTCCATCTCCAGAATATGTCTGCTTATGCCTTATTTATCAGAATTGGCTTGCAGAGCCACTGTTAGATGCACAGAAGACAGGAAAAGCATTAAAATTCAACTTGTCCTTCAAAGGAGATGGGCAAAGGAGAAGATTGGACATAGATGTTAATTAAGTGAGAATGTCTTCTGTACTCTCTACAAAACCCTAGCAAAGCATTTAAGAGCATGCATTATGAAGTCATAGTGCTGAGTTCCAACACTGGGTCTGCTACATTCTATAGTGTGAATTTGGGGAACAGCTTAATCTCCCATGGCTTCAGGTTCTGCACCTGCAAGTAGGATGATAAAAGTGTTTCTCTCATAGAGTTATTATGATTGCCAAATGAGTTAGTGCAGCATTTAGAACAGTACCTGACACATGGCAGGCACTATTTACGTTTTTATCTGATATTTTTGTGGTTTCTACTCAAACCCTCAAAAAGGTGGCTACAGGAAATAGAAAAAGTAAGGGTGAATAAAAAGTGGCAAGGGCAGAGCTTGGCCAAATTGTGAGATTAAAAAGATTATCTCCTCCCTCCTTCATTTTCCCTTTCATCCCTATCCATTTCCTTCCCAGGCTTATATTGCCTCCCAGATATCCCTCACCCTTATGTCATGGAGAACTTGCTGCTATAACACTCTGCATGCATTCACAATATACCAAACAGTCAATCAGTCGTATGTATTTTTTTATGCCCTAAGGATGTACTAGGGTTTGAAACAGAATGGTAAATAAGGCAGCCATGGCCCTGCTGTGATGATGTTTATAGTCTACTTGGGAAGATGATATTAAAAAATAATTAGACAAAGTATTAATTGGTATTTAGCTCTATTTGAAAATAGAAAATATCAGTATTCTATGATAACATGCTAATTGTAGGAGCCAGAGAAAGCTTACCTAAAGAGGTAGCATTTATGCTAAGACCCAAAGGTCGAATAGGAACTAGTCAGCTCAAGAGGTGGGGTTGGGCTTGGGACAGAAGAGTAGAAAGTTTCAAGGGAATAGCAAGAGCAAGGACCTAGAAGAAGGATGAGAGCTGGGATTTGAGGAGCTAGAGGCTTGTGTCTCTTTCTTTTCTATGCCACCAAAGTGTATTTGTCCCTTGTGTCCTACTCCCTCTGCACTGCTCCCAGCAATCTATCTTGACAGGTAGTTATTTGATGAAATCTTAACTGCCCAGCCATACACAAGCCACAGAATCCTCCTTTTCTGGTTCTTCTGAAGCAAAAAGACCTCAATAAGCTAATCTACACTGAAGTAAGAAAGATTTCTAAGCCTTGATTCTCTGTTTTCAGGACTGTTTGTATTTGAGTTAGAAGCTTCTAGGTACACAAATGCTTACTTTCATAGTGACTTCTCTATTAGTGGAGATTTCAGTGCCTTTGCCTGGGAATTTCTTTTGCTATAGGGGGTTGGAGGGGTGAAGCAGATTATTTATGTGATCTGGTAAGAAGTCACCTCTGAAGGTAAAGTTATGATTATCTCAAGCATGTTGGCACCTCTAATGACCTGGACAATTTACTCTATGATTTACTATTAGCTGGAACATAATCATTCCTTATTTATTAACACAACTAAATATTTATACTCTTTCCCTTTTATGGAAATCAAAATTTTGAAATCCTACTTGGAAAGTGAGAACAGAAATGGGTTTTTAATCTTCTGGATTTGACTATATTGAATATTCTTTTCCTCATTGCTGAACTGTGCTTAACCTATAGTTAGATCCTCTGGCCAAAGCAATGCCTTTCTCAGCTGTGGGGTCCATCCATCCTTCCCACTCTGCTCCAGAGCCCCCCCTGTAGCCAGTGAGTGCAGGAAGTACTGATGCTTGCTGTGACTTCTATTTGCTTCTGAGGGGGAAAGACAAGTTTAAATCCTGTAATATCATGTCTAACCATAAATACATGATTCAAAAGCCACAGTTCTGAGAAGCAAGAGGTTAAAGGGAGCCTTGAGTGCTATAAGTGGTCAAGGTGCATTCTTGAAGATGATCTCATTAAATAAACATGGAATGCAGAAGCATTTGTCAATATTACACATGCTGTTTTACACTGAACTAATAAAAGATTCATTGCTGCTCTACTTCACATTGGCTTTGCCAATTTGAACCTCCTTTATGTGACTGTCTTCTTCATTTGTGCAGTTCACAGCTAAGCTTTTATATTTATTCCAGCTCTCTCCAGGCTGTCAGCTCTGCTTCTCATTCATGCTCATATATCAAGTTATTTCTGTTCCATCAAAGTTATCTGCTTTTCTTACAGTGTATGTTTTCACATGTTTATTTGTAGCTTATTCCAAAATGATTTCGACACAGTTCAATAGACTGGATGCTAGCTTTTATGATCATTTTGGTTGCTCAGAAGCTATTAAAAAACTTTCTATATTTTCACTTGAAAACATAAATGTTCTCTTTAGATTTTTTTGTTTTATTAAATTCCTGCAAAAGGTATGGCCTATTTAATAAACTGGTTACATCTGATGCTAAAATGAAAATCTGATTAAAAATACAAGTCTACAGCTGTTACCAAGGAAACCAATGACCTCTTTTGTTAACTAGCTGCTGGGGTACAGGTTACCTTCCTGAGAATTCTCTAATTGGAAACTCATTGTCCTAGAAAGTCTGTTGGGATGTGAATGTGTATCTAAAGATTATAATTTGTCTAGTAGCAGCTGAGGTCAGGTGTGTACAACAAGAAGTCATTTTTCCAAGTGCAAATAACAAGTGTTGAGACTTTCAGGTCCTCTTGGGATTAGCAGATATTTGGAAATACTTGGTTTAATTGGCTTAATTTAAAAAGCAAATAGAGTTGACAACAGAGAAAAACTGCAACAGCCCTTTTAACTACTAATGACTGGGAACTTTATATAAACCAAAGCTTTTATATATCCATGATGGTAGTTGAACCTTTTATTGAAGCAGAATAAGAAAATTCAGTATCAAGATATTACTGAATCATACCTAGGTATTTGTATTTGAAATTATTATAGTATATCTATTTGTAGTAAGTTCTAGATTAATGACAATAATGCCTGAGTTTTACACTAGATTTCCTTCTCCTCATTATCTGTTAATAAGGGGAACTTCAACTGATACCATTTATTCATTTATTCGAGGAAAATTTCTTCAGCTCCTAATATGGTGAAAAACTATTCAAGGCATCATAGATACAAAACATAGTATCTTGTGCTCAAAGAGTTTATCATAGTCCAGCAGTATAGTCAAAAATCCATCCCTCATAATTCAGTGAGATATATGCCACAATAGAGCTATGCATGCAGCATTATGAGAATATATAGAAGCAGCATAGAGGAAAGGTACCTAACCCAACCTAAGAGGCAGAAAAGGATTTAGGAATGTCTTCTTAGAGGAGGCAATGCTTCCGTAAGAATGTAATAACTACAGGAACAAAAACAGAAAGGTAATACTCCAAAGACTACTTTTCAACTAGTGTTAGCTGTTTACATTACATCTTAATTCAGAATAACCAAATGTTAAGGGGCGCCTGGGTGGCTCGGTGGGTTAAGCCTCTGCTTTTGGCTCAGGTCATGATCCTAGGGTCTTGGGATTGAGCCCTGCATTGGGGTCTCTGCTCAGGGGGGAGCCTGCTTCCCCCTCTCTCTCTGCCTGCCTCTCTGCCTACTTGTGATCTCTCTCTGTCAAATAAATAAATAAAAATCTTTGAAAAAAAAAAAGGAATAACCAAATGTTAAAATACAGTATAAAGCAATAATATATTAAGATATTATAGAGTTGGCTCAAGAGTAAGAATATGATCAGAGTTCAGAAGAAAGAACCCCCAAACTGTTCTTATTTTATATAAGAATTATATTTTCTGATTTAACATACAGTAAATAAATACCATAAACCAGTGAGGAATGAGATAGATTATTTGATAAATTCTGCTAAGAAAACTGATGTTTGTGGAAAAAAATCAAATTGACTTTGCTGTTATATGTCAAAATTCCAGATGAATGAAAAATTTGATATAAAAAGTGAAATTATTTAAAAACCAGAAAATATGAGTGAATTTTTAACTTTTTCTAAGATGATGAAAAATATAATGGTAGATATTAGTATACTGGACTTGGTTAAAAATATCTCTGTGTGCAAAAATTATAATATTTAAAAACAAACAGTAAATTAAGAAGTTTTAGCAAAAAAAATATGGCACAGTTTTCATATACTTAAAAAAAATAACAGTCCAATAAGAAAATCCAATACTACAGTATAATGGACAAAAAAACGTAAGAAAATTCCCCAAAATGAAGATCTTATGACTGTTATACATACGGAAAAATAGAGAAGAATGATCAGAATGACAATGCCTTAGTTTGATCTACTTTAACAAAATACCATAAATGGCTTGCACCAAATTCATGTATCTGCCTCACTTCTAGAGGTTGGGAAGTCTATGATCAAAAGTGCCAGCACCACCAGGTTCTGATGAGGGCCCTCTTCCTGGCTTGTAAATGGCTACATTCTAGCGGTATGGACATTTGGTAGAGAGAGGAAGAGGAAGCGATCTCTTGGATGTCTTTTCTTCTAGGGGCACTAATCCTGTAATGAGAGCTCCATGACCTCATCTAAACTTAATTACTTCCCAAGGGCCCTTCTTCCTAATACCATTACACTGAGGGCTAAGCCGTCAACAAATGAATTTTGGGGAGGACACAAATCTACATAACACAGAGTGAAGACCTCTGAAAATCCATTTTCTCAGAAAAGCAACAAGACCACTGGGGAAAAAATTGTCAAAGTCAACTTCTTAAAAACTCTGTAAATTAACCAAAGGCATGCAAAAATCTGAGGAGAATTTCTTGAATAAAAACAGCTGACTTTTGATAAGAACGGTGAGCTTTGTGGTATTCTAATTTGCCATATACCCATTTCTCTCTCCTCGGCTTTTCAGCAGCCTTGAAAACCAGCAACCTCTGGAACATGGTGTCTATGAAAACCAGCTGCTTAGCAGCCACTGAGGGGACTAGAAAGGGTTTGGAACTCCCCCCCCCCAAAACTCTCTTATTTCCAGAGAATTGTCATTAGATAACCTGCATGTTAGCTCCCTGGGAAATTCACAAAATTTATCTTTGACCAGACTCACATCTTTCTCAGTATGGCAATCCCTATCCTTAGGGCAGTTGTCTAATACAAAGAGCAATTGTTACAACTGGTACAGGCAGTTGACCAAAATATTTAAAAGTAAAATCCTACAGTATACAAAAAAGTAAGGTCCCATCATCAAGGTTGGGTATAAGTAGTTCTATATTAAGGAAGTCATGTGTTCAAAATAATTGTGATTATAGGAGAAAAATCCACTCTATTATATCAATATATAAAGAGCAAATGATAAAATTCAACACTAATTCATAATTATTTTTTCTTATCCAACTGGAAGGAGAAGGAAACTCCTAAAAAGAGAAAGGATTTCTACCAAAAAGCATGCATCATACCCTTATTTATGGACAACAAATATTTATTTTATGCCTGCATGTATCAAATACTCATTCTAGGCACTGGTCACATAGCAGTGAAGAGAATAGAGACTGTGTCCTTGTGGAGCTTAAAAACTCCTGGTTAAACGCATCTTTCATATTCGTTGATATTTAGAAGTATTTTTAGTAAAGTCAGAAATAAGAAAAGGATTCCTACTCCTTTTCTTTAACTAATTAGAACACATAAGGGGAAAAAAAATTCTGCTGAAAATAGTGCCAAAGTTGTAAATTTCATTGGAATTGATCCAATACTACAAAAGAAGAATTTATGGACACAATTTTCAAATATTAAAGGACATGTAAGGAAATCTGAATAAATGGAGCTCTATATCATGTATATGGAAAACTCAAAATCATAGAGGTGTCATTTATTTTCAAAGAACATGAGAACCTAATTCTAAAATTAATACAAAAGACAGAAGTAAAAGATATGCTTGAAGAAAGGTTGGGGTATCAGATACTAAGATTTATTATACAGTTATAGAAATTATAGTAGTTATGTATTAATGTATGAAGAGATTTATATAACAGGGTAGAGAATTCTAAAAAATATATATGTGACTATATAAGAACTTGATATAAATGATAAATATGCTGTCTATAAATATAAATATATAATATATAACTGTAATATATAAGATATCTATAGATTTAAACAGAAATGCTATGTAAATATATAGTTTTTTATTTTTATTTTTAAAATTTATTCATTTTTTATTATGTTCAGTTAACCACTGTATAATACAACAAATATATAGATATTTAAATGTCATATAAATGATAGAGACAGTGTTACAAAATAGTGAGAAAAAGAGTCTTTAAAAAAAAATGACTTTGGGGGCACTCTTCTGTACTTTCTAGATAGGATGCTACCTGATTCATGTACCATTTAATAAAGCCTATTAGATATTTTTTTAAAAATGGTGTTGGATTAGTAGATTTCCTTGGAAAAGTTAAAATTAGGTCCCAATTTTACCCCAAGCACAAAAATGAACTCCTGAGATATTAAAAATTTTAATATGAAAAAAAATCTTTATTAGAAGATAGTATGGGAAAATACATGTTTCTTCATGGTAGGTAGGGTATTCTTAAATGTGATGCAAAAATAGAAGCTATGTAAGAAAAGATCAATAAATGTGTTGAAATTAAAATTTAAAAACTTGTGTGTTTTTTTGTAAGATTTCATTTATTTATTTGACAGAGAGAGCGCGATAACAAGTTGGCAGAGCAGCAGTCAGAGAGAGAGGGAGAAGCAGCCTCCTCACTGAGCAGAGAGCACAATGCGGGGCTTGATCCCAGGAACCTGAGATCATGACCTGAGCTGAAGGCAGAGGCTTAACCCACTGAACCACCTAGGTGCCCCTAAAATTTAAAAATGTGGGGACGCCTGGGTGGCTCAGTTGGTTAAGCGACTGACTTCGGCTCAGGTCATGATCCCAGCGTCCTGGGATCGAGTCCCACATCGGGCTCCTTGCTGGGCGGGGAGCCTGCTTCTCTCTCTGTCTCTGCCTGCCACTCTGTCTGCCTGTGCTTGCTCTCTCTCTCTCTCTGACAAATAAATAAATAAAATCTTAAAAAAATTTTTAAATGTGTATTCTAAGAATGGGATAAAGGTAAAAAGAAACACTGCCTAGTTAGAAGCAGATATAGTTGCAATTTATAGCAAATAGATGATTATTATCCAGAATATGTAATGCACTATAAATCATTTTTCAAAAGAATTATGTTTACTCTTAATACTCTTTTTTCCCCCATCTTGGTAAACTGTTAATGTTATCTTTAAATTTTTACATTGTTATTTATTTTTATTTTTTATTTCTAAACTTTTTTTACTTGAATTTAGTGGACACACAATGTTACATTAGTTTCAGATGTGCAACATAGAGATTCAACCTCTCTATACTATCCTTCAGGATTCTTAATTTTTTCTCACCCAGGGCTCTCTACACATCTGAATGACAAGAAATAATTCTTAAGCTCTTAAATCCAGTTATTTAAAAACCAGTTTTAAAATCCAGTTTTTCAAAAACACTGCCATTGGCAAGTTTATCCTACTGCTTAGAATTTGAAAACTGGGTATCTTTTTATCATGGGCAAATGCAAGAAAATACTTATTTTCATTAAGGTAGATTTAAATCCTTTTTGTCAGAAGATTTATAGGATGCATAAATATATCTTACATGTGTTGTGATTAACTTAATTGTCTGTATCTTGGCACTGTTATCCTTGTGCCACTGGATTTAATTACATTGCATTCTGACTGGTAATTAAACAGAAAAATATCATTATGTCATTAGTTGGTTTTAGAAGGTCCTGAAACCTTTTTCTAAGAGCTCTGATATGTATTAAAAGCTCTCACCACTATGATCAATGCTTCCAGAATTGTTTCTGGTCACTGAGTTGTCAGGTATACATTTACCAGTTACTTGGGATTTGAGCTCAAAGGCACTGATGTGCATTGATTTAGGTGAAGGCTTCCAATTCAATCAGGAAGATGACCATAATTTTGTGTCCGTGTTACTGTTAAATTTGTTCTCTTCCAACTGGGGTACTGAAAGATTTAAAGCAAACACATTTTGACTGATTTGTCTATGACTATGCAATTAACAGAAGAAAAAAAAAACAGTTGTCATTCACAATCAGCTGAGTTGTATCTTCCAATGAATCCTGACACTGCCAGGATAGAGCATCTTGTAAATCTTTCTGTGATGCTACAAGCAGTGACAAGAAGGGTGGAAATATGTTGATCGAAAGACACACTGGAACTATAGTTGTGACCATGATCCAGAATGTATATAATTATGAAAAAGATAATGCCTTTCAACAAGGCCACATCCTGGTTGTATGCTTTTTTTCTCCCACCAACACTTGTTAGTCTAGCCTATGTGTCACATATTAGGATAAGCCATGCTGTGCTAACAGTTTCAAAGCTGCAGTTGCTTAACCCAATAAAAATTTATTTCCTGTTCACATTATATATGCATTGCTGGTTGACATGGGATGCAAGTCCCCAGTCATTGAGGAACCCAGGTCGACAAGGGCTCTACCATGTGGTGGTTGCACCATTTAGAACACAAGCTCTCTCAATCACTCAGTATGGAAACAGAGAGCTTGGGTATTTAAATGAGATTTCTACAACCTCAGTTACACACAAATTTCACTTCCAATTTATTGATCAGAATTAATCATGGTTTTTTACTTCAACCTTAAGGAAGCCAATAATCACATTTTCTAGATGTGCAGAAGGCAGGGGAGAATAAAGTGTTGGAGAAAAATTATATATGTCTACCACATGAAAAAAAATTACTTATGTGAAAAAAAGAAATGTTCCTCTGGGCATAGGTCAAGATAAATAACACTAGCAGCTATAACAAGCAACTCCAAATTCCAATGGCTTAATATAATAAAAATTTATTTTTTGCTCATTTGACATCATAATGCAATTGGCAAGAGGTCCCTACTCCAGGCAGTCAGATAGGGACTTTAAGATCTAACGTTTGATGATATAGAGTAAACACTGAGAAATGACAACAATAAAGAGGGAGTTCTATTTTACTTCTGGGTTGAGTGTAAGATGGATGACATGGTCAGTTCAAATTGCCTTGTATCACAAGGTTTGATCCCTTAACAAGTTAAGCGAGCAGTGCCCTAAAGGGTACTCAGCCACTAATTCCTTTAGTGCTCTCAAGTTCTACAAACTTCTTTTTTTTGAGGGTAGAAAATAGTATTCTGATACATAAAAGTGTTTTGAAAGAATTACTTAGTCATCCTGGCTTATCTAAATTGGGCAAGACCTGCCATTAAAAAAAAAAAAGGGTAATTCAGAGGAGTTTAAGAAAAATTTATCTTCTCAGCTTTCCTACTTCTTTGTTCTCTTTCTTGACTTATATTACTTTTAAACTGTTCAACTACTCTGGCATATAAAATTTGCTACCGACTGAAGTCGTGTATATTTGCTATTTCCTGTGTCCTTGATTTATGTGATTCACTTCTTCGGTATGAATAGCCAAGGTTTGGGGCTACTTGTCTTCCTTCTGCTTAAGTAAACAAACAGAAGAAAGTTATCCTAGAACTTTCAAGATTTGTGAATAACTTGCCATTTCAAAATGAACTAAAAGTCTTAAAACTTCAACTACGATTCATTTGAAATTATGTGGGGTTATTTAAATGTCATAGAACTCAGAAAAATATGCACAAATTTCTTTCAGAGCTACATTATCCTCATGGTTAAAGACTGATTGGCAAGAGCCCTGTACTTATGTGAGGAATTCTTGGTTCTTGTTCTGGGTCAGTCATTAATGACCTCTATGACCTTGGACAAGACCTGACTAGATGATGCTCTGTTATAACTATCTGTGAGTTGTTAACTAAACTGGCTGCAGCAATCTCTACCATGGCCTTACGGCTTCTGGATTTTCACTGTGTAACCAGAGCCGTGCCTCTGAATAGTTGACCAGTAATCCAGACCCATATTTTTTATCATCTCTCCAGTTGACTGAATTTAATTGCTGTGCCAGTGTTCAATGTGTAAAATCACCTGATGAGTTTACATTTTACAAGAGACCCCTGACTGGGTCTCTTCTAGGTGCTGTATATTCACCTCCCTGTGGTTAATTGCAAGGTGGAAATTAAGGTGACTGAACAGGAACAGACCCTGGAGACTCCATTTTATAGCCTTTATAAACAAATAGCCTGTGTCTAGGCAGAAGAAAAAAGTGCTTAGAAACAATAATTCTCAATTGAAGTAAAAAGGGTATCATCATTAATATAATACCAAACAAAGGTAATGGCAAAATAGGTTAAATATTCATCTATAAATTCGGGTTACCAAGTGAAATGCCTGGCCAGTTCAATTATGGTATCACGCCACCTGATGCCCAAATCATTAGATGAACTTAATAAGATAGATATAACTGAATGGTAAAGATAATATGTTCTTCTTTTCTAATATATTTTCTATATAAACTTGTTCAAACTTGTTCTCAAAAATTATATTTAGTACTCACCATTTAATGTATTTCTCATTCTGTGATACTTACGTCATCAGAGTCTTGAGAACAGAAAGTTTTTCATCTCTTCTGACTGATATAGAACCTCTACATACATCCATCTTTACTCATTCATGCTTTAACAATATTCTACTGGGCTTTTGGTCTTATATTTTGATTTCTCCTTCTTGATTTCTGGATGCTTTTATGTAATATTTTCAGCTGAATAATATTTAATGGTTAGATTCTGGGTCAGCTTTCTCATTCCTTTTTTGTGTTCCCAGTTGCAGTCTTCTGTAAAGAGGTTAGAATGACTCATGAATATGTTGGTGGTTTTATTTGCCACCTGGGAGTCCTAACTCTAAAGTGAGACATATGAGTTTTGAACACTTAAGACTGTTGCACATATTAAAACATATTTTTGATGGCATAAATGCTTGATTTCATTCTCTGTCACGTTGTCTCAGAGAGTTATTACATATTTTCTTTACCCTATGTGTTCAAATAAGTTAGTCATGAGGTAGAATATAAATGGTTTCAGTGCTTCTCTAAGGCATCTTTCTTCAGGGAAGCCTGTGAAATCCTCAGCTATGTTAATATCTGGAGAAAATACAAAGCACAATTAATTGATAAATGCATAGTTTTGAGGCAAGACAAGATGCTAGCATTACATAAAGGCTATGTGCATGATGCCTGCTTGTTCAGGTATATCTGACACTGTAAGCACAGTTGACTGAGCACAGAAGTTGTGTAAACCCAGATTAATATGTTCTAAACTATTCATTAGGGAGAGATCTCAGGGAACAGACTATCATTTTAACTGCTGAAAGTAGAGGGAGAAAAAGGTCAGGTGATAATTGCAACACTCTTGACAGAAACTTAGTATGATTTCTATAAACTTTCTTTGCTTGTATTTATAATATGCATTCTTCTTTATCATCTGTATTATGATTTTCATTACTCCAAATAACTCATCTATAAATTATTCTTCATTTTGGATTTGACTCTAGAGAAATCCTCTGCGCATGATGTCATCTCTTGAGTGTTACGATGGTGATGTACTTTAAGATTGAATTAGATAATGGCTTCTTAACACTCTATAGAGCAGAAAATACTAATAACAAAAGTAGATTCTCAGAAGGGACTTAATAGGTTGTCTCTCTTCACTTGAGTGAGGGGGGATAAGATTATTCTGTTAGAGGAGATGCCAGCATATTGCTCAGGCAAGCTCAAAATGACATGGGTAGCAATGTAGGACTATCTGCTGAAGAGGTGTCTCTGAATTTCATCATATTGCTCTTTTATTATAAAAATGATAAATATTATTTTAGTGTTGTTAAATATCAGCATGCAGATTTTAAATAACCCAGCATGAGCACAAATAATCATCATAAATACACAAAGTTCCTGGGCTATTGTTAATATTCTCCACATTTTCTTGATCTTCTGGATGCATAATATCATTCAAACAAAAAAAGAATCCTAAACCAGTGTTAGGCTCTCAAGCTCAGAAAGAAGAGAGTAATGATAATGGGTTTTGCCTGAACTTGGGTAATTCCTAGCCCTCTTGGGAACTTGCATTGTATATGAACGAGATATTTTCATCCATTCCATTATACATTTCACACTTTCCACACTTTAGATTCTGGGAATATGGAAGGGAGTAAGTTCTGGGGGCATCTGGATGGCTCAGTTGGTTAAGTGTCTGCCTTCAGCTCAGGTCACGATCCTAGGGTCCTGGGATTGACCCCCCAGTAGGGCTTCCCACTTAGTGGAGAGCCTGTTTCTCCCTGTGTCAAATAAGTAAATAAAATCTTGAAAAAAAAAAAAGGAAATGAGTAAGTTCTGAACGCCGATTTAGACTGAAATGCCTGTGTGCGTTCATTAAAAAATTTATTGTGCCCTAACTATATACTAGGAAACAGGTACTTAAGATACATTGGTTAAATAAAGATTTTAGCCTTTATGGAGTGCACATTCTAGTAGGGAAAGGCAGAGTATGAACAGTAAACATAATGAAAAGTAAATTTTATAGAGTGCTAGGAGATGATAATTGCATTTTAAAAAAGGAAAGAAACAGGGTAAGGAGAATCAATAGTATGGTAACGAGGGAGCAGGAAGGAAGGACTTGTAGAGGTTGCAATTTAAAATGAAGTTGTTGAGATAAGCCACAATAAGAATGAAACTTTTGGGGCACCTGGGTGGTTCAGTGGGTTAAAGCCTCTGCCTTCGGCTCAGGTCATGATCCCAACGTCCTGGAATCAAGCCCCTCGTCAGACTCTCTGCTCCATGGGGGAGCCTGCTTCCTCCTCTCTCTCTCTCTGCCTGCCTCTCTGCCTACTTCTGATCTCTGTCAAATTAATAAATAAAATCTTTAAAAAAAAAAAAAAGTAAAGAATGGGGCGCCTGGGTGGCTCAGCGGGTTAAGCCGCTGCCTTCCGCTCAGGTCATGATCTCGGGGTTCTGGGATCGAGTCCCGTGTCGGGCTCTCTGCTCAGCAGGGAGCCTGCTTCCCTTCCTCTCTCTCTGCCTGCCTCTCTGTCTACTTGTGATCTCTCTCTGTCAAATAAATAAATAAAATCTTTAAAAAAAAAAAAGTAAAGAATGAAACTTTTTTTTTTTAATTTTGTTTTTTATAAACATATATATTTTTATCCCCAGGGGTACAGGTCTGTGAATCACCAGGTTTACACACTTCATAGCACTCACTATAGCACATACCCTCCCCAATGTCCATAACCCCACCCCCTCTCTCCCAACCCCCCTCCCCCCATCAACCCTCAGTTTGTTTTGTGAGATTAAGTCACTTATGGTTTGTCTCCCTCCCAATCCCATCTTGTTTCATTTACTCTTCTCCTACCCCCTTAACCCCCCATGTTGCATCTCCTCTCCCTCATATCAGGGAGATCATATGATAGTTGTCTTTCTCTGATTGACTTATTTCGCTAAGCATGATACCCTCTAGTTCCATCCACGTCGTCGCAAATGGCAAGATTTCATTTCTTTTGATGGCTGCATAGTATTCCATTGTGTATATATACCACATCTTCTTTATCCATTTATCTGTGGATGGACATCTAGGTTCTTTCCATAGTTTGGCTATTGTAGACATTGCTGCTATAAACATTCGGGTGCACGTGCCCCTTCGGATCACTACGTTTGTATCTTTAGGGTAAATACCCAGTAGTGCAATTGCTGGGTCATAGGGTAGTTCTATTTTCAACACTTTGAGGAACCTCCATGCTGTTTTCCAGAGTGGTTGCACCAGCTTGCATTCCCACCAACAGTGTAGGAAGGTTCCCCTTTCTCCACATCCTCTCCAGCATCTGTCATTTCCTGACTTGTTCATTTTAGCCAAAGAATGAAACTTTTGATCAAAGAATTGAAGGAGGGGTGCCTGGGTGGCTCAGTGGATTAAAGCCTCTGCCTTCGGCTCAGGTCATGATCCCAGGGTCATGGGATCGAGCCTCGCATCATCAGGCTCTCTGCTCCACAGGGAGCCTGCTTCCTCCTCTCTCTCTGCCTGCCTCTCTGCCTACTTGTGATCTCTGTCAAATAAATAAATAAAATATAAAAAAAAAAAAAGAATTGAAGGAGGTGTAAGAGACAACTATCTGCATAACTGGGAGAATGCTCATGGAGAGGGAGCGGCCAGATCCATTGCCTTAGAGCAGGAGAATGTGTTTGAGCAACAAAGAGAATGGTTAATGTAGTTGGAGTGACTCCATCCCCATCGTGAATATGTGAATGTCTTCTAATGCCTAATCCAGTCTCTGGGGGTGGATGAGTTGGGTACAGTTAGCCTACGGTGTGATGAAAAAGGAACCAATAAATACTGAGCCCCTAGTACTTGCACCCTATGTTTTCTTACCTCATCTTCACAGTAACCTGTTGAGGGTGTTATTGTAATCGCTGTTTCACAAATTGGGGTAAAATGCATCGATAGGTTATAATAGCAGGCTACAAAGTGATTGAGTAATGGGGCTGAGATTTGATCCCTTCGAATCCTGAATTCTTTTGGCTACATCATCCAACCTCGCTAGTTGTCATTACTTGGAGGTTCAATTTCTAAACAAAGCATCCACAACTACCTAAGGATTACAGAACTCAACTCCAAGCCTAGCAAGTGGTGTCCTGCGGGTGAATAGGGCCAGAAGTGACTGTGACTCCCACTTCTTTTCTGTCATTCACCTATTTCCCAGCACTCCTTTCCCTGTTTACAGGAAGAGAAGTTATTGAGGGTGACCTAGGTAGAGCTCACAGACACCAAGAGATGCAGACAACTATTTAAAACAACCCACTAAAGAGAGAGCCATATGACCAGTCTGTGTTCCAGTTAGTGTCCCCTTTAGGTCACATTCCTGAGCAGTCATCTGGTAACACCTGCTTCCTCCTCTGCATGTAACTGCTGGAGTGTTCTGGAGCAGTCAGCTGGCACCCCCAATAACAAAACCCCTGCCAGTAGCCCCATCCATTCCAAAGATTGGAATCTGCTTGTAATAATAATGTATTTTAAGTCCAAATGGAGTTCTTAGCATGAAATATGAATGTTTATGCCTTAAAATTTCATTTCTGACCAAGCCTGAGATTTGTAATCCTCCTTCCTCGAGGACATAAGTTGTCTGTTCTCTGACTTTTTTATTACTTGCACTTGACCTTCTTTCTTATTACACTGAAAAATACTAAAAATTTTTAGGTTACAGTTTACCACACACATTTACTCAGTCATGCTCTATCCTACTTCAGATAAAATATGCAAAATGTGTAAAATGTAATGCAACAAGATTAAATTTGAATCCATTGACTGCTATGTTGAGGTCTAGAGAGGAAAGGAGTAAATAGATAAATTGATAAATAGGCAATAGATCAATGGGAAAGGATAGAGAGAATTAAAAGCAGGTTTTTTGGATGGCATGGTAATGGGTAGAATCCTGGGCCCGCACACTTAATTTCCCCCATGAATTTGTGCTATTGTGGAAGGAAAGTGGAAAAGCCTATAACCTGGAGGCCTTCTTGAGGTCAGTTTTAGCATAGTGTAACAAATAAAAGAAACACAAATCTAAGTCTCATTGGGCTTCCCCATTAAAAAAAAAAAAAAAAAGGAAATATTGACTTGCACATTTTCCTGTATGATGGACCAGAAATACTGAGTGGCGGTCCCCCTGTGGTGCAATGAGCTTGCAGCTGAAGTATTGCCAACAAACCTTCTGAATGTATTCTTAGGATGACAGTAAGAAAAATCTCCAACAGCAAAAAAAAAAAAAAAAAAAAAAAGAAGAAGAAGAAAGAGAAAAAAGAAGGAAAAGAAAGGGTAAGAAGAAGAATGAGCTGAAACTCTGAATAATGAACCTTGAATGGTAAGCAAATGGGTTACCTGGGATTACCTGGCAGTTGAAACTGGGAGGTAGAGACCCAGCCCCGCAGAAGTAGAACCTGAGCCTCTCATATTAAGCCCAGGCCCTCAAAGTGGACTGAAGTGGTCACAAGTCATTACTAACCCTGCCCCCACATAGAAGATAAAATTTATCTTGGGAAGAACGCATTCCCATTTTGGCACCTGGAGATTACTCCAACCCCCCACCCCACCCCTACCCCAAACTGGTTAACATCTGGAAAGCACTATTTAAAAACCTCTGGCTCCTAATGAGTCATGATTAGGGTTAATAGGAGGATTCTTTCTGCAAGGGAAGAGCTGAAACCTATCTGGTGTTGATCCAGAGACATATCTGAGCTATTTGGACCTTGCACATAATTGTGATCAAGATCTGATGTCCAAAAGGATGAGGAAAGCTAAGTCAGCAGAATCTTTGCTAAAATTCTGTCACAACAGAATTAAATTATTAACCACAACAAGAGTAATGCAGTAGTAATAGCAAATATTTAAGAAATACTTATTTTGTTCCAGACACTATCCTAAGAAAAAATGTACTGAATTATTTTAGCAAACTCTGAAAAAAACCACATGTTGTCTTTATTTTATAGATAAGAAAACTGCAGCACAAGGAGGTTACATTCTTGTCCCTGTTCCCGTGGGTGGTAAGCACCAAAGCCTGGCAACATCGATCCGTGCTAACACTAGCATATTGGGGAACTAAGTAAATAGTAATTTATTTCAATTTCTTTTCTGTTTGCTGACCTATTGAGCAGTCTTGGCTGGGCTGGAAAGAAACAGAGATCACCTTATTTTCTTCTTAAAATCTTCTAGCTCCCAGGCCCGTCCAGAATCTGGGCCTACCTCAGTCTGCAGCCTCCTCCCTGTTGGCGGGCACTAGCATTTGTTCTTGGCATTGCTGTATGTCCTAGTCTACTGCAGTGTCATGGGTCATTCTCATTCAGGGACTTTGGAGGAGGAACTACTCTTTTCCATTGAGAGTCCACAGGATTTTTACAGGATGAGTGATATGTGTGAAGCACCACAAATATAAAAACTGCCACCTTTCATAGTTCTAAGTAGTATGGTTAATGTGGGAGACAAAAAGTGACATTTGTTATGAATTGCAAACATCTCTTTGATCCAGGCTTGTTTAAGAGATAAATTATTGGAATTATTATTGGGGAATATTCTAGGATAAAAACAAAAGTCCTATTTTTTTTTTTAATTTAAGGAAGAAAGAATTAAAAACTCAAGTCATGGGTAGATCATTGCGTAGCATATACAAAAACATAATACAAAGATTTGCGAACTAGTTTGATAAATAAATCACATTAAGCTCTTGGCTGCTAAATTAAAGCAAATAAGAATAGAATAAATTTACTTGGAAATAAGCCTTTGGAAGGAGTTATGAAATAAGCTTACCTGTCTTTTCTTATTTTGGACATTTTTGAGAATGGTTTCAATTATTTAGTAAATCTGAGTGAGACTTTGTAGAAGGTACAACATGAAGCTAATATGAATATTACATTTATCATTAAAACAAACAAAAAACACTGAGGCAGATGAGGTACAAAACCACCAAGATAATTTCTTTTGAGTGTGATATAGGCTTAAAGTGCAAAAGAATATAATGAATTTTTTAAATAAAATTATTAACCTTTTGTATTGTGCATTTTAGAAAACCTTAATCTAAGAGCACTGACTTTTTTGAGCTAAATTAAGAATCAGTTTCTTAAACAAACTTTCCCAAGGTGCAGGTGTAAACTAATGAACAGTGGAGAGTTTATGAGCCTTCCTCCAAGATAATTTGTTCTATTAAAATAACTTAGGGGCCTGGAACTCTGAATAATGTAATTTTTTAAATGAAAGCACTCCTATTTTTGAACAATTTCAACATTACATGCTACTATTTTTTGTCTTCAAATCTGACTCATTAGTTAGAACCTAAATATTAATTTTGGGTTATAATTCTGTTTTAGATTTAAAAATTATATTGGATACAAACTTGGACTAGGTATATTATCCCAGGCCAGCTATTTCTTCCAGTTATAATTATTATAATTAAAACCCTTAGTATTATTTGTCTAATGCATCTTCCCGTTAAAAATAATTATTCTAGATGATGAAATGCCTACTTACTCTTGGATGTTATCATCTTCTTTGGTTTATTATTACAAATGTTAAAATATTACTTCCATTTCAAGAACTTCAGTAAGAAGACAAAAAAACTGGGGGCTTTTCTCATGAAACCAAACAGATGCCTATGTTTAAAAATGAAAGAAAAATAATGGAAAATTTAAATTGGAATCCAAATAAATAACTCTAAACATTTACATGTGCCTTTATTTCTCTAGTCTCTGCTAAGAGAGAAGCCATAGGGAGAGACAGAGGAGCAAAACATAATAAAGAAATCTTTAGTCCATATATTTCACATCAAGAAATTATATTAACTAGATACCAATATTCAAAATAACATTGTTTTAGACTCACAAACTTACATAATCTTCCAGAGGAATTTATTCATTAACACCAGTTTTGTGTGTGGTGACAATATAGTATATTCTAGAAACTTTCCTTTTTTTTTCTAAATTCATTTTGACATCTACCCATTTAGATATACTGACATTATATCTTAACTTTTATTTTGCCATAACATCAAATTATCATATCAATGTATGGCTAGGCTTACAAAACAATTTGGCTTTATTTTTCTTTTTCCTATCATCTATATAGATGAAATGCCTACTAATCCATATCCACTGCACACCTAACTTTTGAATAATGACTTGCAAAATCCTGATAAAGACAGGGATAGGGAAGGTTGCAAATAAAGAAAAGGGTAAGAGACATGCTAGAAAAGGGAAAAACACCAGTTGAACTTAAACTAATATACAGATTCTGATTATAACTGACAAATAGGTTGTCCATAAAGGCAGAACTCTTCTACTCTTAGTATCTGTTTACATGAATGGCAGTGCTTCAGAAAGAAAGGATATTCCAAGATGAAGTAAATGGTGGTCATAGGTTTGAGAAAGATGGGAAAATGAAAAGATTGGTATGTGGTCTGTTTCCCAAGATGTTTTCATGGACAAATGTCTGGGCTGTAGGAAGAGAAGTTTTTTGAGCTAGAGACAGGGGTAGAGGTAGAAATATAAAGAACAAGAGAGAGGAGAGAAAGAAGATTTACAGAGGAGTTAAAAGAATCCATTGCATTTAATAAACACCAGAAAAGGATTTTTATCCAGAGGATATTTTTAAGACCCTTGCAAATCAGTAATAAATTGACATATAACCCAGGGGAAATTGTCAATTTTAAAAACAGGCCAGACACAGAAGAAAACCAAATCATCAGTAACAAAAATTCTCAACCTCACATTTCAATCAGGAAAATGTAAAATAAATTAATAATGAGATACTATTTCATGCTTATAAGGACATAAAAAGCTAAAGTATCACAAATGTTAGTATATATACACATGGAGGAAACTCTTACACATGTGAATATAAGAAGATGCATATGCCCTCTGACCGGCACTTTCCCTCCTAGGCATCTGTCTGAGAGAAACTCATGCTGATGTGCACAAGCTAACATGTACACTGGTGATTTTTTTTTTTTCAGTGCAGCTTATTATAGTGAAATAAAATAATTTTCTCTTGTCAGGGAACTGACAAATTATGCTTTCTTCAAATTATGGGATACTCTACAGCAGTTAAAATTAATGATCTAGAGTTTCATGTTTCAATATGGATAAATCCCAAGAAATACAATTTTGAGTGAAGAAAACCAAGTAGTGAGTCATACATATAATATGAAAACATGTATGTAAATACTCTAAACTCATAAAACAAGAGGATACAAATTTAATGGATGCATATATACGTAGTAAAAGTACAAAAACATGCATGGAAACAGGTCATACCAGCTTCTGGATGAGTGGGCATAGGGGGGAAAGTGAAGGGGAATGGGTTAGGAGGTACAGTTTTTCTGTGATATTTTCTCTCCTTAATAAAAAGAAAGTTGAGGAACTTCCAGCGATGTGATCTTGGCAGCATGCTTGATTTTTAATCTCCATAAAATTCCTCCTGAAAAATAAACAAAGAAATTAGGATAGCAAATGAAAACTCCATTGACAACATCTAAATAAAACTAGAAAGAAATATTTCTGTAAACTTCAGATTATAAACACAATGTAATAAATCACCTACAGCAGCAGAACAAGAACATGATCAAAGTTGGATGGTAAGAGTAGTGAGAAATGAATGGGGACCACCTGTGTACTCCACAAACCAGGGTTTTAAAATTTGCCAACAAATATTCAGCTCTAAGAGAAGACCCTACATATTCCAGGTGCAAACATGGGAAGACATAGCTGAAAATGGCCAGTACACCTTGGAAATGTCCCCAGTCTCCAGTTTGCAAGTGAATTAAGAAAACTGCACATAGGTATGAAAAAAAAAATTGAAGGTCTGAGCTAAATTCAGTTTATAGTTAAGTGACCATAAAATTAAGCCACCAGTTAACTTCCATTACAAGCTAAATGACAGAACAAGGAAGTAAACAGAGAAATCCAGAATGTAAGACATTCTATAGAACAACTAATCCAGTTTCTACAAGTCAATATCTGAGGGGAAAAGAAGGAAAAGGACTTCTCTGAATCAAAAGAGACTTATAAGATGAAAGTGGGGACCTTGTTTGGATCCTGATTCAAACAAATCAATGGACACATTTTCCAGACCACTCATAATTTGATTTTGACTCGGTATGAGATGATAGCAAAGAAATATTGCCAATTTTATTATGTGATATTAATACTTTTTAAAAGGATAATGTCCACAATTTTTAGAGATTTATATTGAATCATATAGGGGTAAAATTATGTTGCCTGATATTTGCTGTAAAATGCATAAAGAAGAAAAAATGGAAACAACATTTTTTTAAAAAATAGGTTAATTTATACAAAGCTACATTAATTGAAACACAATGTGGTACTGACATAAAAATAGATGTCTAGACCAATGGCATAGAACAGGGAGCCCAGAAATAAACCCTTTTACATATGGGCAAATGTTCTGCAATGAAAGTGCCAATGGAGGAAAGAACAGTCTCTTCAACAAATGGAATTGGGAAAACTGGATAATCGCATGCAAAAGAATGAACTTAGATCCTTGCCTTAGACCATATACCAAAAATTAAGTAAAAATGGATTAAAGACCTAGGTATAAGACATAAAACCATAAAACTTCTAGAAGAAAATGGGAAAAGCTTCATGGCATTGAATTTGGCAATGGGTTTTTGGTATGACACCAGAAGTCAGAAGCAAAAATAGATAAGTGTGACTCTATCAGATTTCAAAACTTTTGTATATCAAAGAAAATGGTCAACAAAGTGAAAGGCAATCTTCAGATGGGAGAAAATATTTGTAAATAATATATCTGGAATTATATTCAGAATACAGAAAGGACTCCTATATCTGAAGAGCAACAACAATACTTTCATTTTCTTGAAAGAGGAATAAAACAAACAGGGGCGCCTGGTTAAGCGTCAGTCTTAGGCTCAGGTCATGATCCCAGGATCCTGGAATCAGCTCGGCATCGTGCTCTCTGCTGGGCTGGGAGCCTGCTTCTCCCTCTCCCTCTACTGTCCCTCTGCTTGTCTCTCTTGCTCTCTCTGTCAAAATAAATAAACAAAATCTTAAAAAAAAAAAAAATGCTTGCAGCCTTCTAAGGTATCTACTGCTATGCCCTGATAGCTAAAGCTGATAAATGACCTTTTCTTTAGGAAATGCTAAAAACTTGTTAGCTATATTAATGGTCCAGGCAAGATGACTCATGAGTTTTGCACAGTGTTATTACTGACTACATAAAAGGAAGAAATCAAATGATATATTAGCAATGTAAGGGAACAGATGGTAGCTACACTTGTGGTTAACATAATGTATAAACTTGTCAAGTCACTAAATTGTATACCCGAAACTAATGTAACATTGTGTGTCAACTGTACTCAAATTTAACAAGAAAAAGCAAAAATTGATAATAACATCAACATCAAAACAAAATTGCATTCCCTGAATCAGTTAGGTTATAAATGACTATCAATCGCCCCCCCTCCCAAATTACTGGGGAAATCTGTCCTATGATTTTACACCAACTCTTTATTGCTTGCTCCTTATGTTTTTTCATGGTAGGAGAAGTTTCTGAATATGACCTATAAAAATCTTTTTAAAAGTTTATTACTTTCTATGTATTTTGAAATAATTATAGATTTATAAAAAGTTGCTCTAATGTAAAGTCCTTAACAGCTACTTTGTCCTAATGGTTACATCATGCATTAACTATAGTACAATGTCAAAAACAGGAAATTTGTATTGCTACAATGTTGCATATAGTTCTGTATCATTTTACCATTTGTAACCATTGTATCTTTGTACCATACCATAACCAGTACTGCGTTCAAGATATAGAGGTCTCCCATTGCCACAAAGATCATCTAGCGTCAGGATCAAATGAAGAACACTTTTTCTTTTTCTTTTTTTTTTCCTTTTATTTACCAGTTTCAAAATGCCAAGTCATACTCTTCCATCTTCCAATATCAAATGTAGAAATCTTACCTCCGTTTAAGTTTCTTTACCTTTATTTTTTTACTTATAATCGTCTTAAATACTTCCTCTACATACATTGAGGTCCACATCAGAAAAATATTATACTTTCCACTGACACTGCAAGAAGGAAACTGTTTTCCTGCTGACTGGTAGCAACAGTTCCCCAATTGGCCTCCTCTGATACCACTTCTGTGGAGATGAGGGGGTGGTTCCAGGTAGGGACGGGAGTCCAGGTTCCCAGGAGACTTCCACTGACACTACCAGAAGAGGCTTGCTACTGCTGGATGAGGATGAGAGGCCCCTCTCCCAATCTGTCTTCTCTCTCACCATACTTGGGAAGGGTAGAAATCTAGGATCCCCACTCAGCCTTTGCTGACAGCCATGGAAATAGAGCTGCATTTCGTTCCACAGTGCACTTCTGCAGTAGGGCACTTATTATCTAAAAACTTTTCATCTTGCTAAGCTGCCCCTTTCTTTGTCCTTTGCTAGAAAGAATTGGATTTTATGAGGGCTCTTATTTGTCAGTTTCCATTTATTTTTTTTTTTTTCCAGATATGTCTTCTCTAGTCCAGGATATGGGAGTCAAAAAGGCAACCCGGAGAACGGGTCATCATGATCTTTCCTGGGTTTCCAGGTCCACAGTTGGTCAGCCTTCTTCTCTTTACCTCACAGTCTCCTTATGTTTGTTTTATAGGTCATATCCGGAACTTCTGCCTGCACTTAGGGGAAGAAATAGGGAGAAGGGCATCTACTCCATTGTGGTCCAAAACAAGACATCCAGAGAGATTTTAGAACTTCATGAAATTTAACCTTGTCCTGGCATTTTTTTTTAAATTTGACTAAGCATTATGTAGCTGTGAGTAAACATACCTTTGTCATCTAAATCAAGACATTAAGAGACATGAGTTGTAGAGGAGGAACCATCTTAAACCAACTCTAAAACCTAAACTAATGAATTCAGCATGTAGTGACTGAGATTAGCCACCTGACAAGTCATCTTCAAAGAACAAAGTGATTTCCTTTGGAAACCAGTAACAACAGGGCTTCCCTGTGGCTTAGATATGTGCTGAAATAAAGGAAGAAATGTGTGAACTGATTATTGATGTGAAAGCTCAAGAAGGGGAGTGCTCCAAACCCAATTTTAATACTTACCATTTCAACATCATGAAGTGAGAAAATGCCCTGAGCAGAGGAGTGGATTTCCCAGTACTGTATTCTTTGACTCTCTAAACCTACACAGAAAAATGTATGCTCTAGGCAAACATAATTTGACTAATTCATTCCTTTTGTTCTGACTCCACAAAAAGAAGTGACTTTGCACTTATCTATTGGACTTCATGTCAAGTTCTTTGAGAAAATAAGCTGAGAAAAAGATTCAAACACTGATACTGTGGCAACTCTTTTTCTCAGTATAATTCTTTAAATTGGCATTGTCACCAGTATCTTATGAGTTTTGATTAGTGAGCCAGTCCCTAATTTCCAGACCTAGATCCAGATTTTAGAACTTACTTAGTAGATGATGAGTCCTTGATAGACTCTGATGATCTTCCTAAGCACTATCTCTAAACTTTTAAATTATTTAAATTATGTATCTACTTCAAAAACAGGTAAAACAACATTGCTTTAACATGACCATAAATATTAATACCTAATAGACATTTACAGTGAGCCAGGAACTATAAAGAAAAAATACCCTTAAAGATTAATAATCAAGAGTATATGTTTCCCAAAGATAATATGATAGCAGTCATTCTTCTATTTAAAAAATATTCATAGAGTGCCTGGTACTGTCCTAGGTCTTGGGGTAGATCACGAAAGGCATCAGGCAAAACTTCTGTCTGTGAAATTTGCATTCTGGAGAGTGGAGACAAGATGGAAATAAGATATATGTGTCATATGGATGTTAGAATGTAGCATGTGCCATGGAAAAAAGGAAAGCAGGATGAAGAAGATCAAGAGTGTGGAGGTTGGGTGGGGAATGGGCACGATGAAATGGTAAATAGGATGATCCAACTGAGAGGGTGAGAATTTGCATAGATTTAAAAGAGATGAGGGAGGTAACAAGGACATCTTGAAATATAGTCATGTAGCAAGGACATCTGAGGATAAAACATTGAAAGAGAAAGCAATGAAAGAAATGATATCAGCGAGGTAATGAGGGTACACGAGATAATGTGGGCACTTTTTGGCCATTTTTGAAATGGAGTCTTATACTGACTGACACAAGAAGCCATTGAAGGTATTCTTTAACCATTTGGTTTGATATAATCTCAAACATACAGCAAAGTGAAAAATAAAAGGAATAATTTTATTTACATTAACTAATTGTTTACATTTCTCACAATTAGTTTTGTCATTTGCATTCTCTTGATAGATTTTTTAAACTGTTTGACAGTACACTGGAGACCTTTGTGACCCTTTACCACTAACTAGTTCCATGAATAATTTCTAAAAACAAAGGCATTCTCTCTTTCTTGCTCTCTGTCAAGATAAATAAATAAATCATTAAAAAAAATGGATGGTGGCACCTGGGTGGCTCAGTTGGTAGAACATCTGACTCTTCCTGGTTTCCACTCAGGTCACGATCTCCTGGGTTGTGGGATCAAGCCCTGCATCATGATTCACGCTCAGCACGGAGTCTGGCTTGAAAGATTCTCTCTCTGCCCCTCCCCACACTCGTGCATGTGCTCTCTTTCTCTTTCTCTCTCAAACTAAATAAATAAATCTTAAAAAAAAAAAAAAAAACAAAAGAATTCTCTCACATAACTACAGTACTATTAACAAAACTAGGAAAAATGATATTGATAAACACTGCTATCAAATTCAAAGTGTATTCATCAATTTTCACAATAATATTCTTTATAGTATATTTTTCTATCTGATACAACCCTGGAATCAATTTATTCTTTAAGAAGTCTAGGTTCCAGGATGCCTGGGTGGCTTAGCAGGTTAAGCAGGTCATGATCCTGGTCATGATCCAGGCTCAGGTCATGATCCCAGGTTCCTAGGATCAAGTCCCACATCCGGCTCCTTAATTGGCTGGGAGCCTGCTTCTCTCTCTGCCTCTGCCTGCCACTCTGCCTGCTTGTGTGCTCGCTTGCTCTCTCTCTCATTCTGATAAATAAATAAATAAATAAATAAATAAATAAAATCTTTAAAAAAAAGAAAGAAAAAGTCTAGGCTCCTTAGGGCACCTGGGTGACTCTGTTGGTTAAGTGGCTGCCTTTGGCTCAGGTCATGATCTCAGGGTCCCCAGATCAAGCCTCACATCTGGCTCTCTGCTCAGTGGGAAGCCTGCTTCTCCCTCTCCTTCTGCCTGCCTGTATGCCTACTTGTGCTCTATCTCTATCTCTATGTCAAATAAATAAATAAAATATTAAAAAATAAAGAAATCTAGGTTCCTTGATTAAAAGAAATCAAGATCTGCGTTCTAGGTGTGTTCAGTGCTATCATAACTCTTAGATAATCTCAGTGAACATGTCTAGTATATGTACATATATATCTACATACACATGTATGGCTGTATCTATAATCACTTCTAAATTTATTTAGCTAGATAGGTAAATATTAAAAATCATTAGTTTATATTGATATTTTCCATTTCAATGCAATACCAATGTTTCTTCTTTCCATATTTTTAACTTCCCCTTAAAATACTACTCCCTTTGCTTTTAATATATTTACTTATTTGTTTAAGCAAGTTTTAATATTGCTAACCCAAATCATTGCAAAAAGCCAACCTATTAACTGAAGTTCAGTATTTGTTTAAAGTTTTTGGTAAAATTACATGCAGTGAAATGCATAACTCTCAAGTGTACAATTTCATAATTTTTGACAAATGCTTACCCCTGTGTAATCTGCCCTCCCTCTACTTCTGCTAAGCATGGAATGAAACCAGTCAGGGAAAAGTCAAGAACATATGTAAGGACATGATTATAATGACTGACCAAAGAGTTTTATTTGTTTATTTTTTAAGATTTTAATTTTAAGTCATCTCTACACCCAACGTGGGGCTCAAATTCATAATGCCAAGACCAAGAGTTGCATGCTCCCTGACTGAGCCAGCCAGGTGCCACTCTACCCACCCGCCACCACCAGAGAATTTTAGTGACTCAAGGAGAGGTGTAAGGACATGGGGGCTAGACAATGAAAAGGAGATAGGATTCATCGATTTGAGATTCATGCAGAGTTGAAGAATAACATGGGATATTTTCTTATGATGTGTCATATCTCTGTGTCAACATAGTGACTGACACAATAGAAGTTTACTGTCAAAATATGAAAATACATTGATAATTCATTTGCTTTTGAATAATCCTAAAGACTTCTTTTCCCTGGGAACAGCTTTCTTTCTTGAGGCCACTTACAGATTAGTGCATGCATTTATAAATTGCTCTCTACATTTGCTGATTTTAGTATGAACATGTGAAATAAAAGAGAATACAAAACTTCAGTTGTTATTATTATTTTGCACTTCCTAGAAAAATGCCATCTAGCTTTACAATTTTAATTAACAAATGCATCACCTTTGAATGAGAGACTTTTGGTCCTGAAACTTGACTGAGACATTATAGGGTCATTTTAGAATTTTGTATTCTAAAATAATTATAGTAAGTTATAAAGATCCCTCTAAGAATGTAGTGTGAAATATAACTATTTTTTTTTGGGTATTGCTTAATAGTGGACAGTATTAATTTTTCTAATTTAAAAAGAAAAAAGATATCAGAATCTCTTTATGAAGCCAACAGATTCCATTCCAAAATTTCCATATAGGTTATTTATTTTTAGACTTCAGCTAATAGAATATGTTTGTTTTGCTTCAACTTTAATATAACCTAAAGTATGTACATATTCATTGCCTTGTTTCATTTATTTAATTTATATCACTCATATGAAAAACCCTTCACAAACAATCTATGACTGGAGCTGCTGTAAGTAGATGTAAATGGTCACTTATAACGCATAAATTCAATCTAGAGTTTCCTGACAATAATTTCTGCTGATGTATCACTTTATTTTAATTTAATTTTATTTTTTAGTGTTCTAAGATTCATTGTTTATGCTTTATTAAACAAAATTTTATATTTGTACTACCATCTGCTTAGATCAAAGATAGCCATTAAAAAATGAATGGTGCAAAAACAGCTGGTACATTTTCTCAGTGGACTTTGAATTCTGTGACCTGAGAAAGTTCACTGAATCTCTTTATAGTTCACATCTCAATTGGTAAAATGGGGTTGATAGAGGCAGTGACCTGACCTATTGAGTTTAGAGATTTATATAAATTGAAGATTCTTTTTTTTTTTTCAGTGAAGCATGGTTTTTGGTCATTTCATTGCTTTATATGTATATAGAAAAGTATACAGAAAGGGAAAGTATATGGAAAAAGAGAACAAAGGGGAAATCTGTATATCACTTTTAAATTTCATGTCTCAAGTGTACCAGTAATTATAACTGAGACGTAAACTGGAGGGTTTAAAATAACCACTTTTTTCTCAGACAGACTTTCCAAAAGAAAGGGATGAGATAGGGAAAGGGATGGAGGTGGGAAGATATGTTTACCAGTGACTGTGGGCTAGTTTATTTAATCTTTTTGAATCTCAGATTTCTTACCTGTAAATTGAAAGCAACAAAATCTATCTAGCAAAGATTGTAATGAGAATCAGAACTAAAATGTAAAGAATTTAGTATTACTGGGGAAAGAGAAGGGACATAATAAAACATCCTTACTTGTTATTATTTTAATAATGTACATTACGTCCTGGAGTCAGGGAGCCTGTGTCCTATCTCTGACTATGTGAGTGGACCTGGCCCACTTTTGCTTTTTCAACAGTACAAAAGAAATAATACCTGTTTTAGCTCATTCACAGAGTTATTAATAGATTGAAAAAAGTAATGAAATTACCTGTATTTGTTGTAAAATGCTATAGAAATAAGTGAAATTAATGTTTACTGAAGTTCTATTGGAATTTTGAAATTACTGGTTTATTTGTTTTTTGTATTTGAATAGTTGCTTAGGTTGAAATTTTAAGAAATTACTAGATATCAAACATACCCAGTCAGACAAGCAATCTTTGTGTCATTCTCCACTGCTTTTTTTTTTCTTTTCTTAAATTTTTAAATTAGTTTCAGAGGTGGAACAAAGTGATTCATCAGTTGCATATAACACCCAGTGTTCATCACAATAAGTGCTCTCCTTAATGCCCTTTCACCCAATTATCCCATCCCTCCAGCAACCCTGTTTGTTTCCTAGAGCTCCCGTTCTCTTATGGTTTGTCTCCTTCTCAATTTTCATCTTATTTTATTTTTCCTTCCTTTCCCTTATGTTCATCTGTTTTGTTTCTTAAATTCCATGTATAAGTGAAATCATATGATGTTTGTCTTTCTCTGACTTATTTCCTATAGCATAATATACTCTAATTCTACCCATGTCATTGTAAATGGCAAGATTTCATTCTTTTGATGGGTGAGTAATATTCCATTGTGTGTATCTATACTGCATCTTCTTTGCTTTCTCACGTGGCTGATAAACAGCACTGCCAGAGTTGACCTGAGGCAGAGCTGAGACCAAGCATTCTTGGCTTCTTCTCCTTGACCTTGGCCTGCCCTATGGCACTTTCTGTGTGAGATTTCCTATTCTCATACTGAATTTCATCCTCTTGCTCATTGCCTCCATAAGTTACTTCTTAGAAAAAGCAAAGAAGAAACTAAATAATTAACTTTGAGCATTAAAAAAAATGAATCATGATATAAAATAACATTCTTTTAAAAACTTTTTGCAACATGATTATAAATATGGTCATTTTTTGTGATAAATGTTAGAGGGATTTAACTATTTATTCTCATATTCCATTCAGTATCTTTAAGAAGCCCAGTCTGCTAACTTTCTCTTCTTAAATTAATTTATCAATGGCTTTACATGTGTGTTTAGAAATTATGTGATTTTATTTTCATCGATTTCATGAAACTTTGCTTCTGTTGCAAGATTTGCAGTTATGCTTGGCACTATAATTACTTGGCATTATATTAGCATTATATTATCAGATGTTCACAATATCTGGCAATTAGCAAGAAACAGATAAAACATAGTACATAATGGTAAAAAGTAGAAGCTAGTGTTTAAGTCATCAGTGAACATGTATGGGTTTTTAAGACTTTCACATCTCTATATAGACCACAACTGGAGAGTCAAGATATACAGAAGATTACCTATAATGTATGAAACAAGCACTGCTATTATTATACTCATTTTACGCAGGAGGAAACTGAGGCTTAGTCATGTTTGAGTTGCCAATATTATGAAGTTAGGTTTGTAAGTGGCCTTCAAGAATTTAACCTACATATGACTCTGACCTCTAAAGACATCATAGTAGACCATAAAAAACTTCAATTTGATTATGTTGTTTTAAAGGAAAAACAAAGCAAAGAAGGCCAAGGTCAATAAAAACTATTAATTAAATACACAATCGTGTGATCAAGACCATTAATTTTTCATGAATTCAGAAAAAGTTACTGGTTTATAGAATGAGAGAAGATGGGGATTGTAGAAATAATTTAGTAAAGTCCAAGGCAGGTAAACTGTCCCAAACTGCATAATGTTTTAGTGGCAGAGATGGGTTTTAAAACTATGACTCCTTGCTTTTCCTAAGATAAATTTGTGAAAAAATAAAAAAAATTATATCTTACTTGTGAGATTCAAACTTTTTGATAAGGTAATCATGAATTAGCCCAAATTGGATAACATGAACTTGATATTACAGTGATGCAGAAGAGGTGGAGAAAAAAATAGAATGATTCAGCCATTAATCCTGTCTATATGGAAGCTTTAATATGTATCAGACACTATTGGTCCTGTGGTTGCAGAATTAATGAGTAGCTCACAGTCTTTTAGGGAATAGAGAAACATTCACCAGGAAGGATAACATAATGCAATAAGTACAATTTGAAAGGCAAATCACAAAATGCTGTGGGCACTCAGAGTGGGGAAGAGTTAATTCAGCCTAAGAGATTTCTATTGATCCTGTTGTGGTGTTCCACAGAAGAGATGGGATTTGAGTTTAACAGGCATCTAAGGGGCTGAAGGCTATACCAATCAGAAAGAACAGCAAAAGTATAAGGTCTCATACAGCAAAGTGTGTTAAGGGAATAGCAGGAAATTCAACAAGACTCTACATATTCATACAAGAGCCTCAGAAATGTATTTTGAAGAATTCTTAGGTTCTAAAAATTGCAGAACCATTCTGTTCAGAAAAGTCTTGCTAATTTCAAATTTTGCTTAAGTAAAAAATCCTTTAGAATACTTTTTCACTCTTCTGGTGTCAGCATTAGTAACCTCATTTACATATTAATAATTGTCACAAGTTTTAAGTGTTCACCACCTGTGACTAACCACAAACTCTTATTACATTGGATGTATTTTGCCTATAGTCTTTGAAGAAATGTCTAGAATTTTTGCCAGTCTATTTGTATTTCAGTTGTGAATGAAGTGCAATAAAAGGGTAACAAACTCAAATAGCACTGACTAAATGTGGATTGATGCAATGAGAATCTTTCCATGTCCATTAGCAAAAAAAAAAAAAAAAAAAAAAAAAAACTCCCCCTTACGGTATCTGCTGTTTGCAGTACGTTCTTCTCTCAGAACAGTTACCATGTGGGGTGCCTGGGTGGCTCAGTGGGTTAAGCCTCTACCTTGGGCTCAGGTCATGATCTCAGGATCCTGGGATGGAGCCCCGCATGGGGCTCTCCACTCAGCAAGGAACCTGCTTTCCCCAACCCCCCTCTCTGCCTACTTGTGATCCCTTTCTATCAAATAAATACATAAAATCTTAAAAAAAAAAAAAAGAGTAGTTACCACACATAAAGCTTTTTTTTTTTTCATACATAAAGCAAAACTTTCTCATTCCTTAACATTTGTTTATGCCTCAGTGGAATTCTTTGGCTAGGTTCAAGTTTGCATGAGCTTGGAGGGCATCTATATGATAATAGCTTACATTACTGTTTCCTTCCTTCCTCCCAACCCTGATTAGGTTGGGTCTTGAGGGAAGGGATGAAATCTCACCCATTTAGTATTTCTTGTATTTGGCACTTAGTAGGTATTTTACCAATGAGAAATAGATGAGTAAGAATAAGTGAACAAAACTGGAGAAAACCCCACTGATCTGAGGATAGTGAATCTAGAAGAAGTACAATTTAGTTGTCTAAGAAAAGAGATTACCAGAAATGTTGGGATTTTATGTAGTCATAAGTAACCCTCTCTTTTTTACCCACTCCTGAGTTTGTAAAGTTAGACACATAAAACAGATGGACATTTTTTTTAAGAAAGTTATATTATTAATAAACTGTTTAAAGATAATGATTTAAATTTACAGTCAAAATAATTTTCCAGTACTTTATTTCAGGATTGCATAGACTTATCTCCAAGTTATCAGCATAGCTGGACACTACAGGGCCCTCCCATAGAAGAGTCTCCTTACTACTTGGCAAAGAGAAAATCAGATGTTATTTGTTCCTTCTGGAAATATTAATCATACACCTATTGTGTTCTAGGCAATAGAGCTATGATACTGAATAACTTCTGTGCTCACAACGTCGGACTGAAGTGAATAGGTGATTTCAATATAGCATAATGTAGGGCATGAAAGGGAGAACAGGAGGAGCCCAAAGCCTGGACTTAGAAAACCTCAGAAATATTTCCTATGGGATATCCAAGAAGTGGCTTGAAGGAAAAGTAACAGCTCTCTTCTAAAAAAGAGTATTCCAGACCAATAATAATAATAATAATAATAAAGTACCTTTTATAATAATAAAGAACCTTTTTTAAAGTGATTGGAGTGTAGAATATGAGTGGACAGAGAGATAGAGGGAAGGAAGAAAGAAGAAAAAAAGAGTATGAAAACAAGGCAGGAAAGGTTGGTAGAGGACAGTTGAGGAGGACTTTGTAAGCAATTTTAGGTACTTTCTGTTGGACTCTTTCCTGAATGGGATAATAGTTAACTGAATTGGTTTTCAGCTGGAGAATGACATGTTATTTTGTCTACTTTATGAGATATGTTAGGAAAGATGGCAGGAGGATCATTTGGGGGACTTGACCATCAGTAGAAGCAGGAAGATTGGAGAGAAGTAGACAGACTTGAGAAGCATATAGGAAGCACCATCTAGAATTAGTGGCAGATTAGCTGAAGAAGGAGGACTCAAACCCGATGCCATTGTTCTCTGACTTAAGTGGAGAGACGATGTGCCATTCTCTAATCAAAGTAAGATGGGGAGTGGGTAGAGGGTGATTTAGGGTGAGAATAAAGAACTCATTTTTAGATTGATAAGTTTGAGGAGTCTGGAGATCATTGTTAGCAGTAAAATATACAGAAAAATGAAACATGAATATAATCTGGGATAGAGGTAAAGATTTGAAGAACATTAACAAGATGATAAGTTGATCCAGGTGTTGGCAGTGCAAACCTAAAATGGAAGAAATACTGAAAAACTGAAATACTCCACTGAAAGTTAACCCAAGATAAAAGAATTATTTTAAAAAACAGATCCTTTGGAAAAAAAAAAAAAAACAGATCCTTTGGAGAGTGTTTATTAAAAAAGATTCAAGTATTCCCCATGGGCAGTTATAAAGCAATCTATCTGCAGAGGTAAAGTTAGTACATATATGGGATAATTGCCATGGATTTTTTTGCTAATGGTGGCTTTGGTTTGTTTGTTTGTCTATTTTTCTCAGTTACAACTGGAAGAAATTCTCTTCCATGTTCATCTTTGCTGTATATGATTTGGAGCAGCTCACTATAATTAACAACTTCAGAATATTGGCCAGGATTGAAAAAGCAACGTGTGACATGTCCTACAGATTGAAATGCTTTGCCAAGTATCTTCAAGGGGCCTTAGCTCTTCCTTATTCATCATGTGTTCATGCAAAAGTTTACCATTCTGTCTTCAGAGAATACAGGTGCCCAATAATCAAGATGTAACTGAGTTAGGGGATTCTGCTGCTAGAAGAAAAACTAGAATCTACTAAAGCCAAACCTCATTCAAGAATTATATATCTTGGAAAAATCTTTAAGGCTATTTGGGGCACCTTGCCACTGTGGGTCAAGATCCATTAGTGAACTGTGAAATCACTTTGGTAGATTACTACTTGCTTGTTTAGAAAACTGAAATAGAATAAAAATAGAGTAAAAGAGACTAGAAAATATCAAAGCATGTCACACACAGAGCAAGTAAATATTATTTTGTGGAAAAATAAGCCTAGAAAGGAATAGAGAAGAAAAGCATTTTAGTAACAATACCAACTTGAGTAAATGTGGGAGAGTAAGAAAAAATAAGGGAATATCAAATGGTTCCTGATGGTTATTGTTGAATATAAATGCAGATTACTTATGAGAGATAAAACTGGACCATTACCGGAGCCCATATTGCATTGGGTCGTGAAAAACAATTAAGGAATTAATACGTCATTCAGTAGGCAACAGAGAATCATGGAAGCTTAATCAACGTGATAAAATTTAATCCTTGAGCTTTAGGGAAGGTCATTCTGTACAGAGATCAGGTAGCATTTGTAGCAATAATCCAGACATAAGGAACTCAAAATCCGTATGTACCAAATTTCTTCCTGACTCAGGGCTTCCTACAGGGTGTTTCCTTTGCCTGGATAATCTCCACCATAGCTGCTACCACCTTATGCTTAAGTTACTTACTTCTAGTCTTTCATATATCAGTGAAATTTCCTCCCTGAGAGAAACTTCCTGGCCTTCAACACTAGGTTAGGATATGTATCACTTTACAATCAAATGACTAATGTGCAATTATTTAATGTCTGTTTCATTTGGTAGAATGAATATAATAAGGTCCATAGCAGAGGGAATTTGTCTTGTTCAAAGCAATATTTTCAGGAATTAGAGTGGTGCCTTTCACACTCTTTATTAATAATTTTTTTGTTGAATAAATGAAGGAGTGTTGATAGTGACTATAGAAAGAAAATTAAATGCAGAGGGCATTGTAAAGGAAAACCCGGCAGGATTCAGGGATCTACTAGGTGTTATAGCAAGGAAAAGGAAAGAGCCAATGATTGTCATTCCTTCTTTTCACAAGCATTTGTCCTATATGCTGTCAATGTTAGGCACTGTGCTGGACCCTAGGAAAATGGCAATGAATAAGATATATCTTCATAGTCAAAAGTCAGAGCAAATTCTTACAAGCAATTTAGGTACTTTCCATTGGACTCTTTCCTAAATGGGATAATAGTTAACTGAATGGTTTCCAGCGAGAGGATGACATGTTATTCTGTCCATTTTGTGAAATATGTTAGGAAAGATGGCAAGAGGATCAGTATATATTTACAAAAACACACATGCACGCACACACACACACATATGCCAGGTACTATTCAAAGCACGTGATATACAGTAACCTGATAACAACTTCACAAGGAAGGTACTTTTATCATCCCTGTTTTATAGATGAGGAAGCTAAGACAAAGAGCCTGCCTAAATTTCCTCTGATAACTAGCAGAGCTGGGATTTGGTTCCATTATCTTAATCACCCTGCTATACTGCTGCTCTGGCCTGAAGCAGGGAACACAGGTAAGCAGATTATCACAAAATAACATACTAAGATATGCACACTCATGGTCCAGAAGTAGCCCAGAGAATAAAGTGGTCATCTATTAGAAAGGGAAGGTCGAGGAAGGCTCAATAGGGGAAAGGGACATCAAACTGAGTTTGCCATGTGGAAAACACGATGGGGCAAGTACTCTACATGACACCTCTTCAAGATCAGAAAGTATGAAATAACATGATGTTTAGGGGGACTGACAATAAGTTTGGAATTTCTGGAAAATTTCTGGAAGCAGAGGACAACAAATGAGGCCAGAGAGGTTAGTGGGAGAGGTTTATCTACTATCCTAAGGAGCTGAGACCTGATTCTGAAGGCTGTAGGAAATACAGAAGCATTATAAGCAGGAGGGGTGTGTAGCATAAATACAAGATCAGACTTGCTTATTAGAAATACTGTGAAGCAGATAGACTGAGGGGGTGAACTAGAACCTGAGAGATTAGGAGGCCACTATAATCAGCCAGGCAAGAGATTATGGGACTAATTTAAGGCAGTAGTAGTGGACACAGAAAGAAAAGGATCTCTATGGATGCTGCAGAACTTGGAGAGGCACTGGATGCTGGCAAGAAAAAAGGAGAAATTAAGGTCTTTTCAAGTTTCTTAACTTATAACATCAGACAACTAAAGGGTGGATGGGACAACTAACTAAGGGAGAGGAGGATTTCAGAGATTAAAGATGGTGGATGCCATTTGCAGCATGTGTCATTAGGTATAGCCTGACTCTCTGTGTATATAGTCAGTAATGTGAGGTCTCGACTAGGTAAAATGTTTGAAGTACATCATGGAAGTCATGGGTGTGAAAAAAGTCACTGAGAAGGAGTGATCTGGGGCAAAGATCTGGGGGCTTAGCATAAAACCTTGGGGGAATTGATCATAGCAGGGGCGGGAAGAAGAGGGGGAGCCAGGGAAGCAAAGTGAGTGTGATCAGAGAGGCAAGAAGACATTCAGCCAATGCATCACACATCACAGAAACAACCTTGACATGTCTGCCATCTGCATGTTTGTTTTTCCATGCTCAAGTCAGGTGTTCCCTACTTTGGAAAGGTTTCCTTGATTGCCCTTTTCAATGTAAATGCTTCTTATCCTTTGTTACTAACTGCTACTTGTGTATAACTTGCATCTTATAGAAACTATCCCCTCACATTTCTCTCTGAACATGTCTTAATGCTTGATTGTAAGCACCTTGAGGACTAGAATAATACTTAATCACATTTCCTATAGAAGATGTTTAATAAATGTGTGTTGAATGGAATACTTTGGGAAACACTGGGTACCATTTAGACTCTCTCAGAAAGGGCCAGTAAAAAATCAGTCTAATTCTATTCCCACTTGATATTCCTGGAGTACACTTACTTGCAGTTCTTGAAATAATTCATGTTGATCTCTTGTCCTAGAAAAGTCTTATTAATTGCCTAGTGAAGTCCTACTAATCTTCTTTCAGAGCCCAGTTACATCATCCAGGAAGCCTTTGTCACTGCCAGCCCAGACATCAAGCCACCACCAAAGCCCCGAGATGCAAAAGTTAAGCATCCCTCTTGTACACAAACTCTGTCTAATGCATATTTCCGATTGCAAATTTTTTTGCACTGACCACACACTATGGTTCTGATGCATTTATCTCTGTGTCTCACATCGTAAACTGTGAGCTTCTTGAGTGAAAAAAAAAAAAAAAACAAATGTCTTGAACATCTGTGGCTCCAGCAGCTATCACAGAAGCCAGTACATGTGGGGACTCGGGAAATGGGTGAGGAATTGGAGGGTTCACGTCTTGTGGCCATTACATGGGCTACCACTAGAGGACACTAGCAGCTCAATCAGACTGAAAGTGCTTGAGGCCTTCCTGTGGGCTGAGGCTGGGGGCAAGGCTGTTTGTGAAGGTACCAGAACTCAAACCTGGTCTTCTGTATTTCACCAGGACAGCAGGACAGAAGGTGGTTTGCTCTTATTTCTGCCTCAGCTTCTCTGCACTGAATATCATATTGGATTTCTAACTACCTTCTCTGCCTCCATGCTCTTGGGCATATAATGTGTTCCTCTTACCTCATCAGGTGAGTCTGAGGAACAGCTCTATTCAAGTTTTCTTAGCATATTGTACAAGGCCCTGTGCATTTGCCCAGCCTCCTTTGCAATTGTATGTCTGCCCCTGGTCCTGATCCTCCCCAGTACTACAGTCTCAAGAAATGTTTGTTGAGCTGGGAAGTCATGATTTTTCCACCAGGGGCCATTAAGTGACAGATCTGAGACTAGTGATTAGTTCCAGATGATCTGGGCAGGATAGGGGAGAGCAAAAATGAGGAGACTCTGAGGTCAAGCTAATATTTGTGATGTAAATGCGCACTTGATTACCTAGTAGCTAGAACCTTATCTGACCTGAAACTGCTCCTACTGTTCAATCCCTGTGTGGAGTCATTCAGTTTTTAAGGTGCTGTTTCAGTTTATCAAAAATTAAGTATGTTCTCCCTTCCCAAATTCCACTGGAGAAGTGTATTTGTCATATTAAGATACATTTATCAAGTTCAACAGCCTTCTTGTCAAAAGTCTATTGCAGTTAGTCATTCAGAATTATAAATATCTTTAGTCTCAGATGTGGTTGTGTTGGAGGAAGGGAGGGTGAAAAAGGGGGAGGGGGAAGGGTGGCAGTTGACTTTTTAAAAACTGTTGCCCAGTTAAGTGTTTTGAATTGCTTCTATTGTTCTTCCTCGAGGTCTAAGGTTTATTGGACATGCTGACCTGAATGGGTTTGGCACTGTGTTGGTAAAGTTGTGGGGGCTGGTTGGTGTTTTTCTTGGCCCTGTGTTCATATTGTTTTTCCTGTAAGGGATCGTGGTATTTCTCCTGAAGAACTATTAATAACTTATTTTCATCTTGTAAACGGTGTGCGTAACTGATGGTGTTTCCCTCTTTGCAGTGGTTGTGTTTGTGCAATGGCTGAAGGTTTTCTGTCTCACTTCTAGTATACTCATTTTTCAAACCGAATAAAATTAGCAACCATTATTGAATACTTAATATGTTCCAGACGCTGAACCTATGTACATGTAATCCTTACTACCTATAGTAATTTATGAGTTAAGTTCTACTTTCATCTCCATTTTACGGATGGAAAAAACTGAGACTGGAGAAATTAAGTAAAATACCCAAAGGTTACTCAGCCCTAGTTCTTTGTGATGCCGAAGTTTGGGTGGAAGGTATGACATTCAGACCACAAATACAGATACGTATAAAATATCTTATTTATGTATGTATTCATATTTAATTTATTTATTTAAGATTTTATTCTTTTATTTGACACAGAGAGAGCACGCACAGCTGGGGGAGCAGGAGGAGGAGAAGCAGGCTTCTTGCTGAGCAGAAAGCCTGATGTAGGGCTGGATTATAGGACTCTGGGACCAGGACCCGAATGGAGGGCAGAAGCTTAATGACTGAGCCACCCACGTGCCCCTATTTATTTATTTTAGAGAGAGAATGAGAAAGTGCATGAGTGGAGAGGGGGAGGGAGAATGAGGGGGAATGAACCTCAAGGTGGCTCTGCACTCAGTGCAGAGCCTGATCTGGGGCCAATCCCAGGACCTTTAGTCCTTAGCCAGAGCAGAAACCAAGAGTCTGACACGCAATAGACTGAACCACCCAGGCATCCTTCCTTTATTTATTTTTATAAAATTAACCCAAATCAGGGGCGCCTGGGTGGCTCAGTGGGTTGGGGCCTCTGCCTTCGGCTCGGGTCGTGATCCCAGGGTCCTGGGATCGAGCCCCGCATCGGGCTCTCTCCTCGGCGGGGAGCCTGCTTCCTCCTCTCTCTCTCTCTGCCTGCCTCTCTGCCTGCTTGTGATCTCTGTCTGTCAAATAAATGGATAAAATCTTTAAAAAAAAAAAATTAACCCAAATCATTCTCTAAGTTTGTTTTGCCAGGGTGGTAGAAAATTCAAACTGAGTCACTACTGGAACTCATCATAGGATGGAACTGAGAGGCAGTCATTGGTCTCCTTACTGAGTAGCAGTGAGATTCTCACTGTTCTAGATTAAAATCCAATCCTTCTGACCTGGCCACTCTCCTGCTCCATCTCACATTTGAAGCTTCAAAGGGGATTTTGGAGTTTAAAAGTTTGGAACTCTGGTGCCCAGGGTGCCACTCTCATGGCACATCAAAGAGACATTCCCACAGTCATGTGCCACCTCCCTGGAAGGCTGTTTTTGCTACTGAATGATGTGTGGTCCCTGAATTTGACCTTCCTGAGTTTCTCAAAATTCCTCTCTGCTCTTATTCTCAGGGTAAGAGTAGAATAATTTCTTCAACAAGCTCTCATTTCACACCAGAGTCCTTCACTTTAAGTGTCTTTTGTTTTCTACCCTGCAAAAATCCCAGAGGCTAGGATATAACAAAGGTCTGTCTGTGAGATAGGAAAATACAGGAAAAATAAAGGTAAGCTACTATTCCCATAGACTGTGACTTTTTCTAGGTTTATCAGATGGGTTAGTCTGAATGGGTATGGACTGGTTAATGAGGTATAATGAGTTTTAATGACTGTGTCTTTCCCTGAAAAGTCTGTTTTATAGAACCCATTGCCAGGAGTAGTATTTCTCTTAAACCTCTGGTTTATTTTTATGTTATGGATACCATGAGACATATGGCAGACATTTCCCTTTCTGTAGGTCTTTTGAAAACATTTTAATCAGCTCTGTGTTTGTGAATTCTGATATTCTTAAGAAATACTTTTTAGGTTGAAATTCATGAAATAAAGAGAGAATTGTTTTAAAAATACTGCACATTTTCATGTATGTCAGGTCATGGTGGGGAGGGTGGTCTCATGAAAGTGGGGTCTGATTCAGTCTTTTTTTTTTTTTTAAGATTTTATTTATTTACTTGACAGAGATTTCAAGTAGGCAGAGAGGCAGGCAGAGAGAGAAGGGGAAGCAGGCTCCCCACTGAGCAGAAGCCTGATGCAGGGATCGATCCCAGGGCCCTGGGATCATGACCTGAGCTGAAGGCAGAGGCTTTAACTCACTGAGCTGCCCAAGTGCCCCTGATTCAATCTTTTAAAAGAATTTTTAACATTTCTCTTTTTAAATAACTAGATTCGAGATTTTTATGTTTAAGAAATACGCCGTTACTAACACTTGTTTAGACTTGATATCACAAGTGTGTGTGTGTGTGTGTGTGTGTGTGTGTGTGTGTGTGTGTGTGTGTATGGAGAGAGAGAGAGAGAGATACAACCCAAGAACATATAATGTCTTCATCTTTGTTTCCTAAGTATTTTTTTTCCCCCATCAGATTGAGGGAAGGGAAAGTTAGCCCAGAAGACACAGAAATGTTGGGCCAACCTGCTGGAAGCAAAGCACAGTACGGATTTGCATGTACTTATACCTTCTGTGCCCCAAGGCAGCTCCACAGAGTTGAACCTCCCCACCCTTCAGAACAGGAGAGAATTGAATTTATTTCCACTTAAGTTCCTGGAGGTTGCCATGTTCCCTTGGGCACTCGGTAAATATTGACTAAATTGAATGTTACCCTGTGTTATCTTCCTTTCTCTCTTTTTCCTTCTTTGGTCCTCTGGTTATTTCTTAGGTCCTTGAAAATTTATATATATATATATATATATATATATATATATATTTTTTTTTTTTTTTTTTTTTTGTCTCATCTGTTCTCAGTATGAGGCCTCTCTATTTTAGTATCACTTTTTTGTGTTTGTTTTCTCTATGTCTGGGTCTTCTCTCAGTTTCTCTTGAAATCTGTCCCTCTCTGTTTTCTTTCTCTGAGACTGTCTGTTCCTCCACTTCTCCTGTCCATCTCTCTGTATCTCTATCATACACACATAGCTTTCTGTATTTGTGTTTGCTCCCCTCCTAGAGTGATCATCTGAAGGGGTTCAGAATAAGGCTCCCCAAAATGTGCTACTTTGGCATGTGGATTCTTTGAGCTGAAGTCAATCAAGGCCCAAAAGATGCAGGCAGAGCATTTTACCATCCTCTTAGCTATCCAAAAGAATTTAGGTAGAGGGCCTTGTCCAGGAAGAGAGCAATCACCAGACATAACTACAAGGATGATGGGGCAGGTGTGGTAAACTGGGGCAAGGAAGTACAGGAGAGCCTGAAGATCAACTTTATGTGTCCCATTATCTCTGCTTTGCATGACAAACATTTGTTTACCACACATTTGCTCTTTCCATTTTCCTATGAATTGTCTTTCTCCCCTTTGAGGTCTCAGACTCCTACCCCCTTCTCCTTAGTTCAGGATGACATAGAAGTCTTAGTTGCCTGACTGGCTGCAGGTCTCATATTGTTTTGAAGATCTCATATGTATGCAATTAAATTTGTTTTTCTCCTGTTAATTTTTTGTCTGTCAGTTTAACTAGTAGACCAGCCAAAAGAATCTAGAAGGGTAGAGGAAAATTTTTCCTTCCCTACACATCAAAAATCTTTGCCTTTTTTTCCCAAGAAATTAGACATTTGAAGATTTTTTATAAGTGCTCAGAATAACTAATTTTACACTTTTCCCCCTTAAAACACCATTTTCAGTCCCTAAATATAGGAATGTGGGAAAAGCTAATTGGTTTATATTAACCACAATATGTTCTAAGTTATGGAGAGTGATTGTGTCAGCACTCCTCTGAATTTTCTCTTTGCACTCTGCCCAGACAGCACTGCATTCCTCTGCTCCTTCTGACACAAATACAGTGACATTTCACCAGGCAACTATTAGCCTAGAGGGAATACTAACTTCCCCCTTCCCCTAGAGTTTATATCCCATTCCAGTAATTTGGCCCCAGATACTGGCACAGAAACACTGGTTGCATAAAGTCCTTGGAGCCTGATACTTGCTTTTTGTCCTCTGTGCCTCCAATTTTAAAGACTGAAATGGGACACTGATTTGCTACTACTTTCCTACAGCCACCTTCTGTAAGATTTAAAGGGTGTGATCAACCTCCTCTGGGGTTTCACACAAGTTACTGCAGCCTTGGGAATTAAAATTAATCCTCCAAACATCATTGGTGCCTGGAAAGGTAACAAACTAATTACAATCTAAGAGGGTATATAGAGGATTGAACTTTAAAGTGTCCCTGGTATGGATAGACTATAAGCAAAACTTCTGCCCTTGTGTTTAGGAGAAAAATCACATTTTCTTTTCCCTTTAAATTCTTATTATTGAGAGTCTAACATGTGCCAAGCACTTTATGCAAAATATCTCATTTACTCTTTAGAGCAACCCTGCAGTTAATATGATGACTGCCCCCACCCCATTTGGCAGATGAGAAACTGAGACTAAGAGAAGTTAAGTGACGTGACAAAAATCATAGTAGAGTTGAAACTTGTTATGTATGAGTATCTTTATGTATTTGAAGTCAAGTTTTATGCCTAGAAAAGAGCTATTCAATATATTTTTGTGCACAATTGGTATTCAATTAATTTGAAATCCTTATTTTTCTTAAGCTTGTAGGTTAGTTTATAAATTTAATTAAGGTACTCATAAATCTAGCAAGTCTTATCATTACTTTGAAGGAATACTTTACAACTTAATTAAATTATTTGAGTGTTTAGCCACATTTATTAATGTGATAAGTTGTTTTCCTTTCTAAGTACATTGTGTGACTTAACAATCTTCCCAATAACTCAAGTAATTCTTATAAATCTAATAAATCTGTAGATATGGTGAACTGCAGGTTCTCTTAAATATTCCAACTGAAATTTCAATCTGAGATTATAAGTCTAAAGCAATGAATCAAATTACTCATTTTAACTTGGAATTATAAGGTTAGGCTGTTATTCTAATAGACCTAATTTTCTTGAACAAATAATTAAACTTCAAAATAAGCATAGATTCCTAAATGCAGAATTTTAGTGCTAATTTTTATATTTTGGTTTTCTTATACATAACACTAAATTTTGTTATCATTATGCTATCATTAAAAGATAAGGACATGAGATCTCCCCAATAATTTTGATGTTACTTTCCTAGAGTAATTTTAGAGGCTGCCTTCTCAATTTTCTGGGGTTTCTTAAAAACCAGAATTACCAAATAGACATGACTGAACCCTTATCTGCCTTATTGGTAATGCTGTTGGGATACATGGAGCCCTATTTACATAAATCAATTTTTCCCATGGTAGATAGCATTATAAGATGACCCCCAAAGATTTCTGCCCCCTGGTGTACACAACCTGTATAACTATCTCCCCTTAGCATGGATAGCATGTGAATATGAATTATCACTTCAGCAATTGTTTTGTTACATGGCAAAAGGAGTTTCCCAGATGTAATGAATTTCCAGATGTAATGAATTTGAGTTCATCAAAGGGAAAAATTTCATGGGTGGGCCTGACTTAATCAGGTTTGGGTGAGCCTTAAAATAAATGAGAAATAGTGGCAGCTCTTTCCTACTGGCCTTGGAAGGGACTTTCAAGCCTCAACTGAGATCATAGCCCAGGATGACACCTTAGTTTCAGTCTGATGAAACCCTGAGCAGAAGATCCAACTAACCCATACCCAAAGCCCCATAGGAATTGTGAGATAATAAATATGTTCTGTTTTAACCTACAAAGTTTGTGGTGATTTGTTAGAAATCGATAAAAAATTAATACATTCTCTAACTGGGGTCCTCTCACCAAGGTCAAGTTATACATACATAAATCTTCTGTTTACTAACAGAGATCTGAACCTACTCCCACCTAGGCTATTGTCCTTTGATAGAATTTTGTATCATTTGCCACCTGACATATTTAAATATCTTCCTACCTACAAGAATTCTGTAAAGTTTCTAAGTCCTGTAGATAGTAACTTGAGGGAGCTCCTCTGTGTTTGTTGTATTCTTCCATTTGGACCATAACACTTCTAGATGGTACAATGACATCTCATTAAATTCTGGATATCATTCATCATTTTGTCTAGCTATTCCAATGTCAGTTTCTGGAAAACACTAGAGTCCAGATCTGTCTGACTCTAGAGTCAGACTCCTTCTACTCTTCCCCTTAGTAAACAAGGATAAGCTAAGTTTTGACGAACAGTCATGAGTTCTATAATGATATTGAGATTCCTACTGTCCCACACCATCCTGAGAGCATTCCAAAATTCCTCTGACTTGTGCTTCTTGAGTTCTCTCTGGTTTCTCTAACATGGTAGTAATTACATTCTAACATATCTCTTAGTCCCTCAAAAATGTATAATGAGCCTTCATCAAGCAACCCTTAAGTCCACTTGTGCATTTATTCATTAAGCTTTCCTCTTAACACTACAATGATAATTGATCATAATACACAATACTTTGAGACATACCAAGCATAAAAGACATAATTTCTATTCCATGAAACTTTATGACCTAGTTGGAAGCAAGGTATGGATACAAAATATTCATAGTTTTGCATACAAAATAATATAGGTTAAGTGTTACATGTTAAGTGATACCACTGGTAAAAATAATACGTGGAGGTATAGATGAAGGTAAGTTAAAATACTTCATGGAGGGTGCCTGGGTAGCTCAGTGGGTTAAGCCTCTGCCTTCAGCTCAGGTCATGATCCCAGGGTCTTGGGATTGAGGCCCGCATCGGGCTCTCTCCTGCTTCCTCCTCCCTCTCTGCCTGCCTCTCTGCCTAGTTGTGATCTCTCTCTCTCTCTCTGTCAAATAAATGAATAAAATCTTAAAAAAAATTACTTCATGGAGCAAGTAGAATTAAGTTCATTTATTCATTCAACAAAGATATATTTAGAATTGCTGGTGTGTCAAGCACCGTGTTAGGCTCAAAGGGCCCAAGAATAAGACATAGACACCCTCTTCATCAAGCTCACATTGTAGCCAAGAAAACAAAAGCATAAGAAACATATGAGGACATGCACTATGATAAACACTATTACAGTAGTGTGTACAATATGTAATGCAAAGCAAGTGGAGAGAGGGACTGGGCTGGCCATGAGAATGGGTGGAGGTCAGTAGTGATGAACCATTTCAAGAGGTGATATTTTTGCTGAGCCTGGTAGCCTGATAGCCGGACTAACACTTCCCTTTTCTTGGCCATTTCCTGCATGCCAAGAACTGCCCCCAAGCTCTCTACACTAATAAACCACATATAATCCTTACAACAACGTCATTTGATCAAGGATATAATGGCAGTGGGGAGTAATTCTTGAAGAGGACACTGAAGTCATCTTGTCACGTCTTGTCTTCTCCACCCCTGCTCCAATCAAAGCTGTTATCATCTCTCTCAGACTTAGGCAGAAACTGCTCTCTCTGCTGCTGCCATTGCCTTACACCTGGTCTCTTTGTGATCTTTTAAAAACACCAATCAGATAATGTCAGTGTTCTGAACAAACCCCAACAGCTTCCCATCTCAGTTGCTTTAAAACCTAAGGTTCTTAGCACAGCTTTCAAGATCCTACATAATTTTTGAGACCCTCCAAGACCCTCAACCACTATGACATCATTTCCAACCACTCTCTCCTGAATCCATCACTCTACAGCCCCCTTTCCCCCCCTTTGCTGCTTCTCAAATGCACCAAGAATGCTCCTTGCTGATCCCCCTACCTTGGAACACTGTCTCCCTGATATCAATACACCTCACTCTGTTCCTTCAGGCCTCTGATCAAATGCCACCTTCTCGGAAAAGCCTTCCTCACCAGCCTATGGAAAACTCCACCCACTCTCATTCCAGTCCCACATCACTCTGAACCCTTATCCTGCTTTATTGTTCATCATGACATTTATTGGATATTTTCTGTCATCCTCAATGAGAACAAAGGCCTCAAACTTTATACTCTTCTTTACTAGATCCCCCGTGTGCAGTACAAAGCCTAGCACTAGAACCTCAATAAATATTGTTGAATTTGTGCATTCATGAATGATTGAAATGACTTGTTATCTGTCACACTCTGGGTATACGGCAGAGCCGGCCTTTGGATCCAGTCTTGTCTAATTCCAGACTCCAAGTTCTTTCTTTCTTTTTTTTTTTTTTTTTAATTTTTTAAAAGATTTTCTTTCTTTATTTATTTGTCAGAAAGAGAAAGAAAGAGAGCACACAAGCCGGCAGAGAGGCAGGCAGAGGCAGAGAGAGAAGCAAGCTCCTTGACGAGCAAGGAGACCAATGCGGGACTCAATCCCAGGACCCTGGGATCATGACCTGAGCCAAAGGCAGTGGCTTAACCTACTGAGCCACCCAGGCATTCCCAGACTCCAAGTTCTTAAATACTTCTTGCTCCTGAGGAAGAAGAGAAAGGATAAGTTGACACTGGGGAAAACAAGCATAGGGGATGTGAGAGTGAGGGTCCTAAGGGTGAAACTAGGAAGGTGGTTTGGGACGGATCATGAAGGATCTGGAAGTCTTGGAAAAGAAGCTTACAGTTTCCTCTGTGGTCGTGGAGAGAAGGCTTACAGCATGGTGTTAAGAGCCCCTCTAAATGCTAATGGTGAGAGTTTGAGACCATCTGAACTGGGGAAAAGGCATTCATATACACTCTAATGATACTTCAGATCTTTTTTTCATCTCCATTATAATTCTACAGAACACTGCAATCTAAAAGGGACTTAGTGGAGAATTTATTAAATAGGTTTCTTCCTGGTATTTTTCACACCTTACTTGGTACTGACTTCTTTTAATAAAGATTTTATTTATTTGATATATAGAGAGAGCACAAGTAGAGGGAACAGTAGGCAAAGGGAGAGGGAGAAGCAGGCTCCCCACGGAGCAGGGAGCCTAATGTGGATCTGGATCCCAGGACCCTAGGATCATGACCAGAGCCGAAGGTAGACGCTTAACGACTGACACAACCAGGCGCCCCTGAATAGACTTTTAAAAGCTGAAACTTCACGTTGTGGTTGGCTTTGCTCTCCAATCTCTTTTGCTGATCATTCTGCATGCTGTTAATCATAATTATTATACTTCTTTTCTTAAACCAAATTTGTTTATGTTGTCCCTGGTTCCTGTTGAGCAGCATCCTTTTATTTTTATTTTATTATCATTTTTGTTTGTGTGTATGGTGGGGTGAGCAAGGGGAGAGGTGAGTCTCAGGTTTCTGAATCCATACCTCCTGTTATTTCTTATGGCCAAGGAAATAATTGAAGTTAGCATCTTTTCAGTTCGATTCTAGGTTCTTTATAAGATGGATTTTGTTTGTAGCCCTTGATACTTATTTTCCAATGAAGTCCCTAAATAATTTCTCTCTGTTTTTAAATATCCAAAGTTTTGTTATCCTCTCTGGTGCATTAGAAAATATAAAACAGATTTTACAAATCTGTTTTAATGTGAGCTGCCTGATTTATGTCAGCTATCATTTTCTAGCTGGGTGGCTCTGCTAGGTTTCATAATATGCCAAAGCTCATATTCAAATACAAACTATAGACCAGCATGTAAACAAGAGCAGAGAAATATTTTCTTTCTTCCACTGAGTAACTCAAAATAAGGATGGGAAAAGGCAGCTTCATATGGGTTTAATCCTGGCTGGAGAGCAATGAAGCAATAACGCCGTCTCTTTCGTTTTGGTGGTAATCAAAGCATGCAAAGCTGTGGGTGTTGACTCTTTGAAGATCAGCAGAACTGTACCATGTATGCTGGCAATCAGTACCCTGGCCTTTCTCCAGTTGAGTAGAAAACAGCCCCAACCAGCCCCTTGACTGAGCAGAAAAAGCAGCAGCACGGTTGTGTTGCAGGAGACGCCTAAGAGGCATGAAGGGCACTAGGGAGATAGCATTTTATGCTCTCAGGCAGATTCAACGCTTCTGAAAAGCCACCAAAGAATCGGTAATAAAGGCCCAGAAAGAACCACAAAGATGGACAGGGAAGCTCAGGAGTGGCAAAATGTATGTTGACTCTCATTTTCCAGTCAGCCTCCCAGGCTTTTAAAATCACTGGAGATGCTAGGAAAGGGGCATGTACTCTTCTGTAGTAAGAAAGTAGATCTTGATTTGTGTATTTGGGATTTTTTTTCCTTCTGATGGAGAGATATGGATGTAGCAGAGCTGTTGTTTACCCATGCATTCGCGCAAGGGAGAAAAAGATTCTTCTTCCTTAGAGATCCCTCCCCCACCTGCTTGGCACCCTTGTGTGGTGAATACCACGCGTATCATTCGAAGCCATCTGAGATAGAGTGAGCCTTAGTACACCGCGAGAGTGTGGAAGGTCTGTTAGGGAAATAAAATGCTTGAGAACTCCTGAATTTATCTGGTGTTCAAGGAAGTTTTTCCCCTTTTTGATACCACCTTCACTTAGACTTACATGCTGCTGACCTACTGTATCTAAATCTATGCTAAATCACCCCTTTGCAACATGCAAATTAACCCCCAAATCTAAATCCTGTACATCAGGATTTCCACTTAAGGTTGTACTGCTCCATCTTGTTGGTTATATTTTATTTATGTTCTGTTAATAATAAATATAATTATTTTATTTCTCTGTTGGACAAGCTTAGTTTGAAGGTGCAAAGGTAATTATTTTAATTTTTTAAATTTATATATAAAGATTAACATGTCTTGTATTCAGAAAAAATTAAATTACCAAAAAATAAAAATAAAATAAGAATCACAATACAAGCCAAATAATATATCAAATTAGGTGTTCAGATCCGGTTCCTATTCTAGGCTAGTATAAATAATAAAATATATATGTTATATTATAAAATTACAAAAATAACTCATTTTTTGTAAAGTTTATGCCCTATAGTTTTTTTCCTTGCAGAAATAATGTAATTGATGATTCCTGATGTGATATCTTGATAAAATCTTAAGCCAAAAAGGAAAAATGTCAGATTACTAACTTCCTCTTGAAAGCCCCAGGTATCTGTGTGAAGACTTCTTCTTAGTCTCCTTCTCTTGGGTTATTTTGCTTTCTTTACTATTAAAAGTTACCTTCCTTTTTACTTAATACCTTAGCTCTTTTCCTGTCTTTCATCCCCAAATGTCACTCTTGACCTTTACTGTATGACTACCTGAAGTTATACAGTAAGCATGCATGAATTCTTTTTCACCTCTTTCAGAAACTTCATTTGGTGCTTCTGTGTTATACCATTTCAATTCAGCTCAATTCAGCAATTATTTCTTGATAAACTACTATGTACAGATCACTAGACAAGGACTTTGGGAGCACAGAGTTGAGGGGAAGGTAGACCTTGCACTCAGCATTCAACAGGCAATAGGAACAATCGTAATAATAACTGGCATTTAACTTTTATTCAGTGTAGAATTACAAGTCCTAGCCATAGCAATCAGACAAGAAAAAGAAATAAGAGACAAAGAAGAGGCAAAGAAATATCAGTAAAGAAGAAGCTAACGGTGACTATTTGTAGATGACATGACATTATACATAGAAAAACTTACAACTCCACCAAAAAAACTACTAGAAGTAATGAATAAATTCAGTAAAATGGCAGGATACAAAAATAATACCTAAGAATCAGTAACATTTCTATACACCAACAACAATGTCATAGAAAGGGAACTTTAAAAACAACAGTGTTTACAATTACACCAAAAAGAATAAACTACTCAGGAATAAACTTAACCAAAGAGGTGAAAAACCTGTACTCTGTAAACTATGAAATGCTAATTAAAGAAATGATGATTTAACATAAACAAATGGAGAGATATTCCATGCTGATGGATTAAAAGAATTAATATTATGAAAATGTCCATCTTACCCAAAGCAATCTACAGATTCAATGCAATCTCTATGAAAATACCAACAGCATGGGGCACCTGGGTTGCTCAGTTGGTTAAGCAATTGCCTTCAGCTCAGGTCATGATCCCGGAGTCCCTGGATCGAGTTGCATCGGGTTCCCAGCTCTGCGGGGAGTCTACTTCTCTCTCTGACCTTCTCCCCTCTCATGCTCTCTCTCTGTCTCTCAAATAAGTAAATAAAAAAAAAATCTTAAAAAAAAATATCAACAGGGCGCCTGGGTGGCTCAGTGGGTTAAGCCGCTGCCTTCGGCTCAGGTCATGATCTCAGGGTCCTAGGATCGAGTCCCGCATCGGGCTCTTTGCTCAGCAGGGAGCCTGCTTCCCTCTCTCCCTCTCCGCCTGCCTCTTTGTCTACTTGTGATCTCTCTCTGTCAAATAAATAAATAAAATCTTAAAAAAAATATCAACAGCATTTTCCACAAAACTAGAACAAAAAGTACAAAAATTTGTATGGAACTACAGACGACCCGAAATAGCCAAAGCAATCCTGAGAAAGAACAAAGCTGAATGTATCATAATCCAGATTTCAAGATATACTACAAAGCTATAGTAATAATCAAAACAGTATGGTACTGGCACAAAATTAGACACACATCAATGGAACAGGATACAGACCCCCAAAATAAACCACATATGTATGGTCAATTCATCTTTGATAAAGGAGGCAAGAATATACAATGGGGGAAAGACCATCTTTTCAAAAAATGGTGTTGGAAAAACAACAGCTACATGTAAAAAGAATGAAAGTGGACCACTTTTAATACCACACACAAAAATAAACTCAAAGTGGATTAAGACCTAAACATGAGTCCTGAAGCCATACAAATCCTAGAAGAGAACACAGGCAGTAATTTCTCTGACAGCCTGTGGCAACATTTTTCTAGATGCATCTCCCGAGGCAAGGGAAACAAAAGCAAAAATAAACTATTGGCACTACATCAAAATAAAAAGCTTTGGCACAGCAAAGAAAACCATCAACAAAATAAAAAGACAATCTACTGAATGGGAGAAGATATTTGCAAATGATATATCTGGTAAGGGGTTAATATCCAAGATATATAAACAAGTCAACAACAAAAAACCAACCAACCAACCAACCAAACAAACAAACAAAAAAACCAAACCAAAACAAAACAAAAACAAGCAATCTAATAAAAAATGGGAAGAGGACCTTTTTTTTTTCCCCAAAGAAGACATTCAGGTGGCCAACAGACACATGTAAAGATGCTCAACATCACTCACCATCAGGGAAATGCACATCAAAACCACAATGAGGTATTACCTCACACTTGTCAGAATGGCCAAAATAAAAAACACAAGAAACAACAATTGTTGGCAGGGATGTGGAGAAAAGGGAATTTTCCTGCACAGTTGGTGGGAATGCAAACTGGTGCAGCTTCTGCGGAAAACAGAATGGAGGTTCCTCAAAAAAATTAAAAATAGAGATACTATAGCATATTCTTATCATTAGTTTACCAATAAGAACCCTGAAGCTTCTAGAGGATAAGTGGTATTCTTAAAATCAGAAAGCCAGTAAGTGGTAGATTGAACATAATAAGGAGCATGTGCCAAGAGCTGACCGGGACTGGACCCAGGCCTCATCTCAACTGCGTGCTCATGGACTGATGTGTGCATGTCTGTGTGTGTGTGTGTGTGCTTCCACTGGTAGCTTTATTCAGTCAGATAGCAACTCTCACACCATTGTAAAGGATTCCAAACTCAATTTCATTATGCACTTCACTTGACTTCATGCATGTCACACAAAGAAAGCACGAGACAGAGTCACACAACCTACAAGATACCACGAGGCGTTAACAAATCCAATTCAAAGTCAGTTACCGTGTTCAAGCAGTGGAGGATCTTGGTTATGTTCAGGGCTCCATCGGGCAGAACCTTCGGCCGCCGTTACCTTTTTGATGCCGTCAGACATGAAAGGGTCTGTGTCTGGAGAATCTGACAATTTGCTGCAAAAACCTTCTCTTTGTAAAGGAGTTTAATCATTCTGGGGCCTCTGCAGGCCTCCCCTGGCTCTGCAGGTTATAAGTTTGGGTGTCGTCAACCTGTGCTGGTTTCAGCGATATCCAGTAAAAGCGACGATATCACTTCCATCCCTGCTTGACGCGAGTGACTCCATCTTGTCCCCTACATACATTCATAGGAGTTTTGTTTTATTTCTCTCCTACCTTAAACACAGTAAGCCTTCTTACTTTTTTCATATTTATTTGCATGCTATCCTCTCAGGAACCCACATCTTTGCCACAGTGACTTCTCCTCACCTCATAAAACTCATCTTTAGCTTCCTCAGGCTGGGCTTCCCTGACACAGTCCCTAGCAGGTGAGACTAAGTGGCTCCTGTTTGGATTTCATGTCCAGCCAGCAAATCCACTCTCACAAACACTTACCCCACTCCTTCCTTGTCTCTTTCTGTTCCTAGGCCGTGAGCTGCTAGAGGTGGGGACTATCGTTCATCACACAGGCACCCAACTGGTGATTGTTTAACCAAGAATGAAGAAACAATAATCCAAAAATGATTTCTATTTGATTTTAGAATGCATCTCCTGTAATCCCGTCTGCTATAAACACAATCACCCATGGCTGGAGATGTCACCCTCAGACTCACCGTAAAGCACTGATAAAGCTGTCAGAAACACTTCAGTGAGGTTGAACCATTTAGCTTCTCTAGTACTGCTCCTTCTCTTGCTCCTTACTACCCTTTGTAGAGGTTATCTTCTCTCTGACAAAGGCAAATCTTTTTTTTTTTTTTTTAAGATTTTATTTATTTGTCAGAGAGCGAGAGGGAGAGAGAGCAAGCACAGGCAGAGAGAATGGCAGGCAGAGGCAGAGGGAGAAGCAGGCTCCCTGACGAGCAAGGAGCCCGATGCGGGACTCGATCCCAGGACGCTGGGATCATGACCTGAGCCGAAGGCAGCTGCTTAACCAACTGAGCCACCCAGGCATCCCTGACAAAGGCAAATCTTAAGAAAGAAACAAGCAAGCCGAAAAAGCCCCTCCCGCTTTCAAATATAGGAACATTGAGTGATGTCTGCAACTGTTTGAGGGTGTGGAAACAGTCAGTGCCTTCTACATCCACGGTGCCTGGCCCCCCGGGGCCGGAACTGTGTTCTTGAGCCATGCTGTTTGCTTTACAGCTCACGGACTTGCACAGAATTCTTTTTCTCTAACAACAGCAATCGTAAAAATAGCATGGTCTTTTTTGCAACCTTACTCATAGCCTAAGGAAGGGAAGATTACAAAATATGCCAGTGTAAGATCATCAACTCAGATCCAAAAGGTCTTAACAATGTTTAGCAAATTCTTTATATAATTTGGAGAACCAAGTAAGAGAGACATGTGCCATGAGTCTTAGAAAAAGGCATTTGAGGTAACCCTTACAAGTAGGGACTGGAACAAATCAGCACAATCTTTGCTCTGAAATCTCCGTCAGCTGGGAAGGACAGATCCAAAATAGGTCTGAGTCAGTTTCGAAAGGACCTCCTCTAGGCCAGAAATGAATAAGTATTACGGAACATCTACGAGATGACCTCTGGTGTGGGGTACCTAAAGGTGAAGTAGCAAAACGTGGAGTTTCAGGGGCAAAAAGACTGGAGGCCGACAGACCTGCATTTCAGTCCCTTATTAGCTGTCATTCTGAAGAATGTTCGGGAACCTCTAAGACCTGTGCTTCCTTGTCTGTAACACGCTGATAAGAACCCTACCTCAGGTTTGGTGTGACGTTTGAACAAGATCGTGTATTCAAAGTACTCAGCCAAGTGCCAGGCACAGAGTGGGGCTTAGTAAACGGTGGCTCTCACCTGCCGACATGTATTTAAACGTGGCTAGTACCAAGCAAAGTCAATCTTAAGCGAGAAGCATACAGAGAAGAACTGTTACAAGGGAAAGCACATCTCTAGTGTTGTGTACTCATAAATTATACTAGACCCTCCAAGGATAAACACAGCCCTGCCCTCTGTCTTCCTCCTCCGCTAATTGTAACCTTCCTTAGAGCAAAAACATTTCTCAGTTTCCTTTTCTAGCTTTCTAGCAGATGACATAATACCATTCCCACAGCACATCTCGAAATATATATTGAACAATATTTCATCATGATGCATTCTGCACTTAGGTGATTGGCTCCTGGAAAGCAGAAAAGTCCACTGTTATTTGTTTGTTTGTTTTTATGCTCAGTTACTACTGAGTATGAACTAGAGGGAAACTAAGGACAAAGTAAAACAGCTGAGATTAGATCTAGTTTCCTACCTCCAAATCCAAAACTTACTAGACCATCGTCCTCCTTGTGTAGTCTGAGGGAAGGTGCCCATGATGTGGCTGGCACCTTATGTCACTAAACCTAATTTTCATGATAATCGACAAGGTAGATCCTTGTTTCCCAGGGTACAGAGCAAGCTCAGAGCAGTGAAGACTTTTCTAACGCCAGACAGATAAGTGTGCAGCACCGCCATTTAAATCTAGAACAGCCTGATGCCTCCTCTCACAGCACACGGCCTCGTTTCAGTCATGTCATGCCATGACGGTGGCATGAAGAATGATATCGGGCCCAGGCCCACGTGCTAGGAATTGTAGAGTAGGATCTTGGTTATTCTGCCAGCACGCATCTTTTTTTAGGACACTGTAATTTCCTGATGAGGCGACCTCACCAGGACTTTCCCCAATATCTGCCTTAGCTGGGAGGTGTCAAGATCGTAGAGAGAAACCATTATTTTCATTGAAATCCAGCTCCCTGAGTTCGTTTGTCAATGTTCAGGCAAGAATGTGAAATGCCTTTTACATGACTAAAAGCTCTTCCCTGAACAGTCAGGACTTTTCCATGAATGGATAGAATTTTATTATACAAGATGTTCAAATAAGTTAGGAAAGATTCCTTTGAAACCTACTGCCAAGACGAAATTCTCCAAATGTTCTAGTCGAGAGAACACTTGCTGCTGGGAATACAAGCGACAGAGAAAGTTGATTTGTTGGTAGCTTCCCTGATATTTTAATTATATTCTCCAGATTCTGCTTAACATTTTCTTTGATCCAATAATTTTCTTCTCAAAATTAAAATGTTTAATCTATATGCAATAGTAAAATTAATGTGTATCTTTTGCCTTACACTGAAATGAAATTGCAAATGCCAAGAAGCACATTTTACTTGTAGTCAGAATGGAAAGTGACCTTTTGGAGGGTTTGATAAATTTGATTTCTTATGTAGTTTTCTGATAATCATCAGTTTAATTCTGTTAAATACCAAATGACATTTTGAGCCTGCAAGTCTGCCAGAAAACTACATTGAATTCCCAGTGTTTTAAGTGACCTTGAATAGCTTAACACATCTCAGTACCCTTCTGGTTGTCTGATACGAAGCATATTTAGTTATTTTCTGCTCTTGTTGAAGGCAAATTCATCATATCTTTAAAAAAAATGGGTTACCTAATTCGCTTAACCCATGGAAGAGCATTAGCATTTTAAAAAATTCTGTGAATTTTTAAGTTCTTTTGGCATTTGGATCAAGGCTCACCTTTAGGCAAAAGAACATTAAAGTTACTCTTTGCTTCTTGAAATCTCTCCCTTGAAAGCCACTCCTGTCCTTTTCAGAGATATGCTAATCTTTATGACAGTCTTACTGAGTAGTTGTTGGTATTTCTACCTTATAAATGATGAAAATGAGACTCAAGGAATGTAAATATCGTCCCCGAGATTATGCAGCTATAACGTGGCCCAGGCAGGGGACAAACTGCTAGGTCTGACACCAAGTCCAATCTTTTTACCTACAGCATGATTTTTTTAGCATTCCCTTATTTTTCTCCCCCAAAGTTTCTCTCTTGACATTTCAACTCTGAAGACTCCCACAACACCACAGGAGAGGTCAGAATTCTGACAAAGAAATGACAAACAGAAAAAATGACTAAATAATATATAAGCCATGATCTTTACCTATCCTTTTTTAATTTTCTCCAAACTACTTGATAGTTGATAGTTCAGCCTCCATGTATATATAGGACTTTCTGGGCAAGTTTGTTGCTGGGCATGAATAGCAACACTAACAATCCAAGTTTACTGTTGTGTGTGATCAGTGTTCTAAAGGTTCGAGCAAGTTTGTCTCTATCACTTGTCTCTAGCCCTGAATAAGAGAAGTGCTTCCAGGATTCAAGTGGTTGCTTATGATCAATCATTGCCTTTGAATAGCAGTTACTCCTCATTCCATGCAACTACAAAATCCATGAAATTTCACGAAAAATCCACTGTAAGGGCTGACTGATTCAGCATTACTTTAAAACCAGGTTGGGAGAGACAAAGCTGAAATTTGGATTTCAGATCCTGCAAAGATGCTTTAAAATGCTCTCTTCAGTCTCTGCAGTGAGAAAAAACAAAAACAAGTTTCCGTTTCAAAGAAAAAGCTCACAGCATACTTGAGGAAGAAAATACAGAGCTTAGGAAAGGAGCCAGGTCTCACAGAATGTCAGGCATAGTACTATTACATCAAGTGCACACTGTATTCTCTTAACAGTCAGTTTTATTTGTATTTGCCGTCATATAAGAGAATGAGAGTTTCAAAACTCAGGCTAAGTTTACAGAGATCTTTTTTTTTTTTTAAGATTTTATTTATTTATTTAAGAGAGAGAGACAGTGAGAGAGAGCATGAGAGGCAAGAAGGTCAGAGGAAGAAGCAGACTCCCTGTGGAGATGGGAGCCCCATGTGGGACTGGATCCCGGGACTCCCGGATCGTGACCTGAGCTGAAGGCAGTTGCTTAACCAACTGAGCTACCCAGGTGCCCTACAGAGGATTTTTTAACAGTGGTCAATCTTTGTACTAGTCCAAGGAAGGGTGCCAAAGAAACCCCTTCCACAGATCCCTGTGGTCCATGACAATATCCCCATAACCCCAGAGGAATATTAGGAAGTAAGAGCAATGCCGTCCTCACTCTCATGTTGTTTGGTAGAACACTGCACCTGCTTTTGTGAAAAGACTCCCTTTTGCAATGAGATGATGACATTCCTGAAAGTTTTGTGTTAAAATGTCTTCTATTTGAAAAGATGAAGATAACAGACTGCAGAATTTTTTTTAATTCTTTACTTAATTAAATTAAAAGTTTGTCATTGTTAGGTGTTGAATTTCATCTCCTTAAAGATGTCAAAGTTTTAATCCCCAGTACCTGTGCATGTGACCTTATTTAGAAACAGAATCTTTGCAGATGATCAAGTTAAGAGGAGGGCAGTAGGGTGGGTCCTATTCCAATATGACTGTGTCCTTACAAAAAGGGGGAATTTGGACACAGAGACAGAAGCATACAAAGGAAAGATGAAGTAAAGATACTGGGAGAATGCCATCTACAAGCCACGGAATGGCAAAGAATGCTAGCAAACCTCTAGCAGCTAGGGAAGAAGCGTGGAACAGATTTCCCTGCACAGCCCTCAGAAGGAACAAAATATGGACACAGCTTGATCTCTGTTTCTAGCCTCAGAACCTTGAGACAATACATTTCTGTTATCTAAGCCTCCTACTTTGTGATGATTTGTTATGGCAGCCCTAAGAAACTAATGTGGCCATCCTAGGTCAATTATCTGTTTTCATTTTTATCTTGCTTTGCTTTTTGAAATTTTCCTAGTTCTTGAAATCTCAAAGTCTGGGAACTCTTAAACTGAATTACCTTAAAATCCCATCCAACCTTAAGATTTTATGATATCTTACACTGTGGAATCTTTTTCCTAAATTTTCTGATGAGTCATTGGGAGCCTACAGGATTGCAGACTTCCACATTCTCCTTAAGATAGCAGAATATAAATAGGAGCCACACTTAGGTGTTTCAGGGCCAAACCTGAGAGAATATCTCACTTCATAGCTTGCAACATTAAACATGGATGCTTGATGGAGTTCTCTCCCTGTAGGAGTAAAACTCTAAGTGCTCCTGGTATAAAATACAAGGATTAAACACTCCTCTGTTCATGGATCTGATGAAGGTGCATGTTTCTCAGAAGCGTAGAGATAGGTACCCCAAATCTGTGGCATCCCCTATTTGGTTCACCAAACAGTCCTCATCTCTCATAGGTCATGGAAACTCTTTCTCCTTTCCTTTCTCCTCCTCAGTGAGCTACACAAGAGGGGACTGACAATGAAGTATGTTTTACCAGATCATGCTTGTATGCACTGATGACTGCCACATTTCCATTGCTCAGATGGGGTTTGGAAAAAATCTAACTGGAAATTCATTCACTCATTCATTGACTCATGCATTTATTCAATGAATAGCTAAAAGAGAGAGAGAGAGAGAGAGAGAGACACCAACCTCTGCTGTGTATCAGATTGTCACAATATTGAACTCTACATCTGAACCTCATGATCTACTATATGTAGGCTAATTGAATTTAAATTTAAAAAAAAAAAAAAGAGAGAGAGAGAGAGACATCCTTTCCTTCCAGGCATGGGAACCTCCTTTTATAACGTCTGCCCACAAAGAGTAAAGAACTGTTACCAAAAAAAAAGGATGTCACAAAATGACTCTATAATTATAATAGCTACTATGTGTTAAAATTTTCTACCTTCATTTTTATTTTATTTTTATTTATTTATTTATTTGATAGACAGAGATCACAAGTAGGCAGAGCAGCAGGCAGAGAGAGAGGGAGAAGCAGACCCCCCGCAGAGCAGAGAGCCTGATGTGGGGCTTGATCCCAGGACCCTGGGTTCATGACCTGAGCTGAAGGCAGAGGCTTAAACCACTGAGCCACCCAGGCGCCCCCTCTACCTTCATTTTTTTTTTAAAGATTTTATTTATTTATTTGACAGACAGAGATCACAAGTAGGCAGAGAGGCAGGCAGAGAGAGAGGAGGAAGCAGGCTCCCCGCCGAGGAGAGAGCCCGATGCGGGGCTCGATCCCAGGACCCTGGGATCACGACCTGAGCCAAAGGCAGAGGCTTTAACCCACTGAGCCACCCAGGCGCCCCTCTACCTTCATTTTTAAAAAGATTTTATTTAGGGGGCCTGGGTGGCTCAGTCGTTAAGCATCTGCCTTCGGTTCAGGTCATGTCCTCACATTGGGCTCCTTACTCGGTAGGTAGGAAACATGCTTCTCCCTTTCCCACTGCCCCTGCTTGTGCTCTCTTTCTTGTTGTGTCACTCTCTGTCAAATAAATGAATAAAATCTTTAAAAAACTTTTTGAAGGTTTTACTTATTTATTAGAGAGAGAGAGCATGCAGGCGCACAGGAGTGGGGGAGGGTAGAGGCAGAGGGAGAAGCAGAATCCCTGCTGAGCAGGCAGCTGAGAACAGGCTGGATCCCAGGACTTGAGATCATGACCTGAGCTGAAGGCAGATGCTTAACCTCCTGAGCTACCCGCGTGCCCCTACCTTCATTTTACAGATGAGCTCAAATAATTAAACTTGTCCTTGGTCCCACAGCTGATAAATACAACAGCTTGACCTTGGTTTTGTATGACTCCCATGTCCCCACTATATCAAGCTGCCTGCCCTTAGAACCCACATGTGTATATACAACACTGTAACCTAGAACAGGAGCTGGCTTCTCCCAGTCTCTCCTCACCTTCAGCCAAAGTACATCACCTCACAAAAACCTGGTTGAAAACTAACCTGCTCCGGGAAGACTTCCAGACTTATTGGTCACCATCTTTACTAGGCCAGTCTCTCAGCACTCAGATTTGTCATTGCTTAACTTCTGTTTGTTTCATTTGCTTTTATTGAAATGCTGTACTGTTTTTGATATGAATGTGTCTCTGTATTTGATATTATCTCCATGGAAGAGCATCCGGTCTTCAAAGGAAACTACTGTTGTCTCCTACTTTCTAGTCCTAACCCTGCTGCTGAGAAGATGGACAGTTTTGGTTATATCACTAAATCTACGTGAACCTCCATTTCCTTATCAATACAGAAAGAGAGTAGTGGGAAGATGTGGCCAACTGATATTTCTTACCCTGATAAGTGTATATGTAGTGTCTTCCAAGCATCCCTGTCCTTTGTTGGCTCTGGGAAGTGCTCCGTTGAGGCTCGTGGCCAGATTTGCTCATGTGAGGGCTACTCAGGTCTTATCAAAGCAGAGTACACTCACATCCCTGCTAGGCAAACTTAGCCAGTACTACTGAGTATATACTCAGGCAGTCCACAGTGCTGTCTAATCTGATCTTCCTGTTTCTCTCCTTCTCCTTTCACTTGCCATCGAGGCTTAAGTACTGCTCCAGACCAAGTGACAGATTTTTCTTCACATCCTCCTCATCTTTACAGACACCATTCCGTCTTCCTAAAGTACATTTACATTTCCTGCCCCCTTGAACAATCCCTTCCCCTATAAGACATGTTTATTTCTTACCTCTTCAGTGAAACCTTCCCTGACCACCAGTCTGCCATCAGAATCTTCACAACTGCTGCAGCTTTTAAAAATATTTGCCCTCTGCATTTTAACTGGGTCATGTAGAAAGAATGTACTATCATGGTTATGAGCATAGTGTCTTGGTTTCAGACTGCCTCCATTTATAATCGTCACTGTGTCACTTATTAGCTGTGTGCCTTGTACAAATTATTTTTCTGCACCTAAGTTTCCTCATCTGTCAAATGAGGATAATAATAGTACTTATCACCTGGAATGTTTTTAAGGATTGATGAGTTAAAGCATAAAACTACATAGAAGAGTGAACGTATTATTGAGTTAGCATATACACTAACACCATCTGATATTCCTTTTTCCCTCTAGGGTTCCAAACAAGGGAAGAATTAATTCATTATAACATCAGAGCTAGGGGTGCCTGGGTGGCTCAGTGGGTTAAAGCCTCTGCCTTCGGCTCAGGTCATGATCCCAGGGTCCTGGGATCGAGCCCCACATCGGGCTCTCTGCTCAGCAGGGAGCCTGCTTCCTCTTCTCTCTCTGCCTGCCTCTCTGCCTACTTGTGATCTCTGTCTGTCAAATAAATAAATAAAATCCTTAAAAAAAAATAACATCAGAGCTATAAAGTCTTAAGATCTCCCTTTCTTTTTGTCTCTTAGTATCTCTCCTTCCATCATCCACTTCACATCTCAGCCTCCTCTCTCTCCTTGAATTGTCTAGATGTAATAACGTTCACTTGTACCTCTGCCTGATACTTAAAGAATGCAACCACAGTTGGAACATTCCTGCAAAAAAAGGACAGGGTAGGATTTGTTTTTGGAACGATTAAAAGACCTAATATATGTGAAAATGCTCAGGGATGAATGTGGCCCAGTGAGAGCATGTGGAGTCACTCACGGAATGTTCATTAAACATCTGTTCTGTACCTAACATGTGCCACCAGATCTTGGGGGTATGGTCCTTGCCTTCATGCTGTTTACTTTTTAGTGAGGGATACAGATAACTCTACCCACAATTGGGATGTGATGTGATTGGTTATGATGAAGGAAGGTAACCAGATGCTATTGGTAATTCTCTCCCAGAGAATTACCCAGACTAGGTGAAGGCTTCCTGAAGAAACGACACCCAGACTGAGTCTCAAAGGTTAAATGGGAATCAGTTAGCCTTAAAAAAGGAGAAATCTTCCACACTAAAGGATAATCGTATGGGAGAAGACTCAGAGGCTCAGAGCACTGTGGTGTTTTGGAACTACCACAAGAAATTCTGAGTGGTTGAGGAGTGGGAAGAGATAAGCATGGGTCAAATTATAAAGTGCTTTTATGCGTCTGCCTGGATTTTACCTTGTAGGCAGTGGGAGCTCTTCAAGAGTTAGGTAAGGGATTAATAGTGCAAACAGGAGTTTGCAGGGTTATTTCAATAACCTCTGTGAAAAAAAAGCATGAACTCAAGTTAGGGATGCAGAAGAAAAGACCAGAGAAGAAACACCTGGGTGGCTCAGTAGGCTAAGCGTCTGCCCTCAGCCTTGGTTATGATCCCAAGGTCCTGAAATAGAGCCCCGACTTGGACTCCCTCCTCAGCTGGGAGCCTTCTTCTCCCTCTCTCAAATAAATAAACAAAATCTTAAAAAAAAAAAAAAAGAAAAAGAAAGAAAGAAAGAAAGAAAAAGAAAGAACACAGGAAAAAAAGACAAAGTAAAAATAAATAACCTCAGCAAGAAAATACATGAAGTTCACACTAGTTGTTCTGAGGGCATAATTGTTCTACATCTTTCACTGATTTGATATCAGACTCTTCAACATTTCAACAGACTTTCTAGATGCAGTGACTGTAATGGTAGGAATTTTGAGTACATCCAAGATGATCTTTGAGGAATAAGGACTGGAGGACGCCTCACCCACATCTCGGTGTCAAAAGTCTTTCCCATGGAGGTGCACCCCTGGGTTGCAAAAATAACTCAAAGCTACCAATTTTATTCCTAATTTTGTTTGGCCTATTTCTTCAGATACAGAGCCTGTTTCAGATTAACTTTAATTTTATCTCTTGTCTTACAGACTTCTGTCCCTATTTCACTGCTGGATCACTACCAAACCCCAAGATCCTATCATGCATGGTAACTATTTCCTTCTCTATGGGTAGGCAGACGGCTAGAATTAAGGGGAGAAAGAGATATTCTCTGCTATATATTTTTAAAGTGGCTGGACATTGACCCGTGGCTGCTTTGTATCCTCAACCTGAGTGTTAGCCTCTTACAGTGTGCAGAAACCAGTGACTGGGTGTCCATAGCTCTGAGCAATGCTAAATGTAGATTGAACCACAAGAGACTACTTCAGTTTGTTGTTATATCCTTTCTGATCACAATTTTATAATTGTAATTTGGTGTAAGTGATAGACTGAGGGAAGAAAGAGACTGTGAACACATTGCATTAAGTACTTCTTTTAAGGTCCTATTTGTTTTCCTGTCTAAAGTGAGACACAAAATGTTATGCATGCAGTTAGGGGCATATAGTAACATGGGAATTGCCTTATAACCTATATCTCAATTTTAAGACAGGAGAGGAGGAGTAAGAGACACAAGCACAGCCTTCTGTAGGGGACCACTGCCATGTGGAACTTTGTGCACTCTGTGAAGAACAGGAAGTCTGTACTTGGAGGTAATTGTAATGCATGATCCAATTTATCTTGATAAACCTCTCCAAACACAAGTGACAAAATGGTGATGGTCTGGACTTGAGTGTTTTGATACTTGACTGTTTGTTGCAAGATACATGTTGGACCACTGGGAGGAAACAAAGTAGCTTAAACAAAAATTATAGTTTAATGAAGATCGAATCAACTTTTTTAGGAAAAACAGTGACATATATGCTGAGACTGATGCCCAAGATTCTAGGGAAGGATTTACAAATAAAACGGAGTGAAAAGGGCCTATAAGTTTCCTTGACAATCCCCAGAGATCTCACCTTGCGCTTAGAGGTTTAAGTGCAAGAGCTGAAACTTGAAACACTGGCAGATGTTGATTTTTCGAGACGATTACTTTGCAGTATGGTAGATTTCTGTCTTTTTATTTAAATCCCTAGAGACCTAAGTGGAGTTTAAATTCCCAAAGTAGGATTGGAGTACTGTAAGAAAACGAGTAATCGTCAGCATTGCTATCGTATGGAGGGATGTCATGCATAACAGGAATTGTGGACGGCTTTGGTTTTGACCAAGACTTTCATTCTAGATGTTCTGTTAGTAAAAGATTATTTCAAGTAGATTACCACAAAATTGAATGGGCATTATAGTAGGAAAGAGAAATCAGAGGTATCTATTGTCTACTGAGGTCTTGCCAGCTCCCAAGACAGATAGTTGCATTCACTGATGTATGAAACTTTTTTTGACTGTGTATTATGTGCCAGACACTCTTTTGGCAATGTGACTAGTAATGGACAACAGAGAGTTTCCACCTCCAAAGGATTTACAGTCCAAGAAGTATGTGAGTATAACAATTCAATTTAGGAGAATGTGAGAGCTGTTCATTTCAAAAGGAAAATCTTTCAAAAAATCATGAAGGCAAGTGCGTACACACCACGTGCAGCATTGGTGGTATTCAGGAAATGGGACAACATTAAATCTGTTTACTTTTTCCCAAACCTAAATTTGGATTTTGAATCTAAGACTGAAAAGGGATTTAGCCATAAAAAGGATGAGAAAAAATAAATAGAAAAACAAATAAACTGAACTTCAAAAAGATAAAACTTAAGTCAAAGCATAGAACTGAGATCTGAGCAGAATGGAGACTCACAGCTTCTGTCTGCTTTCCCCTCCCTCATGCAAAGTGTTTACTGAAGTAAGATGATGTAAGAAATATCATTTATCACTGAAAGGAAAGCTACAGACTCCACCAAAGAAAAATACTTTTATAGAAGAAACCGTAGTACCTATAAAAGTTAGGGGCACCTGGGTGGCTCAGTGGGTTAAAACCTCTGCCTTCGGCTCCGGTCATGATCCCAGGGTCTTGGATTGAGCCCCGCATCACATCGGGATCTCTGCTCAGCAGGGAGCCTGCTTCCCCCCTCTCTCTCTGCCTGCCTCTCTGCCTACTTGTGATCTCTGTCTGTCAAATAAATAAATAAATAAATATCTAAGAAAAAAAATTAATCACCACAGAATAAGCTACCAAGTGAAAAAAGGAAGAAAAGGGACATATAAATCTACTTTTCTAAAAAATGAAAATGATAATAATAATAATAAGCCATATAAAGAAAATAAAAATGTAATAATGTAATTTGAACCATTGAAAAGGAAATGAAACTTTATGGCCTTATTTAAGGGCCCCAAAGAGTAGTAGACTGAGGACCACGAAAGAAGGGTTATCCATCATCCCCTGAGGTTCACCAGCTTTGGTGAGAAACTGCCATGTGCCTGGTCAAGGGCCTCATGCAGTAGCTAGTACAAAGAAGAATGAGTCACCATCTGTATCCTGAAAACGTAATAATAACAAGTTCAGTCTACTGGGAAAGCAAACAGGTGCTCGGTTTTAGAGGTAAAGTTCAACCTGTGGTAAATGCTAGAATCAAGGGTAGGAAGCCAAGAAATCTAGCAGATTTGGAAAGAAAAGAAGGATCAATATTCTTTAATAATCAGTAAATTCTTCACAGAAGAAGACAATAGTGATGAGGTACAGAAAGAGGGGGAAGGTAAGCAACAGGAATGGCATACATAAAGGCACAGGGGTAGGAAAGTGTGGGAAATATTCCGAAAATGGCAACAAGTTCCATGCAGTTGTTTGGTGGATGGGCAGGGCTGACTTAGGGAATGAAGATCTTATTTACCATATAAAAGATTTGGAATTTAAATTTATTGGTAATCAGCAGTTAATGAACCAGAGAGTGGCATATTTAGTTTAAGAGAGATACCTGCGGTATCTATAGTGGGTTGAATGATGGCTCCCCAAATGATATGTTCTGGTCCTGATTCCTGAAACCTACCTTATTTGGAAAAAAGATCTCTGCAGGTGTCATAGAGTTAAGGAATTTGAGGTGAGAAGATCATGCTGAATTAGCTAGCTAGGTCCTAAATCCAATGACAAATATTCTTATAAGAGAAAGTAGAGGGATATTTGAGACAGACACAGAGGAGAAGGTGATGGGAAGGCAGGGGCAGAGATTGGAGTGATACGGCTACAAACCAAAGAACACTAAGGAATGTCAAAAGCCACTAGAACCTGGAAGAAGATTCTCTCCTAAAGCCTCTGAAGGAGGGGCTGGCCCTGCTGACACCTTAATTTCAGACTTACAGTCTCCTGACCTGGGAGAGAATAATTTTCTATCGCTTTAAGTCACAGGTTGTAATAATTTATTACCGCAGCCCTGGGAAACTAATACAACATTTCTAAACTAATCATTACAAATGAAATAGTAATAATGACTGGCATTTAGTATAACAACACCTTTCAGTATACAAATCACTTTTCTACACATTATCTTATTTTCATGATAAAACAGTGAGGTACTACTATTCTTTTCCTCATTTTATTGTTGAACTTGAGCTTCAAAGAAATAAAATCACATCCTTCGGGATCCAACATGTACCCTCAACTCTGTTTTTACTACCAACCTCTGTTGCTTTAGTAATGAATCAGTCCTCACAGCACCTCTCCTCCTCATCCAAATGTAGTTAATAGCTTCAAATGGCATCTAAGTAGCTCTTAAAGTCCTGGGCTGGAGACGATATCAGAAGAGGAGGGAAAGGGATGGAAGGGTCCAAAAGGGACCAAGATTAGGAGATTCTAAATAAGGATTAAAAAGACTAGGAGTCCCTCTTCAAATTTTCTTAGGTTTTAGCTACTGACTCTGTAGTATTGAGTAAGATTTTTAAACCCCTTGAGTCTCTGGTTCCCATTCCAGAAAAAGGGGCATACTGATTTCTAACTGGGGTGGTTTAAGGAGTAAACAGTGTGTTTGAAAAACAACTTTGTAAGCTGTAAGGACAGAGCATTAATGTTAGGTAATTATGAGAGTGAAAGCAGAATGGTGTAGTGCTCTGGTTCAGACCTGATTGCTCCTTAGCATCACTGGGGGAACTTTTAAAGCTTGCTGATGCTTAGATTCTTCCCCAGAAATACTAAACCAGAATCTCTTAGTGTGGGCCTTGGGCATCATTATTTTTTTAAAATCATCTTAAATTATTCTTACACATGCTGCCAGTTTGAAGAATCCCCTGCTGGGGTGGGAGAAAATGAGCTGTGGGGTCAAATTGATTCAGGCATAAATTCCATATAATAACTTTATAAATCACTGTTTATAATTGTGTTATAAGTAAGTTACTTAACCTTTCCAAATCTCTATTTTATCAACTTTCAAACAAGTGTAAGAATACTTAGCTCTTAATGCTGCTTTAAGAATTGAATTGAATGCATATACAAATGAGACAGTTGGTTCAGGTTACTTTGATTTCCCCCACCTCTTTCACATCAATAAAGTGAGTGGAAATCTAAAAGGGAAGAGGAGAATGAGGGAGTTGCATTTAGCACATGATATGCATTTCCAAAAATTAACCCCAAGTTGCATTTTCTTAAAGTGAAGTTGTATGGAGATGTGGTTCTTGGTTATGAATGCTGACATCAGTATATGAAAACATTACCCAGAACTGTTTCTTATAAAATTAATAGGTTCCCAGGGGTTATAATAATTCACATTAAGTGTGAAACCAAGTGTTTCCTCATTAATCAATGCCCTAGGAAGGTGCCAGCTATTTCCTGTGCTTAGCAAGTTGATTAGATTAGAGTCACAAGACAGCACTTTTATTGTCAAGGGCATTTATGGTCATTGAATGTTAGGTCACCTGTAATAACCAAATGTCATTCCATTCACCAATAGTGGAGGTGTTCAAAAATTGGTAATAAGATGGGGTGATGGTCACAACTTTTGTTGTTATTTTTATTTTAGTTATGGAAAATCTCTGTATTGCAAGGTATTCTAGAATCCAAACTGGCATTTTGTCTTCCTTCTTTAGTCTGAAAGATGTTTCTTTTCTCTTAGAAATGTATAGTTTCTGCACACACTTAAAAAGCCCTAAAAAACTCTACATCAGGTATATAATTGGACAATGCTGTAACAACCTTGAGGATACATGACTTTAATTTGTAATTATAACTAAGAAGAGAATACTTCAGCATATTGTGAATTACATTAGAAAATTGTTTATTAAATAAACCATGTTGTATTGGTTTACTAAGTCTAACCCCAGTAGTAATAGGCATATCTAGAGCCTGTATTTGGATTCTAATTCTTTCTCCAATAAAAGAAACCAGGGGAGGAATGGCTGATTCTAGCACTGTGGTAGGGAATACATGAGATAAGCTTAGAGCATCTTGGAGTGCCAAAAAGTAGGCAGTGCAAAGAACAGAACAACTTGCACAATTATGGAGATATGTCAAAGGGACACAAAACAAACTAAAAGAGCTCACAGTGGCCAAGGAAGAAACATTTTAAACAACAAAATAAAATCATATTGGATTATAATCCAAAGTATAAAATAAATAAATACCCATGAGTCCATACTGATATAAATAAATGATTGGATAATTTTTTGATTATTTATTTATTTATTTTGGATTATATTTATTTTATATATATATATTATATTTGGATATATTTATTTTGGATTATAATTATTTGGATTATTATTTTTGGATAATTATTTGAAACAGATCTCCTGTATAGAAGAATTCCAAATAATTTATGTAAATCCTTCATCCTCAAGGAGGTGGAGCACAGCTCCTCATTCTTTTTTAAATATGAGCTTCACATAAGTGATTTTCTCTCAATGAGTGCAGTCTAAAAAGGGCAGAAAAGAGGGGAGGAGTTTATTTGTTAGAGTTCTCCAGAGAAACAGTGTAAACAGTAGGAGATAATATACATCTATATTCAGCTGTTGGCAAGATGGATAACCAGGAAAGTTTGTGGTATAAATCAAAGGCTGGAGGCCAAGGAACCAGGGAAGTCAATGATGTAACTTCCAGTCTGAGGCCACAGGCCTGAGAAGAGGGATTACAGAGGTGTCTGGGGGGGGAGGGCTGCTGGTTCAAGAAGAGAGAGAATTTGCCCTTCCTCTGCCTTTTTGTTCTATTTGAGCTCTCAGTGCATTAGATAATGCCCACCCACACTGGTGAGGGCAGGTCTTCTTTACTTGGAGTATTCACTCAAATGTTGATATCTTCCAGAAACACCTTCACAGACACACCAGAAATACTGTGTCATTGACTACTTGGGCATCCCTTAGCCCACCTAAGTTGATACATAAAATTAACCGTCACAAAGATTGACTTTACAATAGAGAAGTCTGTAAAAGCTAATCAAGGTCAGTATCAACAGTGATAAATGATGTTGATAGTATGTGCTTTTGATATGATGTGATAACAATGGCATTTTACCTCTGTTATCTTTCTCCAAATCCTTATCCAATCATGAGAAAAACATCAGCAATTCCCAATACAAAGAGACTCTACAAAAATCCCTAACCTGGAACATCTGAGAAACTGTCATAGCAAAAAGGAGCTTTAAGGAGACATGATAACTAAATATAATATGATATCCTGGATGGGAGCCTAGAACGGAAAAGGAGCATTTGATAAAAAAGAAATCTGAATAAAGTATGGACTTTAATTACAACATGTCAACATTAGTCCATTAATTGTAACAAATGAACCATAGTCTGATATTGTGATGTATAAGAAATATGTATTTGGTCATTCAGATGACCAGAATATGTTTCTCAGATATAGTTGGTCTTTGTCCACAGTTCCTGGCTCACAGTTCCCAAAACCCTTGAAATTCCCTGAGCAGTGAGAGTAATAGGAGCATCTTGTTATCATATTTGGTCACTTGTCCTAAGTTCCTGAAAATGGGCAAAGCATATAAAAGGGATTGCCAGGGGATTTCTCATAGTGAAAGACATCAGTGGTTTTCCTGTGTGTGACAATAGGTGTAACTTTACGATAAAGAAATACACGCAATACAGCGATGAGGTATCATTTCTAAAAACCTATCAGATTAGCAAGCAAACATTTCATAATCAACTGAGATGGTAAAGATGCATAAAAGCACCTATCTTACATTTTGTTGATGAACATGGAAAATGAAATGCCTTCTTTGGAAGATACTTTGGTAACAGTGTAGCAGAAGCTGATGGAGCCTTGTCTGTATCTCTGCACCCCTCATTTCAGTGCATATGGCCTGATTTCCTCATGACATCAGCACTTACTACAATGTGTTGGGATGCGGGGCATCAATGCATTTATGCAATATCTCTAGAATATGACGGAATAGGTGATAATGAGAATTATAAGGACAGTAGCGTTGCTGTCAGTGTCATAGCTATACTAAGAAAAAAAATAAGCGCTCACCTATCAATCAGATACAATAAGCAAGCCAAAAGTCTTCAAAGAACTCTTTACCATTCAAAAAGCAGCTTTTGGTTCTACTTGGACCTAGTAGAAACTTTGCCTAATTATTAGACATCACCTGATCACTTGACTAGAGCTCCTCTTCACTAGCTGGCTACTGTCAGATCCTCCAAGTCATTTGGTTGGGCTGGTGCAGCAGGAACCCATCATGCAGTGAATGGTACATTTGTGATGAGACATGAACAGCTAAGTTATATGACCTGGTGGCCCAGGCCCCCCTTATTACCTAACTTGTTAAACCAGTGTATCTCCCTTGGGTCACACCCATGGTTTCAGAGTGCTCCTATAACCAGTTGTCAGAGGATGATAAAACCCAGCTCTGATTCACAGTTGGCTCAATATATCATGTGAGCTAAAAATAGACTGCTTAGGCAACATATTTCCACTCAGGGGTGGTCATAAAAGACTACAGAGAGGGGATATGCTCAATACTAAGGGCAGAAGTTGAAGTGATACAAATGTTCATGCACTTGTGTAGATGATTTAAGTGAAGGCAGGTTTAACTGTAGCAGATGCTGTTGGTACTCTGACCATATTCTCTCTCCCTTGCCCTTCAGTCCATGCTGGCAGGGCCTCCGACTAGCACACCTGTGTTTCTTCCCTTCTCTGGCCAACAAAACCCACTTTGCCTGCACTGTGAAGTAGACCAGAAGTGTGGGGGAGTTAATCCCTCCTGGCAGTAGGATAGAGGGAAGCAAAGTGGGGAACGCTTGTGAAGGGAGGAGTATTTTATACTTAATGTTATAGAGAATTTCCAGCACATCATGATGTCACATTTAGAATGACTTTTGGTCTATTTCATTACTCTTTTAATTTTAATTTTTATTTTTAAGGATTTTATTTATTTATCAGATAGAGATCACAAGTAGGCAGAGAGGCAGGCAGAGAGAGAGAGGGGGAAGCAGACTCCCTGCTGAGCAGAGGCTTTAACCCACTGAGCCACCCAGGTGCCCCATGTTACTCTTTTAAAATTATCTACAGACAATCCCATTACTACCCGAACCCAAGGCAGAGGTGCTCCGTCCTCAGATATCTCGGCTCCCAGGATCACACAATGGCCCTCAGACAACGACTGACCTGACAGGACAGGAGTCAGTGTACCCATAGTCCAGCTCCTTCACCCTCTGAATAGGTTAACTCTGAGACTTGTGTCAATAGTGTCTCCTGGAGTTTCTAAGGGTTTCAGAAGGACTGAGCTCCAAATACTCAAAGTAGTGAATGGCTTGTGATATACCTATTACTGGCCCCTTTCCTTCCCTCTCTCATTTTCCCACTCCCCTGTTGGGCTTTCCTTTACTGCCTACATGAACTATTTGTATTTGAGTCCTCGTCTCAGGGTTTTTTTCTAAAGGAACCCAATCAAGATGGTTTTTTATTAAACTTTATTAAACTTGCACATACCTTTTGCCCCAAGAATTCACTTGCAGAAATATGTCCTAAAGAGAGACTCACACATGTGCCCAAAGACATATGATCTTTATGATTATAGTAGTAAACACCATCCAGTGCTTACTATATACTAGACATTAAAGTTCCTTTCACAGAGTAATTCATTTGATCCTCAGAAGAACCCTCTGAAATTACTACTGAATCCCCATTTTACATAAGAGGAAACTGGGGCATACAGAGGTTAAACACTTAAAACTATAAGAGCAAAGCCAAGATTCAAACCCAGGAAATCAAACTTTAAGGCCCATCATTATCCACTCTCTATATCCATACCAGGATAATTGTAGCAGGATCTTTGTAATAGCTAGAAACAAACGAAATGACCCTCATGGAAAACCAGTTAGGTAAATTATGGTAGGTCATATTAAAATATTCAGAGCTATTAAAAATAATAAGGTTTATATGTTAATACAGAAAAAAGCCCAAGGTATTGTTATGTGAAGAAAGCAAGGTGAAGAACACTGTATTTGCTAGACAGGTTTCCAATCTTACAAAATCCAAAAAGCTAGGTGTACATATATGTTTCTCTGTGTGTTAGTATCATGGGAATAGCTATTGCCTTAGGAGAGGCCTGTGTGGCATGCACAGGAGACAAATTTACATTGTAAATTGTAAACCATTTTTTTTTTACTGTTTTAATTCTTTAACCTAAATATATGTCACTCTTTCAAAAAGCTATACTAAAAATATGTGTAATTAAGATATATACAAATTGACATGGGATCACAGAGGAAGGAGCAATTCTTTCTCAGAAGATCCCATGAAAAGATCCTAACGTACAGATAAATGCAGAAGATAAATACAGAAGCATATGTGACATTCTAGAAGTGTAAGAGCTCGCAGGATTACAGTTTGATGTGTAGAGTTTGCAGAAAATGAAGCTAGGAAGGGAGGTCCATGCCAGCTGGTCTCTAGATACATTACTTCACAAGAGAAATGAAATACTCGATCCTATCAATAGCTATTGACAAAGATGTTTTTATTGTAGGCTTTAAAAAATGTCTTTGAATGGCCGTGTGTGCCATATATGGTATTACAAGAAAGGAAAAGAAAAATATATCAAGTTAAAGAAGTCTTCCTGTAAGGAGTATGAATTGTCTTCATTTTCTTTTATTGCAGAGGGTTTGGCAAGGAAATATATAGATTAAGAATCAGAGGACTGGGGCTCTGGGTGGCTCAGTGGGTTAAGCCTCTGCCTTTGGCTCAGGTCATGGTCCCAGGGTCCTGGGATCGAGCCCCACATTGGGTTCTCTGCTCAGCAGGGAGTCTGCTACCCCCCTCCCCCTCTGCCCGCCTCTCTGCCTACTTGTGATCTCTGTCTGTCAAATAAATAAATAAAATCTTTAAAAAGAAAAAAAAAAAAAAACAGAGGACTGAATTGGAGTGCCAGCTTTACCACTTTCCAACCGTGAGTTCAATGTCTTCATCTGTAAACAAAGATTATCATAGTACAAGCTTCATAGAATTAATGTGAGGATCAATTGAGATAATTCATGTAAGTAACAACCAGTATATTGCCTGGAGTTTATCAGGCATCCAATAATTGTTGCCCATTACTATTGTCAGTAAGTGCTAATAAATAACAATTTCAACATTTTCACAACCTTATTACCTTACAGAAAACAGTGAAAGGAAAGCACTTCCCTAGGAAAATGAAGGTCTGCAGTTTTGATTAGAAAGAATTTCCTGTGCTCAAAATTATCTCATTTGCCTTTTCTGTTGCCAAAGTCTAAATGACATTTGTGTTCTGCCCAAAAGCACATGGGCTGACTGACAGTGTCACAGCTGTGGGATCTGTCGGCAGATCCCTAAAACATGTGCCATGTCCTCTGGTCCCACCAGTTATATCCAGGATACTAAACAATGGTTGGAAGCGTTTGACTCTGACTCTGAATGAATACGTTAAAAATCAGAACATTAGTGTTGCCCATGGAAATACAAATATCTAAAAGCCATTAGACCTAACTTCATGTTTAAAAAATAAAATATTTTTAAAAAATATTATAACCATCCATTCTGCTAAGAATGCTTGCAAAAAGGTAACGTTTAAAAAATAGAAGAAACAGATCAACAAGTACTGATTTAAAAAACAATGGCACTAAACAATGTACTGGTGATCCTAATTAGGTATCACAAAAGCCACCAGAAAAGGATGTCAAATGAAACTTGAATGTGCTTAACCTGAACAAAATATCAGAGTAGTAGAACAATAGAGATACAATCAAAAAGCTAGGTTAGAGACAGTTGTATCTAATATTTTGGTGACTCACTGTACCTATTTTCTGATTTTTCTGTTACACTCAGTCACTGCAAAGTTCCTCCTCCGTAATTATAATGACAACTCTTCTTTTTCAAACCAAGAATTTGAGCACACATTTTCATAACATCAAATACTCTTATGGGATCAAGGGAATAGATTATCTTAAGACTCTTTTCTCGCTAAATTCTAGAAATCTGGTAGTTTCCATGTGACACTGTATTTTCTTCTCTTCATCCTGATCCTCTCTCCCTTAGAATGGTCCATATTAACTTTTGAATTTAAAGTACTTGGAAAATGTGAGTTCAGTGAAAAGAGAGGAAAAAATAAACCTTTCAGACAAAAAATGTAGGCTTGTAGAATTGACTGTACTGTAAAGGGGAGGTCAAGAGGGAGATAGGAACGTATATACTGGAGTTTTTTAAGCCAATTTTAGCAAAAGTTTAGATGAGGTTAGATTTATTGAAACTCTGTAAAACTCAGAGGGGCAATAGTATGAAATGAAATGGAAATGAAAAATGTGTTTGTTTTTTATTCTACAGTGAATAAAAGGAACCAGATGAATAATGTTTATAGCACTTTTCACTTTCAACAGATTACAATTGTTTTTTAGTAAGGAACCTTAAGAGAGAAAAGAGACTACTACTGCTTCTTCTTCTTCTTCTTCTTCTTTTTAAGTACTATATAATTTCTTGGTCCTTTCATGAGCCTAAATATTCACAGTCATGATCAGAAAAGAAAACCTTCCTCAGAAAATAGATAATAGTAACATCAAAAATTGCTCTAATGTTTTACTAAGATCTAAACTGTTGTGCAGAGTTGAGGTAATATTGATGGACTTGGTTGGCCATGGATCAAAGAACTCAAAGTTTTAGTGATTTGGGCATTCTTGAGGAGATAACATGATTACAACATGCTACAAAATCCTAGGCAATTTTCACAATTCAACATCTGTGCAGCTTTGAACTCTGAATATAGGAGCCAGGAGACCATTCCTTTGTTCCTCGTTGTAGCACCTAGCACTTTCCATCTTGTAACAGAAATAAAGAAATAGAGAATGTTTCTGGTCTATGACCTTTAAAAACTGTGACATAATCAGGAGCTTACTGGATTGGTTCAAGTGAAATTTCATATAATACATTTATATTTGGAGCGTAGAGACTTCTAGACTCTTACTCCTTATTGTAATGGTATGAGTTTTAGCTGGGTACATAATGGCACAGTTAACAAACTATATCTTTTGGCCTCTTGGTATGATCAGTCTTTATTTTTAGCCACTATAGTGGGTGTGTAGTTAACTTTCAATTCCCTAATAACTAATTGTGTTGTGCGTATTTCAGATGCTTGTTTTTGATTCATAAAATTTCTTGGGTGAGGTATTTATTCAAATCTGTTGCTTATTGTTTATTACAATGTTAGTCTCATTGTTGAGTTGTAAGAGGTTTTTTTTGTATATTATAGACACAAATCCTTTGTCTCTACTGATATGTGTCTACACATCTTTGCTCTTATGCTTTGGTTTGCCTTTTCACTTAACAGTACCTTCAGAGAAGCAGAAAGTTTTAATTTCAAAGATTCCAAATTGTAATTTTTAAAATTTAATAGCAAGTACTTTTTGTTTTTGACTTTAAAAAACCTTTGCTAAGGTGACCCAGATCTTAGGCTATATTTTTTTCCTAGAGTTTTATGGTCTTAACTCTTACATATTTAATTCCATGATACATTTTGAGTTAATTTTTGTATAGGGTATGAAGTAAAAGTAAAGAGCTTTCATTTATTTATTTATTTTTGTTTTGTTTCACATATGGCTATTCAATTATTCTAAAACTATTGTTGGAAAGATTATTCTTTCACCATTTAGTTGTTTCGGCACCTTTGTCAAAAATAAATTGAACATAGCTGTGTAGAACTGTTTCTGAATTCCTATTCTTTTTCACTGATCTATATTTTTATCTTTACGTCAGTATCATGCTGTCTTGATTACTTTGGCTTTATAATCACTTTTGAAGTTAGGTTTATAAATCCTTTAATTTTACTCTTTTTCCAAAGTCACTTTGGCTATTCTAGGTTTTTTGGCATTTTCTTACAAATTTTACTATCAGTTTACCATTTTATAGAAAAACTCATTGGATTTTGATTGGAATTGCCTTAAATCTGTAGATAAATTCAGGGAGGACTATCATCTTAACAATATGGAGTCTTCATTCTATGAACATAATATATCTCTCCATTTAGGTCTTCTTTAGTTTCTTTCAGCAATGTTTTGTGCATATTTTATCAAATTTATCCCTGTTTTATATTTTTGGTGCTATTATAAGTGGTATTGTCTTTTAATTTTTCTTATAATTATTTGTTGCTAGTATAAAGAACAATTTATTTTTAAAATGTAACTTTGACTTGTTTCTGGAATACAAAGGTGGTTCAATATTGATACATCACATCAACAAAAGAAAGGATAAAAACCATTTGTTCATCTCAATAGATGTAGAAAAAACATTTGGCAAGGTTCAACATCTTATTCATGATAAAATGAAGTAGGTTTAGAGGGAACATGGCAACATAATAAAGGCCATATATGAAAAACCCACAGCCAACATCACACTCAATGGTGAAAAACTGAGAGCTTTTCCCCTTAAGATCAGGAATAAGACAAGGATGTCTACTCTCACCACTTTTATCCAACATAGTACTAGATGTTCTAGCCACAAGAAAAAGAAATAAAAGACATCCAAATGGGAGAGGAAAAAGTAAAACTTCTACTATTAACAGATGACATGCCACTCTATATAGAGAACCCTAAAGACTCCACCAAAAAATTGCTAGAACTCATAAATGAATTTGGTAAGGTTGCAGGATACAAAATCAATATATAGAAATCTGATACATTTCTATACACTAATAATGAATTAGCAGAAAGTGAAATTAAGAAAAGAATCCCATTTACAATGGCATAAAAAATAATAAAACACCTAGGAATAAACTTAGCAAGAGGTGAAAGGCCTATACTCTGAAAAACATAAAATACTGATGAAAGAAATTGAAAATGGCACAAACAAATGAGAAGATATTCCTTGCTGATGGATTGGAAGAACAAATTTTATTAAAATTTCCACAACCCCAAGGCAGTCTATGAATTTAATGCAATCCCTATCAAAGTACCAACAACATTTTTCATAAAACTAGAACAAATACTCCCCAGATTTGTATGGAACCACAGAAGACCCCAAATAACCAAAGCAATAAAATAATTGCTTAATAATAATAATAATAATAATTTAAAAACTGGAGGTAATAATAAAATTGGAGCTATCACAATCGAAAATTTCAAGTTATACTACAAACTGTATTAGTCAAAACTGTATGGTACTGTCACAAAACAGCACACAGATAAATGGAACAGGATAAAAACTCCAGAAATAAACTCACACATATGTGACCATTAATCTTTGACAAAGGAGGCAAGAATATGCAATAGGAAAAAGTCTTTTCAACAAATGGTGTTGGGAAAACTGTACAGCTACATCCAAAAGAATGAAACCGGACCACTGATGAAGGGCTAGTATCCAAAATATATAAAGAACTTATACAATTCAACATCAAAACCCACCAAGTAATCCAACTAAAAAATGGGCAGAAGACATGAACAGACATTTCTCAAAAGAAGACATCTATTTTTTAAAAATTTTTATTTATTTATTTGACAGAGAGAGAGATCACAAGTAGGCAGAGAGGCAGGCAGGGACAGAGGAGGAAGCAGGCTCCCTGCCGAGCAGAGAGCCCAATGCGGGTCTTGATCCCAGGACCCCGAGATCATGACCTGAGCCAAAGGCAGAGGCTTTAACCCACTGAGCCACCCAAGCACCCCTCAAAAGAAGACATCTACATGGCTAACAAACATGAGAAAAATGCTCAAAATCACTTATCATTAGGGAAATGCAAGTCAAAAACCACAATGAGTTATCACCTCACATGTATCAGAATGGCTAAGATCAAAAACACAAGAATCAACAAGTGTTGGTGAAGATGTGGAGAAATATGAACTCTTGTGCACCATTGTGCACCATTGATGGGAATGCAAACTGGTGCAGCCACTGTGGAAAATATGAAGATTCCTCAAAAATTAAAAATAGAATTACCATATGATCCAGTATTTCCTCTACTGAGTATTTTAAAGAATATGAAAATACTAACTTGAAAAGATATATGCACCCTTATGTTTATTGCAACATTATTTATAATAGCCAGGATATGCAAGCAGCTAAGCATCCCTCGACAGATGAATGGATAAGGAAGATGTGGCATATATATACACAATAGAAGATTACTCAGTCATAAAAAGAATGAAATCTTGCAATTTGCAACGACATGGATGGATCTAAAGGGTATAATGCTAAGTGAAATAAGTCAGTCAGAGAAAGGCAAACACTATATGATTTCATTTGTATGTTGAATTTATGAGAAGAGACAAACAAGCAAAGAAAAGAAGAGACAACCCAAAAACCGACTCTTAACTATAGCAAACAAACTGGTGGTTGTCAGAGGAGAGGTGGGAGGGGGATGGGTGTAATAAATGAAGGAGATTAATAGTATACTTACTGTGATGAGAACTGAGTAATGTGTAGAATTGTTGAATCACTGTATTGGACACCTAAAACTAAAATAATACTGTATGTTAATGATACTGGAATTATAATAAAAATAAAATAAAATAATAAAATTTAACCTTTGTCTCATTCTTTATCTTGGGAGGAAAGCACTCAGTTTTTGACCACTAAGGATGATACTAAGCTACAGAATTTCATTAATGTCATTTATCAGATTAAGGAAGTTCCCTTTAACCTCTGGTTTGCTGAGAGATTTTATCAGGAAAGAATCTTATATTTTTTCAAATGCTTTTTCTGTATTGAGATGATCATATGGTTGTTCTTTAGTCTTTTGACAGGATTAATTACATTAATCAATTTTTGAATGTTAGACCGCTTTGTTTTTCCAGGACTACTCAACTCGGTCATGATGTGTTATACTTTTTGTGTACTATTGGATTTGATTGACTAAAACTTCTAAAATAATTTTTGTGTTTGTGTTCATGAGAAATATTGGTCTATAGTTTGTATTCTTTTAATGGCTCTTTCTGGTTTTGGTATCATAGTAATGCCAACTTCTCAGAATTAGTTGGGAATTATTACATGGTTTTCAATATTTTGCTAAATTGACTGTTCATTTGGGTTTTGTTACAGCTGACACACCTGTATTCTATCTAATATCATGTGTGTACAGCTTAGGAATAGATGGATGTGGCTGTAAGTAAAAGAGAGGGAAAACAGTATAATCTTTTAAAACTAAATTGTATTTACTGAATATTTGGAGTTAATGGAAGCCATTGTGCCTCCATCATCTGTAAACTGGAATTGATAATATATTCAATGTCATGGAATTGTTAGGATTTGTTTGAAATAACATGCAAATGACTTGTCACATCACTGGAATATAGTTGAATCTCAATAAGTGATAGCCTTTTTAAAAATTATAATCAGAGCACCTGGGTGGTTCAGTGGGTTAAAGCCTCTGCCTTCGGCTCTGGTCATGGTCCCAGGGTCCTGGGATCGAGACCCACATAGGGCTCTCTGCTCAGTGGGGATCCTGCTTCCCTCTCTCTCTCTGTCTGCCTCTCTGCCTACTTGTGATCTCTGTCTGTCAAATAAATAAATAAAATCTTTAAAAAAATAAATAAATAAAAATTATTATCAGCCTCATTATGGTCATCCTTGATACCATCATAACTGTTATTTTTATAATGTCCATCACTTAATGATGAAAAACATGGGCATTTCAGGAACAAATTTATAGCTGTTTACCATTAGAAAATGTCACATATCTGGTTCATCACTGTTCCCATAAACTTGCCACAGGATTCATGAGGCTTGCATTCTACCAGGGAGCAGTGTGATCATCTCTCTGATATGATCTGTTGGACCCCCTGATAAAAATTACCTACTCAACAGAGGTGCAACACCTAGAGAACCAATCATCTTCTATCTCAACAGAGACTGTTCTTAAGTTTGTTAATATATTAATTAATAGCTTCATAAGCATTAATTAATTGGAATGTTTTATCTCAAGTAGATGGGACTCAAGATAGATGAGAGCTCTTGCTCTGAAGAGCAAAGAGAGGTAATGCTCACAGCTGATACTGAAAATCAATGCAACAGAATAAATCCTGACTCAAGATTAGGACACCTCAGTTTAAGGCACAGTTTTGACATTTGCTAGCTACGTTCAGCCTTTCAGTCAGATATTCACTGAGCTCCCAGTGTATGTGCAAGTCACAGTGATGAACAAAACAGATATGATCCCTGAAATTTACTGACATCATTTTAATCTCTTTTAGACCTTTGCTTATTCTTCTACCTCAGGAGTTTAGTGTGAGGAGCATTTACATATGAGCATATTGTAATTTGCCTTATTAGAGAAAATCACAGAACTGTGCAGATGATTCTCAAGAGTGCATGAATTTCAGTCTCAGATATTTGAATTGTAATTCTGTCACAATTTATGTTCTCCTTACAAGGCTCTGAACTCTTAGGAGAAAAGCTGCCATTTACATCTTTGCATCTGGTACGTGATAACTTTTTTTTTTTTTTAAGATTTTATTTATTTATTTGACAGACAGAGATCACAAGTAGGCAGAGAGACAGGTGGAGAGAGAGGAGGAAGCAGTCTCCCTGCTGAGCAGAGAGCCCGAAGCAGGGCTCAATCCCAGGGCCCTGGGATCATGACCTGAGCGACCTAAGCCGAAGGCAGAGGCTTTAATCCACTGAGCCATCCAGGCGCCCCGGTACATGGTAACTTCTATATGTCTGTTGAATAAGTGAGTTGAACAAATGCATAAATGGGGAGCTTGGAAAGAAAGTACACTGATTAAGAATTCCAAAGATCTTAAAAGAATTATTGTTCTAAAAATAACTGAGAAGGAAAAGATGTGGATACAAATATAGTATACTGGTTAAGATCATAAAATTTGGAGTTAGGTTGTATCAGTTTAGTTTGGAGAGCCTGATTATCTTCTGCCAACTTGCTAACAGTCTCTAAAAGAATAAACTTTAGTTTTTGAATGTTAGCAGTTATTAAGAGCCTTGAATATAATTGTTCATTTGGTCAATTTCTGCCAAAACTCAAAGCCAATCTAGTTTGGAAGCTGTTCACTTTGTTCCCAAACAGGAATTTACCTTTTCTGTCTAGCATCTTAAGTATTTTGATTATGCATTGGTCATTCTGTACTTGAATTATAGGAACTAAGGATCAGAATCTCATTGTGCTGTACTTAAACATTTTGTGTAGTTCTGGGCAAGTCCCTTCAAAGTTCTGGGCCCTCTCTCTTCTCATCAAAAATAAGAATACATTAGAATAGACTGTCCTATGGCTTCTGACAGCACTAGCATGCTGATTCTGTGGTTGGGTTTTGAACATAGTCTTCCAATTGGTAGTACACTTCTTATTGTAGTTCCTGAAACAAACGATGATAGCTGATACGTAGTTGACCTCCTTAGACACCAGTTGCACGAGACCCAACTGCCCAAGCAAAATGAAGCAGAGAGAAAGGGAGAATTTTGCTATTACATTTAAGTTTAAAGTATCTCTATCAATGAAACAGACATCGTTTCTTGAAAATTTATCCAGAAATAAGAACAGAGGCCCTGATTTTCAGTAAGAAGTTGAATCATTAATGACACAGCCTGGAACTGCTCCCTGGGCTCATTTAGAATGATGGTATATTCTGTTCAAGGAGGCCATCTGCAAAGCATGGGTTCCACATCCCCATTCCTCCACCTGCCAGGCCCATTGCAATTTATTTCTCTAATCATTTGAACCATTTGAATTCTGTCCTGCAATTTGGGCTGCAAGGATCTAACTCAACCCAAACAATGTTGAATTCTGAAATGATGACAAAGGAATAATTTTGCCTGTTTTTCCCTTTCTAAAAAAGGAAATTTCTCCAGTCTGTATATTCCAGTGATGGTCTATTGGGTCATGCTATAAAGAATCTGGTCCTTCATTTTTCCTAATTCTCAGAAACTATCACGAAATACCTCTTCCAGTAACCCAAGAGGAGCTGAGAAATTCAGAAACACAGCTGGTCAGTAAACACAGAGAGTGGAAAGCATATCTTACAGAGCATATTTGCCTAGTTAGGACATCATTTAGATTTTCAGCACCTGTCTGATATGTTGACTTGTATGTATTTAAATGACTAGATATCATTTCAACTCAGGCAGGAAATCATTGGGCTATTTTATCCTTTACAGTAACTAAAATTCAGGCAGTCGAATAGGCATTTTTAATCTCTGCTTTTGTTGAAGAAAAATACTTACTTTTCACTTTGAGTTTTGCTGTTGCTAATATGTTAAAGAAAATAAATATAGGATAAGACTATTGCTTTCTGAGTCTGTGTTTAATGGAAGCACTATTTTATACTCTATGCAGTAGAGAGAAAAATAAAAGCCAGAAAAGTTGCAAAGGAAGTTTCATTTAAAATGTCCAAACTATTTTTTTAAAGTATTTTAACAGATTAGGTTGGATATCTAGTTATCATAGCCACAAAGTGATCTTAAATATCTTATCAGAAATTTTAATTTCCAGCAGCCTAGGGTGAAAAGATGTATCTTTACAAATGACAAAGGAGCCCTACACCTTACTGGGGCAGGGCTGGTTCATAAGGTCACCTTTTTGTCCTTTGCAGAGTCTCTGTTGATTGTGGCGATTCTTGGGGCTAAGAATTGGGGGCCTGATTAATCTTAACATTTGTTTCAATTTCTCTTTTGTGTGTAGAAACTGCTGGAGTTTTTTAAAAGAATATAAGTGACAATGCAAAGTGAATGTTCAAGAAACAGACTGTCTCTGGAGGATCTTTCGAAGTTGAGGATCCATTTTCTACTCCACACTAAACTTGTCAACCTCACTTTTCCAACCTTTTGGTCAATTTTCTGTTTTTAATGACAACCCTCTCAATGTGCTAGAGAATGGAGGACTGGCAGATTTCTATCCCTCCTGTAATACAGTTCTTTAGAACTCCAAAGGCTCACTGTGACTGGGCAGGGCTTCAAGATACTTTGGACCAAGATTTCACTTTCTCAGGGTTCTGCTTGCTAAAGGAAATCTCAGAAAACAAACTGAACCAAGGTGTTAATGATTAATTATGGTTTACTTTGTTTTTCCCCCAGATTATGTTTGCATGTTGACATATAGTATCAATGTCCATAGCCCAAAGTATAAATAATATGGGAGTTTTAGAGATAGACACAAAGCCAAAGATTGAGGGGGTTTTGTTGTTGTTGTTAAAAAAAGCCCTTTTCTTTCTTTCTTTCTGTTTTTAAAGATTTTTATTTATTTATTTGACAGACAGAGATCACAAGTAGGCAGAGAGGCAGGCAGAGAGAAAGGAGGAAGCAGGCTCCTTGCTGAGCAAAGATCCCCGATGCGGGCTCTATGCCAGGACCCCAGAATCATGACCTGAGCCAAAGGCAGAGGCTTTAACCCACTGAGCCACCCAGGCACCCCAAGAAAGCCTTTTTCAACAAACCTACTCAAGAGATGAAAACACATATGTGAACAATTATATGAAACAAGATAAAAGCTGCCTCTGTTTGCCAATAGATGTATGAATTTAGTTTCCTTATAGATGTTAAATAGGGATGATACCACCTCTTCAGATAATTATTTTAAGAATTAAATGAAATAACTTGTAAAAGAACATATCCTAGAAACAAAGTACATGTTAGCTTCTGTTCTACGTTCTGAAACAAGAACCCTAAATTCGGGATCTGTCATTCATATTTTATTACTGAGCATTAGTTGTAGTTAGATAGAGAAGGACAAGAAGCACTAACGGAGAAATCAAGAATCCTGACAACTACTGTAAGTTGCTGACCTGACACAAGTTCTATACACAGCAAACCCCTACCAGTATACTGGTGACATGTAAGGCAGTTAAGGAAGCTGGTAAAGTTTCGTTTTAGGCACTGCAATTATTGTGAGCTCTTCATCTGCTTTTGCATTCACTCACTCATTCACTTATTTATTTGAATTGCAAATAAATGATAGGTGCTCAGAATTTTTTTCATAGACGAGTGAAAGAGATTTATGAAGAGTCTATTATGTTGTAAGTACTATTCTAAGTACAAGGCAATTTTTAAAAATAGAAAAGTTTTGCCCTCAATGGGCATAAAACTTAGTGGCAGAGATAGGGATAGATCCAGAAAAACGTGTGCACATTTCTGAATGTACAAAAGAGGAAGTGTCACAACCATGTGCCTAACGGGCTCTCAGTCTGTGCCCACTCCCAGGGCACTGTTTCTTTGCTACCAAATCTGGATCATCATTTGTTTCATGTGGTTTCTTGCTAACAACAAGTATCTGTGCAGGCCTAAACAACAGGATCTGTGTGGTTGTCAAGTCCAAGCTATTGTCCAAGTAAATATACGGACAGAGAAGCATATCCCTGGAGGAAGCTTCTGGGTCTCTGACAAATACCCCTCTGCCCATCAAAAAGGACATTCATTGGGTAGAAGAGCCAGCACAGCTTGTTTCCTGGTGTAGAGAAAGAAGGGGAGCTATGAGGCTAGGATTCCAACATGACAAACTCACACTCAACCTCCCTGTACTACATATGGAGGACATAGGTTCTCACTGACAGAGTATTTTCTACCTGGAACAAGGGCTGCTTTTGCCCATAAGATTTAGTTTGCTTTGGAGTGGCAGTAAAAAGTCTGGAGTTAAAAGTGCCCCCTACGGGGCACCTGGGTGGCTCAGTGGGTTACAGCCTCTGCCTTCGGCTCCGGTCATGATTCCAGGGTCCTGGAATCGAGCCCCGCATCGGGCTCTCTGCTCGGCAGGGAGCCTGCTTCCTCCTCTCTCTCTGCCTGCCTCTCTGCCTACTTGTAATCACTGTCTGTCAAATAAATAAATTAAATCTTTAAAAAAAAAAAAGTGCCCGCTACTTCCCATGTATATGAGAAATGCATGACTCAATGCATCATGTGCCTGTTGTTGTGCAAAACTGTGGTTAGCAGAACGGATACAAACATAGTAATTTGAAGGGCACCTACACCCCAATTTTATAGTTGTAATGTCCACAATAGCCAAACTATAGAAAGAGCCCAGATGTCCATTAACAGATGAATGGATAAAGAAGATGTGGTATATATGCAATAGAATATTACTCAACCATCAAAAAGAATGAAATCTTGCCATTTGCAATTACATGGATGGAACTAGAGGGTATTATGCTAAGTGAAATAAATCAGAGAAAGACAAATACCATATAATTTCATTCATATGTGGAATTTAGGAAAGAAAACCGAGGACCGTTGGGAAGGGAAGAAAATTAAGATGAAAACAGGGAGGGAGACAAACCATAAAAGACTCTTAACTGTAGAGAACAAACTGAGGGCTGCTGGAGGGGATGTGGGTGAGGTGGTGGTATAATTGGGTAATGAGCATTAAGGAGGGCACTTGATGTAATGAGCACTGGGTGTTATATGCAACTGATGAATCTGAATTCTACCCCTGGAACTGATGATACAGTATATGTTAACTAAATTGAATTCAAATAAAAAACTAAAAACCAATGGACAGCTGTGGTCAGTGGTGATTTGAAGACATGAGGGCATGGGAATAAATAATTTGTCCACACTTCAAAGCCTGTTGTGTGTTTGGGCCAGCCACGCTGCTATGACACTTCAGTGCCTTTGGAGTCCTCCATTAGCTCTGTTGAGTGCCGCAGGTACTCGCAGTTGGTCGCAGTGCCCTGTAAATCCACCCTCTTGTTTTACAGTTCTTCACAGCAATGGCAACCTGAGAAAGCTTTTGAAGACTTTAATCTCCCAATCTCTACCAGAGTTCTTGTGAGCCGTCTCACATAAATGAAGAAGTAATGCGTTTGCTACATAAATGCATATCCAGAAAACAAAACAAAACAGTTGATTTCCTAGCCCTTCACCCCTACCAGTAAGATTATCTGCGAAGATTAAGTAAATCAGACATGTATTAATGTAGTTATTGGCACAAATTAAGCGTTCTATGAATATTATCCGTTTTTATTCTTATAAGAATTTAAGAATAATTATTATTAAGAATAATTATTTGTATTATTAGAATAAGAATACTATAAGAATAATAATTATTATTACTATATATATCTCACTGTCAACATCATATTGCCTTGCCTAGTTAGAATATTTCTATGCTAACCATTAACCCAATAAAAGAACCCCAAACTCCCAACTCCTTTATAATCTGTCTCCAACTTACACTTCTTTCTGGCTTTATCTCCTGCTACATGCTGCCCCACATCCTGTACTTTGTTTTAATGGCTGGCTTACCACTTCCTATATATCATGTGTTTTACCTTCTCTGTCTTTGCTCCTGCTGTTTCCACTGCTTTGAACAGTCTCTACCTGGAAAACTCCTAGCCATCTTTTCACATATTAGAGTTCATATGGCATTTCTTTTTTAAAGTTTTCCCTGACTCTGAGCCTAGGGAAAAAGGAGTCACTACTGTGTTAGTCTTTCACAGATGTTATGTCTCCTCTCAAGACTTCAGAATCTTCCAGATGCTGACTTTATAATTCATGGTTTTTTTTTTTTTTTCCCCTTTAGGATCTACTACAGAATAAAGCATGTGCTAAGTGTTAACTAAATATTTGTTGAACAGGTAAAGTTTTTTAAAGTACAGGATGTTCGTACATAGATTACCTCATTTGAACCTTTCAAAGTTCCTGGGAAGAAGCCAGGGCAAAGTAGAATAGTATAATGATTAAAAATGATAAAAATAGTATAGTGATTTAAAAAAAACCAATTTCTCCAGAAGGATGTTAAATGACTTGTGACTTGAGTCCATAAGACCTTGAGCAAGTTGTATAATCTCTCTGATCCTAATTTACTTCTTCTGTAAAGTGAAGGTAACATTTATACATATTATTAAATGAGATAATCCACATAAAGTGCGTGTCACTGTGCTTGACACATGCTAATAAACAATAGCTCTCTAAAATTATTGTACAGAGTATCAGAGAAATTAAATGACTTGTGAAAACTCACATGGCTAGCCAAAGACTGAACTGAGTGAAATCTTTTTCTGATTCTTAGTCCAGTTATCTTTCTGTTCTAACATAACCTCCATCTCCTAGAAATATTAATAAAGAGAACTAAGTTAGAGACAGAAGAGAATTTTCTGTTGCTTTTCTATCATGCTAGTGCATCTAAGGTTGGTTTTCCTGATTAATTCCAAACTAAAACATGTATTTTGATATCAGGCTTTAAAACACCATTGATTAAATACCATCATAAAAACTAATACTTTGAATTTGTATAATGCTTTTCCTCCAGAGTATGCAGGATTTTCTTGTGATACTTCATTTATCTTCTCACCTATATAAAATGTGATTCTTATCATTTTACATTTGTTCACTCACCATATATATATCACCATATATATCTAAATAGATAAATATGTATGTATGTATGTATGTATGTATGTATGTATCTATATCTATCTATCTATCCATCTATCTCTATCTAGTATCTAGTCCAGTGGCATATATATATATATATATATATATGTGTATATAATTATATATATTGCTACATGCAGCCACTGGACTAGATACTAGAGATACAAAAATGAAAGAGACTGCAACTCTGCTTTTGACTGTTAATCTAGATAAAGGAGTCTGACTTGGAATAAACCACGGGTACTCAAACTAGTGAGTACTATCATGGTGACAAAAGCAGTGGATGCTTATGGCAGCGGGAGCATATGAATTTGCTTAGGAATAATGGAAATGAAAGGGAATTTGGAAATTCTAATTCTAAATCTAGGAGTGCTACTTTATTCTATAAACCAGTGGTCTCTAAACATTTTTGATTACACACTGCTACTTAGAAAAAAAATAATGTTTTGGGTACTCATCCTTTGCATATCTTTAATGCATTTAAAATAAAGTATGGTTTGTATAACTGCTAATATGTTATGTTTGGGGTATTTGTTCTATGATACAACCATTCCACTGCCAGGTGTATTCTTGAATGTTTTACATGTGCCCCAAGAGCATATATTAATACTACCATAGGGGCACCTGGGTGTCTCAGTCAGTTCAATGCCCCACTCTTGTGTTCAGCTCTGGTCATGATCTCAGGGTTGGGGGATTGAGCTCCAAATCGGGCACTGTGATCAGCACAGAGTCTGTTTGTCCCTCTCCCTCTGCTCCTCCCCTTGCTCACTCTCTCTCACTCTCAAATAAATAAATAATATCTTTTAAAAAATACTCCTCATAGTAGAATTGCCCATATTAGATAAACTTGGGGGAAAAGTCTAAATATCCATCAGCAAGAGAGCTGATAAATAACTCTTGAGTCATTTGTATAGTGGCATATTCTTCCTCAGTAAAAATAAATGAACTACAGCTTCATGCAACACTATGAACAAATCTTTAAAACATAATACTGAATTTAGAAACAAGTTACAAAGAGCAAACATAGTATGGTACCATTTAAAAAAGTTTAGAAACAAGCAACCTATACAATATAGTATTTCTAAATAAATACATATGTCATAAACCAATGAAAAGGTTAGGAAATCATAAAAAAGTTAAATTTGACTTGGGTGGGGATGGGTGGGTGATAGCAAGAGGTGGGGAGATGTGAAAGCAGAGGTAGATGGAACAGTTCTGGTGATATTCTAGGATGTAAGTGAGTGATGAGTTCACAGGTACGCATGTTTTACTATACTCTATAACTTGTATATATGTCACAGTCTTTAGTAAATATCAAATATCACATAATAAAGAAGATTGAATATAAATAGAAGTCCTGATATTTTTTTTCTGAACCTCAACTAAACTCCTCCTGGAGCTACACAGAGACTATTAAATCAGACAATGGGAGCCATTGATATATTTTCAGTAGGGGAATGAAATGCTATATTCCTGATTTTAAAAGAAGATATTATACATTATATGTTAATAAAAAATGAAATTGAAGTAAGATGGTTTATCAGCATATATATAGAGGAGAGGCAATTCATATGAGATCTTGGGGTTATAACTCAATAGAGTGGTTTTGGGAACAAATTATAGAAAGTTGGCTTGAGAGCCATTGAAGAGATAGGACCAGCAGGAATTAGAGAATGTAAAGGAGATGACAATCATTTATGATGGCTATTAGTTTCCAAACCAATGCCCTTAATCAAAACAGAGAATACAGTAAAAAAGCATAATTATGGAGTATAATGATAGAGAATGTAGTGTTATATACCCAAGAGTTTGAAGCTATAAATAAAAATGAGATTTTCTGGGAGCAGTTAGAAATACCTCTGGAGTCACAAGAATGGTGGGCTCTGGAAATAAGGTCCAGACATCACCAATGCTCCAGTAACTAAGACCACAAAAGTAGATGAGATCACTCAAAAAACAGCATGTCAAATAAAAAGTGAAGAGAGCAGTACTGGATTCCTAGATGCTGTCCACCATGAAGAAGGCTAAGGAGAAGAGAATCAGGAAAGTGTGGAAAAGCTAGTGGCCCTGTTGTCAAGTACCTCTAGATGAGTAAAGTGAAGTAGAAATTGTAACTGAAATACAGAGGCTATGCCAAACTCAAACCTATAAGCCAGATGTCTTAATTTAGCTCCCCTGTGAGTGCCCTCTTCACTCATCTAATGGTTTTCAACTAGTACACTAGAGAATGCTACAGGTACTTGAAATGTCTAAAGGGACATTATTCTTCTTTCTACAAATACTAAGCAATTTTATCTACCAGGCACTATGTAAGGTTCTGTTCTTGTAGTGCTTAAGAATATTTTCTGTTATTAGTGAAGGAACCCATTTATCATAATCAATATGCACATATATAGTATATGTAATTCATATACTATATATATTTAATGTGTGTATATATATATATTTGTGTATATATAATGTGTGTATACACACACACACACACACACACACACACACACACAAAACCATAATAGGGACCGTGTATAATCCCTTTTATGTCACAGGCACTGGGCTAGAGACTATTGGTAATAGAAAGATAATAACTATGCCTCAAGAAACTTCTAGCATTACACAAACAGACAAAAATCCCTCAAGAACTAATTATAAATCACTGGGTTCTTACTTGACTATCATAGTATATTGCATTTTAACACCAACACTGTAATATTTACTAATTTTTTTTAATTTCAGTTTTACTGCATTTTCATAGTATATCAGACTTCACCAAATATGTCTTACTATTGTATTATATTACTGCTTTACATGAAGCAGTAATAATAATAATAAATGATGATAAATAAAAATAATAAAAAATAAATAAGCAGTAATAATAAGTAATAAATATAATAAAAATTATATTACTTTTTACATAAAGCATGAAGTTATGTTACAAAATAAAGAATTAATTATAAATCTAGTTTATGGGATAAAAATGACTTCCCAGAAAAAGTGACATTTAAGCTGGGAGACCAGCTGTTAAGCATGAAGTACCATAATTTCCATGAGATATTTAATTTGGAAAAAAAGTAGTCTTCTCCCATGAAAATGACTGAAAACTACTGCATTTTATAGAAATTCCAGATTATAAATCATGTTGATTGTGTTAAAAATATCTAACTTCAAATGTGCCACACACACACACACACAAACACACACACACACACACACACACACACAGGAATATTACTCAGCCATAAAAAAATGAAATCTTGCCATTTGCAATGGCATGGATGGAGCTAGAGAGTATTATGCTAAGCAAAATAAGGCAGAGGAAAAACAAATATCATATGATTTCACTTACATGTGGAATATAGGAACAAAAACAAATGAACAAAGGGAAAAAAAGAGACAAACCAGAAAAGACTCTTCACTATAGAGAACAGATGGTTACCAGAGGGGGGATGAGGGGGTGAAATAGTTGAAGGGGATTAAGAGTATTCTTACCATAACGAGCACTGAGTAGTGTATAGAATTGTTGAATCCCTCTACTATACACCTGAAACTAATTCAACACTGTATGTTAATTATACTGGAATTAAAATGTAAAAAAATATGTCTAAATGCAACTGCTAATGTAGTAGGATGTGTTTAAAAGATGTGGAGGAACTTTGGCAAGAGAAACAAAAGCAAGATTAAATTATGGGGACTACACCAAAACAAAAAGCTTTTGTACAGAAAGGAAACCATTAACAAAGCAAAAAGACAACCCATTGAATGGGAGAAGATATTTGCAAATGATATGAATGAAACCCAGTAAAGGGTTACCATCCAAAATATGTGAAGAACTTATAGAACTCCACACCAAAAAAATCAAATAATTCTTTTAGAAATGGGCAGAAGACGTGAACAAACATCTTTCCAAAGAAGACATACAGGTGGCCAACAGACACATGAAAAGATGTTCAACAACACTCATCATCAGAGAAATGCAAATCAAAAGTACAATGAGATACTACCTCATACTTGTCAGAAAGGCTAAAATCAAAAACATAAAAATCAATTGTTGTCAGCGATGTCAAGGAAAAGGAACCCTCATGCACTGCTGGGGAGAATGCAAACTGGTGCAGCCACTATGGAAAACAGCATGAAGCTTTTTCAAAAACTTAAAAATAGAATTACCATATGATCCAATAATTCCACTACTAGGTATTTACCCAAAAAATTGAAAACACTAATTCAAAAAGATATTTGCACCCCTATATTTATTGCACCATTACTTACAATAGCCAACATATGGAAGTAACCCAAGTGTCCATCAATAGATGAATGGGTAAAGAAAATGTGGTATACATCTACAATGGAATATTACTCAGCCATGAAAAAGAATGAAATCTTGCCATTTCCAACATCAGGGATGGAGCTAGAGGGTATAATGCTAAGTGAAATAAGTCAGTCAGAGAAAGGCAAAGACCATATGATTTCACTCATATGTGGAACTGAGGAAACAAAACAGGTGAACAAAGGAGAAAAAAGAGAGAGAAAAATAAGAAATAAGAATAAGAAACAAAACAGGTGAACAAAGGAGAAGAAAGAGAGAGAAAAATAAGAAAAATGAAATAAGAAAAATAAGAAAATCTCTTCTATAGAGAAGAGATGGTTCCCAGAGGAGAGGTGGGTTAGGGGATGGGTGAAATAGATGAAAGGGATCAGGAGCACAGTTATCCTGATGAGCACTGAGTAATGTATAGAGTTGTTGACTTCCTCTATTGTACACCTAACACTGTTTTGTTTTGTTTTGTTTTGTTTTGTTTTGTTTTGTTTTCAAAAACACACATAGTAACAATGGAACTAGGAAGTCCAATTCTAAGGTTTGATTAAGCAAAACCCCTGATTGTAGCTTTGAACTGAGAGAGTCCCCAGACCACAAGTCGGGATAAAAATTTCTCAAGATAGCTGTAAACTAGAGCTTTGTAAACAGGCCTTGTATAGAATGCTCTGTTCTGTTCTAGAAAACATATAACTGATTTGGTATTTTTAATGACTAATCCAAAGTTATGAAATAAAGGAGTAATGAAGACTAATAGAGCTGTGCTTCAATTTGGCACTTTTCAGGTGAAGTCCATTTTGAAAGGCCCCTTTTGCGGTGCCTGGGTGGTTCAGTGGGTTAAGCCTCTGCCTTCGGCTCAGGTCATGATCTCAGGGTCCTGGGATCGAGCCCCGCATTGGGCTCTCTGCTCAGCACGGAGCCTGCTTCCCCCTCTCTCTCTGCCTGCCTCTCTGCCTACTTGTGATCTCTGTCTGTCAAATAAAGAAATAAAAATAAAATCTTAAAAAAAAGGCCCCTTTTACCTTCAAAATGTAAAAGCTGTGTAGTTCTTATCTATCATCCTGTTGTCACGTCTGGATGTGGTTATATAAAAAGCAATTTGAAAGAAACTTAGTGAGGTTAAAAAAAAGGGGGGAGTGTTTTTTCCTAAAGCCATCTTTTTTTTTTTTTCTCTTATTGCAAACATACCTTACAAGAATGAGGCCAGGTACAGGTTTCTGACAAAATATGATTTAACCTTTGGCTTATCTTTTGCAGTTGACCTTGTAATTTAAGCACATTCATGTAAAACATCAGCTGTGTAGGTGGAGAGAATTGAAAATAGTAATTAAAAATAAAACGGGTAGTAACTGAAAAACCTAGTAAAATATTGACCAAATAATTAACTGTTTTTGGCCACTCTGGTTAATCAAATACTTTGTGACACACATCACTCTGTATGAAATGACATTGCTTTCACCCTAAACCAGTTTTTCTAAATGGTGTTTATGTCAGAGTGGGAAACTGGGAAACAGGTGGAAAGGTAATTCTTTACCGAGTTTCCAGAAGTTTACAAGGAAGAGCACTTATCTCTGCTACTTCTTATGTTACTAGTAACTGGATGGAGAAATAAGCAATACTTTTAACTTGTAATTTTATCTTCCATGATTTATTGGATCTTCGAAAACTCCAGTAGAAAGGGAAAAATAAACAGTATTTGCAGTAATACTTCTTCTACCAGTGGCGGGAGATTAGTGAATGAGTAAATGAAATATGGACAAATACAGTAATGTCTGAGAACAAAGGAAGTTAGCTATTTTGAGCAACTCAAAGTAGAGGAAACCATTTCTGGACTATTGCTCAAAAAATAGAAATCTCGGGGCACCTGGGTGGCTCAGTGGGTTAAGCCGCTGCCTTCGGCTCAGGTCATGATCTCAGGGTCCTGGGATCGAATCCCACATCGGGCTCTCTGCTCAGCAGGGAGCCTACTTCCCTTCCTCTCTCTCTGCCTGCCTTTCTGCCTACTTGTGATCTCTCTCTGTCAAATAAATAAATAAAATCTTAAAAAAAAAAAAAAGAAATCTCTTATCAGTTTAAAATCTGCTTCCAGGTATATAGTCCTATTTTACGTCTCTGATTTTTGGACCTCAATTACATTTATATCAAAGACGAAGCTGTTGCAAACTAAATAACTGTTCCAAACTAAATAAATTGTTATTTTATGTTCCCAAAGTATATCAAGAAATGCCAATAGACTTTGGCTTCAGGGCTTCTGAAATTGAGAGTATATATTCTCAACATAGCTGGCTGGGAGTGGGATAAGGGGTATCTGAAGTTCTGAACCAGAGCTGAACATTGAACCAGACTGTAACATGTTGACCCAGACACCCACAGCAACTTCCAGCCACTGAGCTAACTGTAGCCACCTCAGGACTCCCTGGCGGTTAGTACCTTGAGCAAACACTGGGAGTAAGAAAAGTCACAACTACCCAGTTTTAATAGCTAGACTCATTGTATACTTTTTCTTTCAATGCTTAGGTATTGGAAATCATGACTTCAGAAGGGATAATGGCAGAGCTGGGTTTTTTTGTTTGTTTGTTTGTTTGCTGTTTTTTAACTCAGAATTTAGGGAAGTGTTAACTTTTTTTATTTGCTGGCTTATCCTCCAAAGTGGTAACAATGTTGCAAGCAGTTGGTGGTGGGTGGGGCAGTCTCTTTCATGGTAGCTGATTGAGAAGTTAAAGGATGCTCTAAGCACATAAATCAGGCACATAGAAGAAGAGGATGGTTCTAGTTGTGTAGAATAAAATCTTCAAAGATTTCATTGTTCTCACATTGATAGTAATAGCTCCATTTATTGAAAGCTTTCATACACCATCCTGTATTAACCTCTTCACATATATTCTCATTTTATTCTCCTGACAATCATGTAGACCAAGTATCCTCATCCGCTTCCTACAGAAGAGTAAAGTGAGGCTTAGAAATATGTTCATTGGTTTACCCAATATTGTTTTTAAAGATTTTATTTATCTGACAGACAGAGATCACAAGTAGGCAGAGAGGCAGGCAGAGAGAGAGGAGGAAGCAGGCTCCCTGCTGAGCAGAGAGCCCTGCAGGGCTCGATCCCAGGACCCTGGAATTATGACCTGAGCTAAAGGCCGAGGCTTTAACCCACTGAGCCACCCAGGCGCCCTTGGTTTATCCAATATTATATAGCTATCCTGCCTTACCACAGGAGTCACTTCAATTCTGTTAGAAAATCAAGGTAGAAAAAGAATCTTTTTGTTTTGTTTTGTTTTTAAAAGAGGGTTTTTTTTTTTTTTAAGATTTTATTTATTTGAGAGAGAAAGAGAAAGAGAAAACATGAGAAGTGGAGGGTCAGAGGGAGAAGCAGACTCCCTGCTGAGCAGGGAGACTGACATGGGACTTGTTCCCAGGACTCCAGGATCATGACCCACGACAAAGGCAGCCACCCAACCAACTGAGCCACCCAGGCACCCGAAAAAGAATCTTTATTGACTTTCTTTCAGGGCTTTATTGTGCCTCCTAGGTGATCCATACATGTCTCTGTGACTTTGGAACAGAATTTTATTACCCCAGTTCATCAGAAGCACAGATAAAAGTTAGAATAATTAACTCTTCATTATCTGGGAAGGGGGACTTCAGACCTAACAGTAGACAACCCACAAGGTAAAACAATCACAACCAAGACTTTGACCAAAGCTAACCAACAAGACTGGCCTATTGAATTCTGCTTCTTTTTTTCTCTCACAGTCCTGCGTCTCTGAGTGTACATATGAGTCACATACATCATTGTGAAAACGTTGCACCATAAATAAGACACATATCTCAAAGTGACTGGCTTCACTTCAGGAATTCAGCTACTCCTATTGAGGAAACTTAGTTTGGCAAGCTAGTTCATCTCCTAGTCTCCTGACTCTGCAGCTTCACCTTAACTGTTTGCTCTTGAGAAACTTGGTCTCTCAGTGCTTCTCTCCCACATCAGCAAAACTAGCCCACCCATCACCAGCACAGGATTTTAAAACACTGAATGATAAAAATGTTCATGGACTGACTGTAGGGACAATTAGGTGTCTCCAGAGATATGGGAATACAGGCCATGCATGTAATATTACCCAGAGAATTTGCCTACATCAGTGTGAAGATATAAATAAAGTTAATAGTTACGTAAGATGATATAGCACTTGAATTATGAAGAGCATGGTTTCTAAAATACTCTCCAGACCTCCTCTCCTGACAGAAGCAGCCATAACAACAGAAACAAAACTTCCATAAGAAACAGCTGTCCAAGCCCATTAAAAGCCGTAATGTCAGTTGTCAAAATGATTGCTTCCTCGAATTGACCTCCTCTGACCTAGCAGTTTTCAACTTTCTCTTCTTGGCCCTTTAAGATACTTGTTGATCACCAGATGTGCTTTGTATAAACATGTGGTTTATATTTTAAACCAGAGATAGAGAAGACTGTATCTGTTATGAGCCCACTAAGATGCCCGAATCCTAAAGTCAAGTGTAAGAAAGCATCTAGGAGATTTGAGAAAAAGAAAAAAATGTTGGAAGGAAGCACTTTAAAGACAGAAATGGGTTAATAAGAGGGCTTGGGAGCTAATTTCAGAAATTTCTCACTGTAGGTGACATCAGAGATACACTTTTGTTTGCACATATTTATAATACACAGGAAAATCTAAATATTTCTTTACTTCCTCCTCTAATTTTCACCTAGGTAGCCTAATTTAGACTAAGTGGGGGGGCATTTCTCATTTCCTTTTGCCTATTCTTTCTGCTCAGTTATTATTATAAGCAGAAACAACAAAAAAATTATTTTTGTGTCATTTGGCATGATTTTAGCCAAAATTATTATTATTATTTTTTAACCTCAGACGGCTTAATACAGGGATTACATTCACTGTATACAGGATTCTCTAATGAAAATCGGGGTGACCCGACTGACACCAAAAACAACGGTAGTGCATGGGCCAAAAAAAAAAAAAAAAGGGAATGTACGAAGGATAAAACTTTTATACTGAATTGTCAGGCAGAATATTGAAAAATCAGTTGGATCAATTCAGACAACCCTAATACCTATTAAGGCTAACTTCTAGGTTCTATTAATACGATTACTCAGTGTCAAGTTTTATCTTTGGCACATTCCTTTTTAGTTGTTTTGGCTTGGTCTCATTGTTTGTGTTTGCTTTTACAATATTTTATAAAGAATTGGGTACTCTTTCAAAAACATTTTTAGAGAGATATTGGCTTGTACTAGGGATGTCAATGTAAATGTGATCTGCTTCTAGCTTTAGGAGTTCAGAATATTCATCCACAGATTTTCAATGGTGTTGTTAAGTTCAGTGATCTATGGGAACAAAGAGATGGTGTGGAAAGTGGTAACTACCAAAAATTGAGAAAAGACTACAGAAGAGGAGATAATACAACTCGAAATTAGAGTTTGCCAGTTTGAAAAGTGTCGAAGAGAAGCTAAGAAAGAAGAGAAGCTAAGAAAAGGGATTGACATGAAGTTACAGAGATACATGATCTTTTCAAGAAGTGAGAAGCTCAGCATGGTAGGAGTTAGGATGTGAAAGCATCAGGTTTTTTGAGAACAGACCAAAGTGTAATAAATTTGCAGAGGTGATGGGTATTAAGGAGGGCACAGGATGTGATGAGCACTGGGTGTTATACACAATAAATGAATCGTTGAATGCTATATCAAAAACTAATGATGTACTATATGTTGACTAACTGAACATAATAAAAAAAACAAAAAACTTAAAAATATTAGAGATCAAAATTGATTCAAATCATGTAAGAGGTAGGTGTTATTTATTTCAAAAAGATTTTATTTATTTATTTATTTGATAGAGATCACAGGTAGGAAGAGAGACAGGCAGAGAGAGAGGAGGAAACCTGCTCCCTGATGTGGGGCTTGATTCCAGGACCCTGGGATCATGACCTGAGCCAAAGGCAGAGGCTTTAACCCACTGAGCCATCCAGGCACCCCTAGGTAGGTGTCATTTAAAACATGGAAAGCAGGATTAGAGACAGAGGTTGGTCTCAGCATAATATAGAGAGGAAGATTATGCTTACAAATACATGAGTTTTGCGTGAGGAGGGATAGTAGGTGAAAATCACTTGTGGCAGTTGGAAATTCAGGGCTGGAATTGGTATTAGCTGATGTATTGTGTATTTAGTGTCAGCAAAGATACCTATAACTCAGTGTTTTCGACAGACCATGTAACATTTCTCAATAAACTATGCAATAAATATCACTTATTTGGTATGAAATATATTCTAATGTCAAAACTCTAACAACTGAAGTTAGCACTTACAATGCAACACCCATCTTCTCTCAGCATATACTAGGTTTATTGCACAAGACCGCACAACTAGTAAAGGTGCTGTGTGTAATGGCCAGACCCTGAGTCCTTTATGGGACTTACATGGGTTTGGTCCCTTGGATCGCAGGCAACCTCAGACTAGGTCATCAGAGCATAGAAAGCACAGGTCATGCTTTATTCCTAGACACTTCCAAATGCACAATGAAAGCCTGAAGAAAAACAACTCCTTCTGACGTTAGAGTCCGCTGCTATGCATCATCGCACATTTTTCTATTCTTGGTACTTAGGAGGACACTACTGCCGTTTTTTCAGATGCTGCCCAGAAAAGAACCAGAAGAAGTCTTTCTTGTTTTTCCCTCTATTTTCTCAAATTCCATGGTCAGATTCTCCACTTGCTTGCTCCTCCCAGCAATTTTCTAAAGTCACACTATTTGATACAAGGTAAAACAAACAAACAAACAAAAACTACATTTATTCCAGTTATTGTTTCAGGCAATTTCCTTACATGATTTATTCCTGGCAGTAATGAACAAGTGTTATTATCTCTGTTTTTCCATCTAAAAAAAAAAAGAAAGAAATTGAGTAGCCTGCCGAAGGTCACTTCCAGTGAGTAGAAGAGGGATTTGGGGAAAATGTGTGGAGCACAGATATTTCATAGAGCTGATTTTGAGCCAAGGAAAAACAAAGCAACTATAATTTGTCCATTGACCCTGAGACTAACCATCTCCCTTTCATCTTCAAAGCCTTCCTTATTCAGCATCAGTAAGTTGAGGCTGCGTATTGGGAACTAGAGCTAACCTAGGCCCTTGATTTGAAGGCAGTTTGCTCTCGATGCTCACTGCAATTCTGTTTAGAAACTCTTACCCTAAGCCCTTAGTTTCTTTGCTTCCTGTTGCTCCTAGATTCCCCTGAGCCCACTTTGGTTTCAGTTACAAACTAGTAAAGGAATCCTTACTAGGATAGAATCATGTTTACAGCCAATGATCGAATGTATGCACCTGTCACTTCTAAGGAACATCTAATCAGTTTCCATTTATTCAATCAGTGAATATTAATAAATGGCTACTGTGTTTTGAGGCCAGTGCTAGACACTGAGAGACACTGGTTAAAAAAACAAAACAAAACAAACAAACAAAAAAAACAAAAAACAGTTCCTGCCCCCAATGAGAACTTTTAAGGAGCTTGAAGTATGAAGAGAGATAAAATAAACTAATTATTAAAATATGATGTGATGAGTAGAACATTGGGGTAAGAAAAGAGAGCTCATGGAATACATGGGAAGAATATAAAATCCAACCTTGATTGGTTAGGAAAAGATTCACCAGGGAAGTAAAATCAAGGCTAAGTTCTGAAAGAGAGTAGAAGATAAGGCAGTGGGCAGAGGGTTTGAGGTGGGGACAACACTCAACAAAGTCCAAAATGCTGTAGAAGGGCCTGATACATTTAGGAACTCAATAAATAATAGAATAGAGCTATAAAGGGCCCCAATTATTAGGAATCATATATGTGGTGCTAGTAAGTGTGGACTTCATTCTGGAAGAAATGAGAAATACTTAAACTTCTAATCAGAGGGGTGCCTGGGTGGCTCAGTTTGTAAAGTGTCTGCCTTGGGCTCAGGTCATGATCTCATGGTCCTGGAATCGAGCCCCACATTGGGCTCCTTGCTCAGCAGGGAGTCTGCTTCTCCTCTCCCCTCTCCCCTTGCCCCCCTCCTTGCATTCTCTCTCTCATTCTGTCTCTCTCTCTCTCTCTCTCAAATAAATAAATTTAAAAAAAAACTTCTAATCAGAAAAGTGCCAAGATTATTTCTATTCTTCGGAGAGAGGGAAGCAGGCTCCCTGCTGAGCAGAGAGCGTGATGCAGGACTTGATCCCAGGACCCTGAGATCATGACCTGAGCTGAAGGCAGAGGCTAACCCACTAAGCCACCCAGGCGCCCCAAGCATTTCCTAACATCTGGTTACTATTTAGTTGTTTACTTGGCATTTTTAAACAGTCACCTGATGGGAGCTTTCATTGGGGTCTTTGATTCATATTTCTCACTCAGGGGTCACATGATCATCTTTAATCCACTAGTAAGTACACTGAGACAATCTTTAAGTGAACAGGTTAATGAAAATATAAATATAAATGATTCAGGGTTTCCAGGAAGGAGCTGGTTATTTGCCAGGAAGGATAAAATTGGCCACCTTTAGTTTTGTCAACATACTTGAATACTCACGAGAACATAGGGTTATTAATTAAATGTGTACTTCATTGACTATACATATAATAGTGGCAGTACTCATGCATGAAGACTTCTGCAAGTTCAGAAACCACCCCCCCTTCCTTGTAATGATTTTCTGTTTTGTGATGGTTATCTTCTAATAGTATTTGAATCTGATATTTGGAGGAACTTCTTGTTCTCTTTTTGCCATTAAATACTTAATGAAATAGATAACATACTGCTTCTGTAACTTGCATTATTTAAATTTTTTCTTTTCTTTTCTTTTTTTTTAACCTAAAACCTTTTTTTTTTTTTTTTTGGTTTAAAGTGGAAGTTGGAAATCAACATTCTTCTGTCATTACATAAATCTACGATTACTACAGATGACCCTATTTATATGTAATTTCAACTACCACATCATTACTATGACAACTGTAAAATCTATTTTAAGCCTCACATTATCTCCTGAAAAATGTCATTTATATACACAACAACTTATTTATTGGATACTGCCGTTTGGAGATCCTGCAGAAGTCTCAAACTCAGTATGTTTCAAACTGAGCCTTTTCCACACCCAATCCTCCTTATTTAAAGTTACCAAAATCTCCTCATTCACCCTAGGCAGAAATCATGACATCTGTAGAATTTTCCTCTTCTTCTCTCCTAAGAAATCAGTCAGGAGTCATGATAAATCTATTTCTGAAATATCACTGGAATTTGCCTCATCTTCTCCACTCCTCTCAGCACTGCTTAATTCAGAACCACTTGCCCGAATTGCCAAAATAGCCTCTTTCATATTTGATCTGCTTCTAATATTGCCCCACAAGTCCTTTATGGCACTACCAGCATTACATTTTAAAATAGAAATTTAAAAACTTGAAAAAAATTTAAAAAATAAAAAATAAAATGAAAATTTAGTCATGTCACTCCTGTTAAAACTCCCAAAGCCATTCCCTCTTTCTCAGTATAAAACCCTGGATGATTATTATTATTATTATTAACCTCCTCCTCCTTTTTCTCCTCTTCCTCCTTCTTCTCGGCTGGATAAAGTATACTTTATTGATACACTATATTGATGGCCCCTGAACCATTGTGTGAAAAAGAGCTCCTAGTTGGATCTGTAACACCCACCCTGGACTGTTATTAGAGGGAAAAATGAACTTTTGTTGTTTTTTGTTTTGTTTGAATACAAAAGTGTATATTACATTTTGAGTCATATTTGTTACCATAGTTTAACTCCACTCCCATGCAATATACCCTAATATAAAATACCTTTTATAATTTAATCCCTAATTACATGTACAACTTCATATTTTTCAGATTTCCAACCTCTCCTGTGTAACCTAAGTTTTACCCATACCAAACTACTTAAAATTCCATAGACAGTCATGCTCACTCTTGCTTTTATACATTTGTTCATGCAGAGTTATGCCCTTTCCTACCTTATCCTTTAAGACTGCAGCAGATAGGGCTCCTGGGTGGCTCAGTGGGTTAAAGCCTCTGCCTTCGGCTCAGGTCATGATCTCAGGGTCCTGGGATCGAGCCCCGCATCGAGCTCTCTGCTCAGTGGAGAGTCTGCTTCCTCCTCTCTCTCTGCTTGCTTGTGCTCTCTCTCTCTCTCAAATAAATGAATAAATAAAATCTTAAAAAAAAAAAAAAAAGACTGCAGCAGATATTGGTCCCCTGGAAAGTGGGCCCTTCTCTCTGTTATGGACGGAACTGTGCTCCCCTCCCCTAAATTCATAAGTTGTGGCCCTAACCCTCAGTACCTCAGAATGTGACTGTGTTTGGAGATAGGGAATTTGTGGAAATAATTAAGGTTAAAAGAGGTCTTTAGGGTAAAACCAGTCTGACTGGTGTACTTACGAGAAGAGGAGATTTGGGCACACAGGTACACTCACACCGTGAAAAGACCATGTGAGGACACAGCAAGAAGATGGCTGCTGGCAAGCCAAGAAGAGAGGCCACGGGAAAAAGTAAACGTGCCAACACGTTGACCTTGGAAGTCTAGCTAGAACTGTGAAAAAGTAAATTTCTGTTGTTTAAATCATCCAGTCCGTGGTATTTTGGTATGGCAGCCGTAGCCAACGAGTAAACACTCCTTGAAGCAGGATGTTTGCTCTTCTGAAATTTGGGAACATTCTGAGATACCCCCTTTGAGCACTTAACATAGCTGTTTTTCAATCATTGGTTTACTTCTCTGTCTTCCTAACTCTTCTGTGAATCTTTGAAGGAAGCAATCTGCCTCATTTATCTGCTTCATTAACCCCTGGTGTTATTTTAGAAAATTTGTGAGAGGTGAACAATCCCTCTTTAGAATGGATCAACTTTTTCTCCACTACTTGCAGCTTACCAGTAATTAAGTAAGTAAGTAAGCAGTTATTAGGGTTTTCTCTTGCTGCATGTCCTCCTGAAATATCTGTCCAGGCTGCCAAACATGGAGCATTGATTTTGATACTGGATTTCATTATTGGAGGCTCTGCCTGACCATTTTTTTATATTGTTGTGTGATTATCACTTTGCATATTTACTAAGGTCCAGAAGATGAAGATGAGTTTTAGAGCAAGAACAAGATCTTCTTTCAGTAAAATTGATGGCATTGTTGTAGTGGACTGCTTTTGGTATTTTATCCACATTGCAATAGCTCCTTTTTCCCAAGAGCTATCCCTTTATGCAGAGGTGGGCTTAATCCAGGCTGTGTGCCACACAAGGGTTGGACCAGAGTGGTCATCAGATCCAAGTCTGACAAATAAGTTTGTATTTCGTAAATTTTGAATTCAGAGTGAGATAGGGTATTTGGTCTTTTTGATTTGTTGAAACCAAAGAGATATAAACTCCAGAAGAGTTTATTGTGAGATAGTCATGTGTACTGAGAAACAGACATTTGACTGAAGAATGATACATATCTCAAATACAGAAGTTGTGCAGAGAAAAATAAAGACTAAATCATGGTTACAAAGATAGATAGAACGATAGATTGGTAGAGAGAGATAGAAATATGGGGGAAGCAGCTATAATGCCAATTAATTTTATTTCCTCATTTCAGTTCCTTGTGAGGTCCCATTATATTCCTTGCTCTTGGAATTCCAAGAGGTTTTACAACAAATTTCATTTTAGTTTAAGCTAGTTTGAGATTGATTTCTGTTATTTGCCATAAAAGGGGATCTTGCTTGAATCAATTGGATATTATGATTGACATTTGCAATTTTTGATCACCCAATTCATGCTTCTTAATTCTGGTAAAAACACTTCAGTCATCCTGTTTGGAGTAACTTCATTTTCTTCAGGTCCATAAGGTTCATTAGGGCCAACCCCAGACCATAGTAATTAGTTCAAGAAGGGAAATATGATCCAAACATCTGGCAAATATCTCCATAGTCAATATTTGCTAGAACCATGAAAAAGCTGTGAGAAGTTGAAGCTTTTTTTTTTTTCCTACTGGGGTTGCCTAGCTAGTAAGGGTGGCAGTCTGAAGCTTTTGCTGGTTGTCTTGCCCCCATGAAAAGAGAACACTCCTGTAAATAAAACCAATGCAGGGCGCCTGGGTGGCTCAGTGGGTTAAAGCCTCTGCCTTCAGCTCAGGTCATGATCTCAGGGTCCTGGGACCAAGGCCTGCGTCGGGCTCTCTGCTCAGCAGTGAGCCTGCTTCCTCTTCTCTCTCTGGCTGCCTCTCTGCCTACTTGTGATCTCTATGTTAAATAAACAAATAAAATCTTAAAAAAAAAAATGCAGAAGAAGGCAGAGCAAAAAAATCCAGAAAAACCCAGATTGTCAATATGTCATCTGAGCACCAAGATCCTAGAATCTTCATTTATTTCAGCAATAAATATCCTTTTTTAAAAACCAGTCTGTGGTGCTTTTTGTTGTTGTTATTTACAACCAAAACACCCAGATAAGTCTGATTATAATTTCTCTGTGTATTTTTGAGTCAGTCAAGTTTTCTTGTGTATACCTAGTCTTATCATATGGCAACAAATGCTTAGCACTGTATCTGAAATACAGCAGATGCTCAAAAAAATATCTGCTCCTTCTGAATGAAGAAGACAAATGCTACCCAGCATGTCATTTTTGGATATGTCTTTTTCCAGCCTTACCTCTTCATTTGAATATTCTGCCAAGTCAATGCTCTATAGCCAGTGGATTTTACTCAGAGAGATTAAATAAAAATGCATATTATTTAAATCCTTGCTATTCCTTGCCATCACAGCTAACATTTATTCTCCAAACACCAAATCCTAAGTGGTTTTTCCTTCTCCTCACTACCACTATCTTCATGGGAACTCCCCATATGAACTAGTCTAATAGCCTCTTGATTCATCCCTGTGTCTCTAGACTCTTTTTTCTTTTTTAAAAAAATTTTATTTATTTATTTGAGAGAAAGAGAGAGAGAGCAAAAGAGAGCACAAATGAGGGAGAGGGTCAGAGGGAGAGGGAGAAGCAGGCTCCCGCTAAGCTGGGAGCCCAGGGCTCAATCCCAGGACCCTGGGATCATGACCTGAGCTGAAGGCAGAAGCTTAACAGGCGCCCCAGACTCTTTTTTCTCCAATCCATTTAACAGAGTGTAATAAGAAATATCTTTTTAGTCTTGGTTTCTGGCTGTGGTTGTTATACAAATTACAGATAATATATATAAGGGAATTAACACTGTGCGTGGCATATTGATTAATATTAAAATTTCTACAACTCTAAAGCTAGTACTAGAATGATTTTTTAGTACTAACTATATACTTGGTGGTTTATCTAATTTATCCTTTACATTAACTCTCTGAGGTACTTTTGCAGATGAAAAACCCCCAAAATCAGAGAGCGTAAATGACACATAGTTAGCTAGTGGCTGAGAATATATTCAAACCGGGGTGCCTGACTTCAAAGTCTTTGCTTAATTTCCCTGTTATCTATTGTATCTCTCTACGATACTATTTTTATATTTTCTGAGCTGAAAAATGAACCAAACATGGCCCCTTTTAACTTGGAGAAACTGATAACAATGAGGCCAAGAACTGATCTTCGAAAATGCACCCCCAGACCCTGCCACAGAGCCTTCATTCAATGCTGTCCTTACAGCTTTACACGTTTGTGAAAAGCAGCACAGGACAAATTTTGCTCTTGGCGTGGGATGTGGCCTTTACTACAAAATGCCTGATCTCAAATTCAGACTGCGTCTCTGCCCACCAGATGTGTGCCCATGCATACGAAAACCAGAGAGAGTGACTCAAATAAACAAAATTGGGATGCTTTCCAAGGACTCAGAGTCATGGGACAACGGATCTTATACAACCTAGTTTGACTTGATTTGGCATAAAAGTGTTGTTTTTTTTACAAAAACAACATTGACACTCTCATCTACTGGCGAGACTGAGCAGATGCGGGTCTGTATTTTTATCTTTGCTTCATGTTAAATTAAAAGGAGACATCACAAGGTAGCTGTTCCTTCTTCCCAGAAAGCTATCTTTATCTTTTAAAGTACTCGACTTATGGAAGTGCACGAAGAAAACCTCTAATGGCCCTTTGAAGATCATATGTCCCGTGGTATGGGCTCGGGGCGTTTGTGGAGATCCAACCAGCAGTCCACCCTACAGGCACAGCCTGGGCCCCTGGACTTCTAGTTTCCCTGTGTGACATTCTTACCTCCCGTAGGACTAAGGCCCAGACCTGAGTCCCAGTGCCCTTGGCTGGGGTCCTGACTATTTTTGCTCCAAGAATCAGGTGTGCATGGTGACGGGTCTTGTGTTTCAGTTCCTGCTACATTTTACTTCCATTTGTTGATTTGTCCCTGTATGTCCTTGAGAGGTTTTCATTCCAATATAACAACGTAAGAAGGGTTTCAGTGACCAGAAGTAGCATGATTAATCAGAAAGGGAATAAACTCCATGATCCGGGACTGGGTTGGCTTCTTTGCCTCAGTACTATGTTCTTGGGCAAGTTGGTTATCTGCCATATGACTTAGTTTCCTCACTATTAAAAACAGAGATAAGAATTATGACTCTCCTATGGTGAGTGCTGTGAAGTGTGTAAACCTGGCGATTCACAGACCTGTACCCCTGGGGCTAATAATACATTATATGTTAATAAAAAAATTAAAAATTAAAAAAAAAAAGAATTGTGACTCTCGGGACCATTGTTAGGTTGAAACATGATGGCACCGTGTTTAAGCTAAAGTAGATTCTTGACAAATTTATTTTCTCTCGCCTTCTGAAAGTAAAGGGGAACATCATAGCTTTAGAAAAATAACTCAAGTTGTGCATTACAAAATAAACAAACACAGTCTCTCATGCGGCTGGAGACTAGGATTACTGAGCTTCAGGTTTCATTGCTGGGACTCATGAAAGCTGATGGGGTTGTGAATTGCTTACATCAATGTTGAGTACGGGCACCTAAAAGAAGCAGCATGGTATCATTTAGAAACAGTTACACACCATACACTTGTGTTTATTTATCTGTGTATACGTGTTCTAAAAATTTATATTTCTACATGCTATGGCTTGCTTTGCTTTGTTAGGATGGGTGATTGTTTGTGCTTGAGAATCCTAAGAAAGAAAATATTTTTAAAAATATTTCATAGTAATCAAAACATACTGTAAGTGCCAAAGAGCACAATCATGGATTTCTTTGGGGCTCTGGACATAGTGAGTGCAATGGAATAGTAGGGTTTTCCTGTAATGCCTGAGACAGAGCCTGAACCATGCTTTCCTGCCTAGGGGAGCCAGTGATGGCTTTTACACAAAACCAACCCTCCCTGCAAAATTGAACATCAAGCTTTATAGGTTACCATTAATTTGAAAATAGCTGCATACTAATTTACACTCTTTTTTTTTTTTAATATTTAAAGAAAGTGGAGAGACATGATCTAATCACTGAGAATGGAAACTGGCACAACTTCATAGGCAATAGTTCAGCTAGTGTATCTGATTATTTTTTTTACATACTTCATCCTTGTGAAGGATTTTTTTTTAATTATACAGAAACAGATAAGCATGTTTTACTGAAGCAGAACTTGCATGAACTGAGAAAGAAAATTGGCATTTAATCTGAACTGTGAGTGATTTCTCAAGTCATAATGTGTTCTTGGTTTAAGTGTCCGAAAATGAAGATGAATATTCTGATCTTGGTCAAATTGGGATCTATTGAGTGGAATTAGTAAAACCTTGTTACAGTTACTGCGTTTTCAGGATGATATTGCAACTATAAGTATATTATGAATCTATTTTGTTTCCATTTTCTTATCAATCTGAAACATGTACCTCAGAATAAATTCTCCAGTCTTGAGGAAACATGTTAGAAAAAAATACTTTTTCTGTCATAAACTAAACATGTTTCCTGCAGAGACCATTGTCCTCAGTCTCTATACCCCAAATACGGAGACAGGGAGACAATGAAGAGATAGTGTAGGGTAGGTGCAAGGCCTCATTTGAAATCCATTCAAATGTTAGTACTAACAGATTTTAATATGAGGAGACATCTTCAGTGCAGGTACTTCAACTCTCTGGCATTCCTGGCTATAATTTGGCTTCATCATTAAATGCTCTTACCCAGGTAGGAGTCAGGTGTCTGTGCTGCTCCTGACAACCCTATTCTTGCTGTGGATGGTTCTGCTTCCCAAATGTTTCCTCTAGGAAGAGATCACAAAAGATAAGCGAAGATGTTCAGGGCATGCTTCTCAAAGGCTCTGCTAGTATTGAAATACTGTCCTAGAGTTAAATATTGGAATGGATTCAAGTGTAGTTTGCACCTTATCTGCAGAGCTCCTCCATTGTCTCTTCAAGTGTGGGGTATGGGGGTCAAGAGGAAAGTCTTTAGCGATGGGAGCAAGTTACACACACACACACACACACACACACACACACACACTTGCCTACTATAAAGATACAAAATGTCAGTCTCTTACAAAATACTTGGAACAGTTTAAGTCGCTAGGGTTGAGACCTCTTCACTTAAAAAGTTTGGCATTTCATAATTTTCCATGTACAAAATACAGTTCCACATTCTCCTTATGCCCTAAATTGCTTTCTGATGTTGAATGATATGAATTGTCAAGCAACATTAAATTAGCCACATATCTCTAAGTTGTCCAAAGGGATTGAGCACCTCCTTTTAAAGTGTTCCACAACACCAGAAAATGCTTGAGACATTGATGAGAAGGGAGGGCAATTCCAGACAAGGAATGGCAAGTTTAAAATTGGAGTTGAGAAATGTAAAGTAGTTCAGAAGAGTACAGTTCAAGGGAAGGGAATGATGAAGTTAGACAAATGGTAAAGGTCATGATGGATTTTGTAAGCCTTGTGAAAGAGCTTGGAAAACAACGATATACACCATTAACTGAAAAGAGAAAAATGTCAAAGACATTTGTACTAAGACTAAGCTTGAGTTGTATGATCATTGATGCATTCCAATCTGGGCTGCTCATATTTTGATCAGGTGGTCATCTGTTGAAAGAAGCTGGTGCGAAGCCTAGTGAAGATATGCATTGTTCAGTAGAACCTTCTGTACTATCAGTTAACCACTAGTCACATATGGTTGCTGAAAACTTGAAATAAGGCTCATGCAATAAGGATAGTAATTGCCTTTAGGGCAGTAGGTAATGGAAAAAAAAATAGGGATAAGCTCATGGGGGATTAAATGCTAAGAAATATGGGCAGAACTCCAAAATTTATTCTGCAAATCCAGAGCAATATTAAGAACTTGGCCAAGTTCAGTGACCTCAGAACACACCAGATCTGAAGAGTGAAAAGTGTCAAAGTGCAGAGGCATATTCCAGAAGAATTTGGCAGAGTTAAGGAGCAGGTCAGGCTTGTAGGAGAGTCAGAAAAATTCTTCTGGACCTGATTCATTAAAGCAGCATTGTTTTAGAAACACAAGGTGTGGTCTCCACTGGTTGATCTTTATTCTTCTTTAAAACAAAACAAAACAGAAAAACAAAACAGACTGAAGTAAACACCCTGTAGCCAATGGAGGGATTAATTAACTAAGAACAAATCAAAGCAAAAGACACCTTAAGGGTCTTTCTTCTTGTGCATCTGGAACTGTTGGCTATCCTCTGGTAAATATTTCCCATCCCACAACAGACACCATTTTTAAATGAATATTAGTACAAAACTAGGAAGGGTTACTTTTATTTTTTTATTTATTTTTTTTAAAGATTTTTTTATTTATTCATTTGACAGATAGAGATCATAAGTAGGCAGAGAGACAGGCAGAGAGAGAGGAGGAAGCAGGCTCCCCACCGAGCAGAGAGCCCCACGCGGGGCTCGATCCCAGGACCCTGGGATCACGACCCGAGCCGAAGGCAGAGGCTTTAACCCACTGAGCCACCCAGGCGCCCCGGAAGGGTTACTTTTAAACAAATACTGGTCTCTTCGCCTGAAGATCTAGCCTCTAAAGTTATTCAGGCAATTGATGAGGAAGAATTGAGGCAAGTTTGTGGGACTAGTTGCTTCACTTCACTAAGTTCTTCATAAGTAAACTCAGGGAGTAGGTTTGTCCATCTTCCCAGGTAGCAGGTGAGGGGTGGGAAGGAGCATGCTCTGTGAGCAATCCATTACTTTCAGACAAAATCAGACTAAAATCACATAAGAAAGTCAAACATGCAAGAGATGGATTTTAGAGTGGAATTCTCTTCCACAAAGAGCAACTGATATAAATTTCTAAATTATGTCTAACCTTTTAAGCATAATACTTGATAATAAATTCTAGCACTTCATGCTGTTATTTAAATTTATTCTTTTCTTTTGTAAAGACACTATTAATCAATTTAATTTCAACGTGTCCAAAACAACTAAATGTCAACCATCCATTATATGCTTAATTGTTTTCACCTTTGCCTTAATGTATTCTCACCCTGACCTTTTCTTCACTAGTTTATTTCATTTTCCACTCATCTTTTTAAACAATAGGAGAAAATTGTAATAAAATAGTCAAATAATTTTGTGACACCTCTGTTCAAGACAAAATTCAGAGATACTGCGTAACCTATAGGAAGAGATAGTAAGAAATAAAAGTTTCTTAGCTGATTACAAATCTCCAAATTTGTCACCAGAAAAGTCCTGCAAGGGTGTCGGTACATAATCCACAAAAGCACAGATGTTTAAAAGACAAATGTATCAAAGCCAAGAGTAACCTCTTCTGTTCCCTCTATTTCACTATTTTTTACCTTTTAGTTTAGATTCCTAGGACATTTCTATGTGATAGGGAATCACACCTCAAACAGAGAGATGTAAAGAAGAGGTGTAGACTGATTGGGCCGCCTTGGTAAAGAAAAGGGACAAAATACTGATATTTACTGAGAGCCACCTAGGTGCTTAAAGATGCACTGAATTATCTCACTTCCTTTTCACAACAGCCCCTTCACTCATCATTCCTTCTCTCATTCCTTTGGCACCTGCAATGTACCACGCTCTGTTCTTGGTAAAGACAAGGATGGACAAGACCAAGCCAGTCTCTATTCTTATGAAACTCATATTCAAGTGAATAAAGTAAAGAAAGAAGTAAATGAAGAAGGAAAAACAATTATAAATTAGGATAGGCACTATGAAGGAAACAAGTGAGCTAAGGTAGCAAATAATAGGGGAAAGAACTAGAGATAGGAAGCTTAAGAAAGATTTGAGAAAGTATTTAATCCATTAACCAAAGGAAGAAACAGAGTTATGTATGCAGGAAATAGAAAAACAAAAGTGGGCTAGCATGTGCAAAAGTTCTGGGGTGAGAATGATACATATGTCTACCAAGTGATGAATGGGCTAGAGAAAGAAGAGAAAAAATTATTAGGAGGCTATCAGTGGTGGTCTAGCTGACAGAGGAGTTTTGCATGAATTAGAATAGAAGTATTTGAGATGAAGAGTAGTGAAGAGTATCAAGATATATTTTGCACGTAGAGAAGTATTTGATGGCCATACTTGCCACATGTACTTATTAATATCCCCCCCATTAACAGATGAGAAATAGCCTTAAAAATTAGGAAAGTAACTGAGGCTTTTACAGGAAATAACTTCAGGACGGGAATATGAACCCTGTCTTCCTTAAAGCCCTTTACATTTATCACACTTGCTAGCTTTATTAATTCAAGGTCAATGTAGGTTTTACAGAATCCTAATAGTAGAAGCTTTTGCCAGTCTAATGATTCTGAATTAGAATGTGCTTTAACAGGGAAGCCTAGTGGCTCAGTCGGTCAAGCATGGGACTCTTGCTTTCTGTTTGGGTCATGATCTCAGGGTCCTGAGATCAAGCCCCACAATGGGCTGGAGCCTGCTCAAGAATCACCCTTTCCCTCCCTCTCTGATTTCCCCCACACCCCAGCTCATGCTCTCTCTTTCTCTAAAACAGATAAATGAATAAAAATTTTTAAAAAATCAACCTCAGCTGCAGCAACATCTTCCTAGGAACATCGCCAAAGGCAAGGGAAGCAAGGGCAAAAATGAACTATTGAGATTTCATCAAGATCAAAAGCTTTTGCACAGCAAAGGAAACAGTTAACAAAACCAAAAGACAACTGACAGAATGGGAGAAGATATTTGCAAACGATATATCAGATAAAGGGCTAGTGTCCAAAATCTATAAAGAACTTATCAAACTCAACACCCAAAGGACAAATAATCCAATCAAGAAATGGGCAGAAGACATGAACAGACATTTCTGCAAAGAAGACATCCAGATGGCCAACAGACACATGAAAAAGTGCTCCACATCACTCGGCATCAGGGAAATACAAATCAAAACCACAATGAGATATCACCTCACACCAGTCAGAATGGCTAAAATTAACAAGTCAGGAAATGACAGATGCTGGCGAGGATGCGGAGAAAGGGAAACCCTCCTACACTGTTGGTGGGAATGCAGGCTGGTGCAACCACTCTGGAAAAGAGCATGGAGGTTCCTCAAAATGTTGAAAATAGAACTACCCTATGACCCAGCAATTGCACTACTGGGTATTTACCCTAAAGATACAAACGTAGTGATCCAAAGGGTCACGTGCCCCCGAATGTTTATAGCAGCAATGTCTACAATAGCCAAACTATGGAAAGAACCTAGATGTCCATCCACAGATGAATGGATAAAGAAGAAGTGGTATATATACACAATGGAATACTATGCAGCCATCAAAAGAAATGAAATCTTGCCATTTGCGACGACGTGGATGGAACTAGAGGGTATCACGCTTAGCAAAATAAGTCAATCGGAGAAAGACAACTATCATATGATCTCCCTGATATGAGGAAGTGGAGATGCAACATGGGGGGTTAAGGGGGTAGGAGAAGCGTAAATGAAACAAGATGGAATTGGGAGGGAGACAAACCATAAGTGACAATCTCACAAAACAAACTGAGGGTTGATGGGGGGAGGGGGGTTGGGAGAGGGTGGTGGGGTTATGGACATTGGGGAGGGTATGTGCTATGATGAGTACTGTGAAGTGTGTAAACTTGGCAATTCACAGACCTGTACCCCTGGGGATAAAAATATATGTTTATAAAAGATTAAAAAATTTTTAAAAATTAAAATTTAAAAATTTTTAAAAAAGAATATTCTGGACATAACTATAACCTAGACAGTGTACAGATTTTCAGTTCACAAATCCATAACTTCATTTCATCTGAAAAGGGCACCAAATTCTACAAGCACTCCAGATACATCTGTTCCATGCAAAATACCAAAACACTCTTGCATTTCTTCCAGAGACATGCTGTGTTAACACCTTGCATATGAAAAATTTTCCACTTACTAATAAAACAATTTCTAGCAATTGTGAGCCATACACTCTTAAGTCAAAACTGGGTAATTTCCACGAACAACCTGTTTTTTCAGCTTTGCTAAAAATATGCCCATATCTCCCCATATATAAAATGGCACTGGTTGCTGAAAATCTCCCAGCACGTAACACATGAAAAAGGCTTAAAGTAAGCAGGGCTTAGAGTCAAAAAATAAGCTGAGAAGGACCTTGCTTTCTAAATTCAGTACTTCCTCAGTTAATTTCTTCATTTTTATTCTACCCTTACTGCTGAGATTCTGGGGTATATATTAGTGCCTCTCACTAGTACTTTCACTTCTCCTTTTTCTCAGCACCTGATAGGATTGTCTTCTTCACCCTCTTCAGTTAGCACAGCCTGCTACTTGCTCTAGAAGTATGTGGGTGCCGTTCTATGCTCTACAGCTCTCCCCTCAGTGCTATATAGCTCTCCCCTCCACTACTGCGGGGTCCAACAATGTTGGAAGCCTCAGTTAGCCTGAGTCTCTGACGAGGATGACTGGTAGCCCGGTCTCCACACCCAACTCTCAACAGGCAAGCTAAGTGAAGGCAAAAGAACTTTTGTTGTTTTAAGAAACTAAGATTTGGGGTTTCCTTGTTGTCACTGATGCTAATGTATAACCTTGTTTTCTTGGCTTGTTAAGCTTCCTTCACATTCTTTAGGTGAAGGGAAATACAAATTTCCAAATTAGGGAAGTATGGCAAGCTGTATAGTTGGCAGGTCAGGAGGTCTGCATCCAAATGGACCTGTTTTTCATCATTCTTTGCACTTTGCCTGCTCTCTATCCCTCTTTATTCTCAGCTGTGAAAAAGAGACAGTAGCATAAGTGTGTTAGAACAATTTGCTAAGTGCCTAGCAGGATGCCAAACCACAGATGAGGTTCAACGACAATAGGCATTGTTGAGAAGGGTAACAGCAAATAGACTAGAAATCTAGAAGGATCTATCCATGTAGGAAGGACTGAATCTGAAGAATCTGTGGAAATGATGTGGGGCAGGGGGGACCTGCCATTTATCCCCACTCACTTCCCCTCTCTCCCTGCAAGCTTCTCCCTAGCCACGAGTGCACCTCTCTGTCCCTTTCTGTGTACCTGATGCTCCCTGTCTTCCTCCCACTCTGCTGTCACGAACTTCTCTCATTAAATCATTCATTAAAATAGCTGTGTTTTCATAAAAATTAACCTCCGTTAGAAGACTAGAGCTCCAACATAATATCTTGAGCCTTAGGCAGAGAAGGGCAAAGGCATACCTTTCACCTGAACCCAGGACAACAGAGAGGATGCCTCTAGCCTGTTAGGTCTGCTAAGTGGGACAGATCTCCTGGTTAGTCTCTAGAAAGGGCTTATATGAAACTGTGAAGAGTGTGCAGGAAAAAGTACCATGAGAGTCCAGCAGGGTGTTCCCAGAGCTCAAGACTGGTGGCACTCATGCTGGGTGTCTGCATTACTCTTAAAAATGTACAGGCACCCCAGACCTGTACCCCTGGGGCAAATAATGCATTATATGTTAATAAAAATAATTTTTTTTAAAGATTTTATTTATTTACTTGACAGACAGAGATCACAAGTAGACAGAGAGGCAGGCAGAGAGAGAGAGGGAAGCAGGCTCCCTGCCGAGCAGAGAGCCCGATGCGGGACTCGATCCCAGGACCCTGAGACCATGACCTGAGCCGAAGGCAGCGGCTTAACCCGCTGAGCCACCCAGGCGCCCTAAAAATAATTTTTTAAAAAAACGTACAGGCACCTTCATATCAACCCTTAAAGCAATCCTGCAGAAGAGTGTAAAGATCTTTGTTGCAGATGATGAACTGTAGCTTTAGGCTTTTAAATCATTTACCAAGTTCCCATAGATGGGAAGTGGAAGAGCATGTATCCCAAACCAGCACTTCTAATTTCCAGGCTACCACCCTCTTTCCCTTCACCAACACAGCGCCTTCTACCTCTGGGAAGTGAATTCAATACTGTCTCTTGACGTTAACAGCATATGCTATCACAGAACGTGATGAAATGATGTTTTCTCTCTTTATAAAATAACTAGAAGAGGAGGAAAAAAGAACAAGGCTTTTTAAAAAAAAAAAACCTACAAATATACCCTTTAAAAATGAAATTGAGGTCAGGTATCCTATAAGCCATGTGTTTTGGCTAAAAAAAAAATCCCACAGCTTCAGAGAATTTTCACCTTCTCCTCCATGAAGAGAGAAGAAGATGGGGAAGGGTGCTGCATTTGTAAATCCCATCATTTCTCTAAGGAACCATCATTGCTTTCTTGTAGCTAACATAATTTCCATATTTTATCTATTGCAGACCGACTTAAACATTGGAAACACCTAAAGGTTACAACAAAAACACAAGATCTGTAGCCAAGCAAACCTGGGTTTGAATAGGAGTTCCAGCATCTAAAGTTAAAGACCTTGGGAAAGTGAGTTATTCAAGCCCTGCTCTAGAATTCAGCCCCAAGTTTCTCACCTCTCAAATAAGAAGTTTACAGCCATGATCTTGTGGGATGGTAGTGAGTATTACATGGTATAGTGAATAAAACAGATTTTAAAAATGTTACTTCTCCTTTCCCTTTTCATTATACAGATTCACATCATTCTCTAACTCCTATTCCCAAGTAACACATAATCAAGTAGGTTTCAATAATTCAATAAATATTTGAAAAAAGAAGGAAGGAAAGAGGGGAGGAAGTAGGGAAGGAAGGCAAAGAAGGAAGATAGGCAGGGAAGAAGGGAGAAAGGAAGAGGAAGAAAATTTTATTACAAATATTTCTAAAATGTGGTGGAGACAGTTTCCTTTCTGAATGATCTGGTATTGTTCTCTTAGCAGAAATTGGAAGCCCTTGTAGTTGTACTGACCTTGTCCTCTTTCCCCAGTGGTGACATAGAGATATAGAAACTTCTTGTAATATCATGGGAAATTGGGACACCTGGGTGGCTCAGATGGTTAAGCATCTGCCTTTGGCTCAGATCATGATCTCAGGGTCCTGGGATCAGAAGCCTGCTTCTCCCTTTTCCTCTGCCTCCCCCACCCCAGTCATGCTCTCTCTCTCTCTCTCTCTCAAATAAATAAAATCTTTTTAAAAATCATAAGAAATTGGTCATTTGTTCACGAAGCAGAACCTCCTGTTTGAAAGACTTTTAGTTCTGTTTGATTTTATCATGCATTCATTACTGGAATTGTTATAGAAATGTATTTTAGGGCCACCAATCTCCTTTCTACACACAATTACACATTTATTTTTACAGACAAATAACCAGATATCTAATGTAAACCTAAGGAAGAATTTCCCAATGCCCAGTTATGCCACCTCTAGTTTCTGTTTCCATCTCCACCTAAGAAGAGAACATCTACAGGTTTGGACCGTGATCTCCACTCTAAAGAAGGACTAGTTTCTTTTATAGTTTCAGAGTCTGAAATGTGAAATATGAGATTATTAAGTACATGGTGGGTGTTGTTAAATGGATCATATCAATGCAATTCCTCCATTTCCTACAACCATTAGTGTATAGACAGATATCCTGGGTAATTACAAGCACTTATAATTAGCTTTTGATGGGGAACCATTTCAAGCAAATGATTTATTCAGCTGTGAACCAGATTAGTAACAGCTGGTTGTTGGCAAAATCTCCCACTCTAACTAAAAACACAGCAAGAAGTGTTGATACAAAGAGAACTTTAGAACTATGCTGAAAGTTTCATTATTTTGCCAAAAACAATTGCATCACTTCCTTGGAACATAAGTACATGCCTTGTGAATCACTATTTTGGTTTTTAAAAAGTATGGGGGGGTGGTATGTAAATACAGTGATGAAATAAAGAAGAATAGCCAATAGAATTTAATTGGCACAACCTTTAAGTCAGGATTGGATTAACAACATGTGCATGAGAAACAAAGGCCAAACGATGTTCAGTGTGATTGTGGATAGCCTTTAGAGGCCTCCAAAGTTCCATCATGAATGGATGTCAACAGTTGGACCTTGACATTAAAAAGATTAGGAGAGACAGTTGACCTTCAATCCAAGATGAGACTTTAATTAGCAGATAAAGGAGGGTACAATTGCCTGTTATGCTCTTTTGAAGGCTAATCTATGTACAGGCACAAAACTGTAATTAAAAATCTCCAAATAAGCAAATCTAGCTCAAGAATGCATTAGCTAGACTACTATTATCCTCAGTGCTCACTAATAGCTTTATATACCTTTTAAAATGCCTCCTTCAAATGACTTTGTACATCCTTAATTATCCTCTTTTTCATTTTTATTTTTTCTTTAGAGATTTTACTTATTTATTTTGAGAGAGTGAGCGTGTGTGCAAACAGGGAGAAGGGCAGAGGCAGAGAGAGAATCTCAAGAGGACTCCACTCTGAGTGTGGAAACCAACACTGGGCCGATTTCATGACCCTGAGATCACAACCTGAACTGAAATCAAGAGTTGGTTGCTCAATGGACTGATGCACCCAGGCGCCCCTTAATTAAACTCTTTTAAATGGGTAGCATCTAGCTTCCCTTGAAATTTCAACCTCTAGGAGAGTTTATTGCTTTTATTTGGAAACTACCAGGGAAGAAATCTGACTGTTCAAAGCAGTGAAACCAGCCTCAGTTGATAACTTAAGTACAGGAACTCCCACCACCTCCCACTCTTTCCAACATAAATAGAGCAATTGGACTGTAGTCTAATTTGATCAGTTATAATCTGACACAAACAACACAAATATCTTTCCTAAAACTTGTTTATGAGCTTTGTATTGTTTATTTACTGCAAAAACCTCCAGATATTTCTGTGTTAGAAATATGATCACTTCTGAATTATCTTTCCTAATTGGAGCCAGGGCTGGCATGCATGATTGAGATTTTTATTCAATCCCTAAATGCATTAAATCCAGAAGCAGCCCCATTTTAGGTCTTATTATTTTGAAGTGGCTTCCTCCCTAAACCAACCAATGTATTTCTTATATGTCTCCTTTACCTCTAATCAAATTCATATGTTGAAGTCCTAACCCCCATTATCTCAATATGTGACTTTATTTGAAAATAGGGCCACTGCAGACCCAATTAGTTAATATGAGGTCATACTGAAATGGACTGGTCCACTATGACTGGTGTTCTTATAAAAAGAAGAAAATAGGACATAAAACACACACATAAGGGGAATACTATATGGGATGGTATGTCCACAAGCCAGGGAATGCCAAAGATCACTAGTAAACTACTAGAAGCTAGGAGAGTAGCATGGAACAGATTCTCCCTGACAGCTTATGGAGGGAAGCAATCCTACCAACTCCTTGATATTGAATTTCCAGTCTCCAAACTACAAGAAATAAATGTCTGTTGTTTAAGCCCCCTAGTCAGTGGTTCTTTTAATATGGAAACCTAGCAAACTAATACACTTTCTTCACTACTGTGCCAGCAAATAGTTTTATTGGGTTATTAGTGATTCTTTTTTTTTTTAAATCCCTGCTCCTGTGTATTAAATGGGAATATTTCCATGTTAGCAGTGATCAAGGAATTATCCTTCAAATGATGGCTATTTTTAAAATGTGTACTATCTCTAAGCATTACATTGGCCTTCTAAAGGGTGGAAAATAGTGAGACTCAGAAGGAGAGCAAGATAGTTTGTCTTCTTCTTATACTTTCCTTTAAAAAATATTGTAGTAGCTCGGTGGGTACATACTAATAGTGAAAAACATTTTGATGGAACTATGAGCATCAATCATAAATAGAGTCAGTTGGGCATTCAACCAATGTCTTTAAGGTGGGAGCTAAGCCACAGAAGGGTTTCAAGTAGGAGGATAAATAGTACATTTACTATCAGGAAGGAGAGGGGAATATGGCTTTCATCATTTGGGAAACCAAATGATAGCCACAAAAACAAACTACTGCTTGGAAAATAGAAAAACAGTAGTAATATCAAGGGAAGATCAACAGTCAGTACCTGGATTAAAACCATGGCTTTCCAAGTCCTAGAAAAATTTGGACTAAACATATTTCCTACTACCACTACACTCCTAGCTTGTGGGTCTCTGGGTCACATTTGATAGATGTAGTTCTTAAACTTTCATGCGCATAAGAATCATCTGGTGGGCTTCTAAAACACATTTCTGGGTTCCAGCCTCAGAGTTTCAAATTCAGTTGATCTGAATGGGACCAAAGAATTTCCATTTCTAATAAATTCCCAGCTGATACTCCTGCTGCTGGTCTGGGGATAATACTTTGAGAACCATTGGACTATATCAATGTTGTCAAGCCTGTCTGACGAAGAAACTCATCTGGAAGAGCTTATTTTGAAAAATATAAAACCATAGGTCCCATGTCAGACTTTCTGACCCATAATCTCCAGAGGAGGGACCTGAATTTTCTATTTTAACAAACTTTGGATGATAAGTAAAATTAGTTAAGTTTGTGAAATGCTACACCAAATCTCTAAGTTCACTTATATCATCTATCATTTTCCTATATGGTATAAATGGGTGGGTTTTACAATATGGCAGTAATTGTATGATGAGTTAAGAATAGCACAAATGGGTTCTGTAACCTTAATCTGTTTACCCTATAGGCCAACCATAGAACCTCACTCCTTATTTTCATGAACAGGTGCCCCAGGAGACAGTCTTTCTTAATAGCAACTGGCTCTGGTACCATGATGCAGTCCAGAGAACTTGGACTGCATGATGTAGCCTTTACTGGCAACTGTACTTACTACTTTTCTGCTCTTTGGGTTATCCCATAACCCACATCTTGCTCCGAATATTAATGGAGGGTCTAGCCTCAGGCTATTTCCTCTTTAATATCATAAGTACTTATGTATGAGTTTTATTTCAAAACCACCTTCTCATTTTTTGCAGGAATATTCTTGCTGGCACGCACGGAAGAAATCCCACTGGTTCAGCAGCTGGCTGATGGCAATTCAAGTTAACTCCTGAAAGGACAATTGGAGATTTGCAAAGAGCTTATAGCAAAATTGCCTGGGATCCTATTATGCCTATATGTTGCTTTGGTGCACACATGACTCCTATCTCTCAGATCCAAATTCCAGCTGCTTACTCAAAATTGAGGTATCCTGTAAATGGATTTCTTTGGGCCATATTTTACCTCTGGGGACATATAGTGGTCTTAAGAATAATGTCCTCACACATGTTATCTCTAATCTTTGCAGCAACCAATAAGATGGGTGTTACTCTGTTTTATAAATAATGAAACTGAGGCTAAGGGAGATTAAATATGGAATCCTCAAGGTCACATAATTACTTACTGTCAGTCAGGATTCAAACCTAGGACTATCCAACCTTAAATCCTGAGCTGCCTCTACAAGACTACACTATTCTGCCTTTGAACAAATGCTGGATCAAGTTGGAGAGCAATATTTCAGTTTGTTTTTTTCTCCTTGAGTTTCCAAGATTGCATTTAAACCTTTGCCAAGTGAGATAAGATTGTGGCACTCTTTCTCAGTTTTGTCTATTACCTCCACAGAATCTCTGCCAACACCAAGTGTAAATATAAAACTAGTTCTGTGACTGGAAAGCCAGGCATTGAATGGTTATTCAGAAAATGTGGCTAATTGCCTGCTTTAAGTAACATATGGACAGTTTGGGCCTTGAATTACCCTGAATTACTACTTTTGATCAAATTCATAGCTCATTGTTACACATCTTCTTTCTGTTCTTTCTTTCATCAGCAAGGACTTGTTGAATGCCAAGCCTATGTCACACAACAGACACAGAGATGAAAAAATATTCTCCATCTTGGCCATGCAAAGAAGATGGGTAAATAAGCCAAAAATTTACAGCACAGACAGATGTTTTATCATGATTTCCTGAAAGAAGTGTTACTTGAGCTGAAACTCATGAGAGATGAATTAGATTTAATCACATAGACAAGAGAAGGGAGTATCCAGCATAGAAGTAACAGCACATGTGAAACATGGAGGCATGGGGTTGGCAGTGTTGCTGGAAAACAAGGCAGACCTGGAAGATGACACCAGAGGCTCAGTGGAGACCAGATTATAGAAAGCCTTATGGACTAAGTTAAGTTGTTTTAACTTTATTCTGAAGTCCACAGGAAAATGTTAAGGATGTTAAGAAGGAACATAACATGAACAGATTTTCATTTTTTAAGAAAATATCACAGTGTCAGCAGATGTGGAGGATAACTGAAGGGCCCAAGACCAGATGTAGGACACAAGTTACCAACGTAATTCAGATGGGAAATGATGGAGACATAGATTTAGATCATGGCAGTGAAGATGGAGAGGCAGAATTAAGAAATACTTGTAGATTTAAGAGAATTTAAATGATGGTTAGATATACTGAAAAGAGATTGAATCGTTCAATTGTTTTCATTTGTTCCAAAGTCTTACTAAGAATATATTATTCTTTTCCTTATTCCCTGCTTATTCTCTTACTATGACATTCACTTAACTTTGAATATCTCTTACTTCACCACCACCAGCAGCAGCATCACGCACTACCACCACCACAGCAATCAGCAAGAATTTATGGAGCACATATTACTGAATTATACTTTTTCCAATCTTGTAACACATTTACATCCCTCTATTTTATGCCCGTATTTCTATTAGTAGCCTCTGTTTGATTTAGTCTTGTATTTTGAATGGTATTGTGTTTTCTTGGTGTATAATTTCTTTCTTCTTCTTCTTCTTTTTTATTTTTTTGAAAGATTTTACTTATTTATTTGACACAGAGAGAGAGCACATACATGCACAAGCAGGGGGAGTGGCAAGCAGAAGGAGAGGAGGAAGCACACTCCCTGCTGAGCAGAGACCTCTCCCCCTCACCCCACCACCCCTCACAACAGGGTGCTTGATCCCAAGACCCTGGTATCATGAACTCAGCCAAAGGCAGCCACTTAACTGACTGAGCCACCCAGGTACCCCTGTTGGTGTGTAATTTCTTCTGGCCTTCCTGTGCCATAGTATTCCAATGCCTAAATTCTCATGTTTTCTGTTTTCATCTGCTATTTAAAAAATTATTTTCTCAAGGTAATGATGCACAAATATTTCTTGTCCATTTTCAGAACATTTGAAAGGATTCAACATTTAAGTTGTAAGTTAAATCAATAAACTGACAAAAACTATAACCAGCAATTACTATCATTAAGAAATCAAGTAAAGACTACTGTTCATTTACTAAGGCTCTGGTGTATGTGTTTCCAAGAAAAGTACATTATACTTTGCTCAAAGAATTCATAAGATGAAAAATTTTCTACTGTCCTCATAGGTGCAAATTATGTTTATTTTATTTCACAGGCTATACATTTTCAGCAATACCTTCATTTACCTCTAGATATAGAGTTAAAATTCAGCTCCTATACCAAGGTAAGAAGAAATGACATCACTAACTAAAAGACAAGTTATTTTATGTGCAGGCTTATATTTATCTCATGTATTCTTTTTCTAAATATAATCATCACATACCCCAAAAATATTTATAGTTGTTTTCTTCAAGAAGTATAATAAAAGACTCCCTTGTGCCACTCAAGTTTAAATGCTAGACAAAATGGCATAACACAGACTCTTAACTATAGAGAATGAACTGGTAGCTGCCTGAGTGGAGGTGGGAGGGTGAGTGAAACAGCTGACACTTATCATGATGAGCACCGAGTGACGTATAGAATTATTGAATCACTATACTGTACACCCCACAATAATATAAGACTGTGTGTTAACTATACTGGAATTAATTTTTTAATGGCTTATTATCAAAGAGGAAGAGTAAACAGAGAAACAATTGTCCACTCTCACCCACAGTGTACATACCTAGTTGTCATAATCATAACTCCCATAGATCACAGTCTGGCCACTTAGCCTCTCCATCAAGGTTTTATTGAGTAATTTCTATGAGTTTAGTACTGTTCTAAGCTCTGTAGGTAAAGAGATACATAAAACATGGGTCCTGGGGCATCTGGGTGGCTCAGTGGGTTAAGCCTCTGCCTTCAGCTCAGGTCATGATCTCAGAGTCCTGGGATTGAGTCCCGCATCAGGCTCTCTGCTCAGCGTGGAGCCTGCTTCCCCCTCTCTCTCTGCCTACTTGTGATCTATCTCTCTCTGTAAAAAAAAAAAAAAAAAAACATGGGTCCTGCCCACAAGGAGCTTACAATATGGCTGAGAATTTTGTTAAAACAATGTATAAAATCTCTTAAAAACACATTTTGTACAAATTATTTTTATATAAAAAAGCACTTCAGATAATAAAAAAATAAAGTCCTAGAACCTGAATGAAATGGAGAAACACTTTTATCCATAGGATGAGCCTAGAGATATTTTGAATTAACAATTAACAAAATATTCAGTAAAAGCCTGGATTAATGAAAAAATATGAGCACAAATATTTTGAAGACAGCAATTAAACATTGAAGTATTCTTAATCATTAAAAGTATGTCAAGCAAGATATGTCTTATACAGATCCTTAAGGTACCTGAATAATTATCTTAACAATAGGTTTCTTTTGAGTGGGCTTCCAACTAGTGAAGATACTGAAAAAAAAATTGTTCTCTTAACTAGTTTATATGTTCCTTTATAGCCTGGGTTGTATTATTTGTTTAAGTTTTTGAAGTCATTCATATAGACAGTAAAAACAGAATATTCGACTTTGTCTGAATTTTCATAGATTTCATAGACCAAAGTCTACATATAGATGTAAGACACACATCCACATATACATATCAAACATAAAGACTCTTATTTTCTCCCCCCTCCTTGGGAGAATTTGGATAATATAGCTTCTGATGGAAGCCTAATCTTCTAAACCTTATATTCTCTGTTATGCCATTCCCTAATATGCCACTCCTTTTCACGGTACCCTGGCCCAACCTCTCCTGAGAGCAGCATAGTTGGGTGTTTATTTTTGTTTGTTTGTCTGTTTCACACTGGCTTGCGCTGGTGCTGTATGAAATCTGCAAGAGGATGGAGGTAGGAATAGGTGGGAATTTGTTCTTCCAACACAGAAGTCGCAGGTCTAAAATTACACAGAATATATCATATGCAGTCAGGAACCAGGTCTATACAACTCAGCTGCAAAGCATATTAATACCACAGATCTGTTTTGCATATGTATTCCACAGAGCTCTACAGTAGGCACTATAATTACAATAAAACTGTAGATCAAGCCCCGTTTCTCCACATGTAACTCTTTATGGCAGAAATTCGTTTTATTTTGAGGGCTATTTCTATTCTCAGTGTAAGCTCATTACATAATTATGAAAATCCATGTATATGGATGGTAATTTTAAAAATGAAGAGGAAAGCCTTGTTAAGAATCAGTGTATTGCTGGGGGCACCTGGGTGGCTCAGTGGGTTAAGCCGCTGCTTTGAGCTCAGGTCATGATCTCAGATCCCTGGGATCGAGTCCCGCATCGGGCTCTCTTCTCAGCGGGGAGCCTGCTTCTCTCTCTCTCTCTCTCTCTCTCTCTGCCTGCCTCTCCATCTACTTGATCTCTCTCTGTCAGATAAAAAAATAAAAAAGAGTAGCTTTAAAAAAAAAAAAAGAATCAGTGTATTGCTGAATCATGATCTAGAATACTTGAGAACATATGTTACAGAACTTATTATTTTGGGTGAATTTAGTATGAAATGGATACATTTCTGTGGGTTAAAAATGAAAATATCAGAAGTATTTTATATTGACATATACCATCTTTCCATCAGATTTCAAACTAATTGGACAAAGATCATTCTTAATTGTGTAAGAAATATCTTTACCAAAGAGTCATTATTTTTCAAACCTTTCTAGTCATTTTATTACCTTATGACTTTCACCTAGATAGCTTTAATAAACTTTATTATATTAAACTGCAAGTGACTATTCTACCTGGATTAGCATTTTTATTTATTTATTTATTTTTTAAAGATTTTATTTATTTATTTGACAGAGATCACAAGTAGGCAGAGAGGCAGGCAGAGAGAGAGGGGGAAGCAGGCTCCCCGCTGAGCAGAGAGCCTGATGCGATGCGTGGCTTGATCCCAGGACCCCGGGATCATGACCTGAGCCAAAGGCAGAGGCCCAACCCACTGAGCCACCCAGGCGCCCCTGGATTAGCATTTTTAAATCAGGGAAGTTTAACATAAAATTTCCCAAGTTGAATAGCAACATAGAAATGGAAGACTTTCTATCACATTCATTTAAATTGGCAACTGCTAATATTGTACATAAATTTTACCTTTGGTGAGAATTTACCAAATAAGGAGCATCTTTCTTGGGGTCAAATACTGCACCAGTGCTAAGAGACTTATGAAGAAAATATAAGAAAAGGGTTCTGCCCACCAAGAAATAGAATTTTTGTTAAGGGGAAAAAATATGTAATGAAAATATTTGAAGAATAATACAATAATCATCAAAATGAGCACTATGTAACTTCAGAGTTGGATAAAGGTAAGGAGAGAAAAAAAGATCCTTTAATTGTTCAAGACCCAAAGACAAGATGAAAGTTGCACATGTGGGAGATGGGTAGGTTTTGCATGGGAAAAAGTAATCATGAAATATTATAAACAAGAATAGCATCAAGAGATTTGAAGGTGATTCTGTCCATGACATGTAAACCTATACAATCAGGAAGCCAGATTATAGTTGAAATTGAGAACTCGTATTATATAGCTGGAGATAAGTCTAGATAAAGAATTAATTGCAATTAGTACTTATTGAGCGTTTACTGTGTTAGACTAACTTTACATGCATTATTGCAATAACCCCACAAGTAAGTATTATTATCTTTAATTTATTGATTAATTCATTGAGATTTGATGAAATTAATCAGATTTCTCAAGGTCAAGGAGCTAGTAAGTGGACAGCCAGATTTAAATCCAGGTTTCATTCCAAAACCCATGCTTTTATTACTATATCACATCATCTTATAAATGAAATATCATTGAGGCAGATCTCACATCCCCACTGTAGTATAGGAAGAACAATAAACCTGGAATCAAAGAACTGACAATGGATCTGAATTCTTATATTAGCCATGTGACATTGGGCAAGTCCTCTGTAGACTTGGGCTTCTTTTGTAAAAATAAAATAATAAATATATGACAACTAGACAACCACATAGATGGATGATAGACAAATAGTGGTAACAGAAGTATGGACATTCTTATGATTATTGGCAAATTCTGGTTGCTCAAAAAGTTCATTGAATTTAAACCTGAATAAAGGGATTGTATACATCATCTTTGTGTGAGTTACATAAAGCCATTTAAAATACAAGTTCGAATGAATATAATTTTCCAGCTAATCCACAACTGATTCAACTACTTAAAGGAATGACTCACTGTTTTGGTTTAATCTAGTTGACAGAGATGACAGTGGAATCACAGTATGGGCTTCTATGGCAAAACTACTGGTACCATATTATCATGTCTTCCTAAGATGTCCTTGTAGGTCACAGCATGGCCCTTAGCACAGTGCCTAAAGAAGGACACTCAATAAATACGTGTTGCATTAAGTGAATGATAAGAGGAAAAGGAAGGAGGAAGGTGCGGAGGTGGGAAGAAAGGCAAGAGAAAGAAAGATTGGTTGAATTTACAAACAGCTAAGGACATTAGCTGAAAGACATCCAATGACTCAAAAGTATTTGTTAAAAGTTCATAGAATTTCTCATTTCAATTCAGATGACATAGTTTCCTTTATATAAAATGTAACAAAATTTGCTATTGAATAACTATGTCACTTATTAGTTTTGCCTTTTTGTGTGACACCTGGGAAGAAATTTTAAGAAATCCTGAACAGATAGTGATAAATCAGAAGGCTGTGCCTGGATTTTTTTTACTGCTCTAACACAATAGTTAATCATGTAGCCTCAGTATTGTTTCCTGTGACATTTCAGGAAAGCTCTTAGCTGCATCCACTCTTTTCAGTCTTCAAAGACACATAAACCTTATGTTGATTGCCAGTAGACTGCGACACATAACCAGAACACAGACCTAGAGATGCTTAGTTCCAAGCTTAGCCCAGAGGGACACAGTATCTCCAATACATTCATCACACATTTGGCATAAATATCATTTATCATGGCACCCTCCTGCCTCCATTTGGGAACCCTTTTCTATCTCATTTAAGTTTATGTCCTATTCATTGAATTCTTGATTTCAAAATGTTGACTTTTCATTGTTGAAAGCTTATATTGATTTTTTTTCAAACTCGTTATAAGATCAAGACTACCATAAAATGTAAAGATGTCCGCACTGGTTGAGATTCAGGCAAAGGTTTGAAGTCGGAGGAAAACTCTCGGAAAACGGGTTTTTCTTTTTCACACTTTTCACCAATCATTATCTGTGAAATCATGCCTAACTTCTTAAATATGTACTCAAAACCCAGTCCCAGAAACCAATTTGACACTCAGAGACACAAAGCATGATAATAAACCTGGTTTCAGTGGGTATTACTGACAAGAAGAAATACTAAATTTTTTTAAAAGATGAAAATGAAGAAATAATCCAAATCAAACATAAATTCTCCTTCTCAGGTGGGAAGAAATACATAAACTCAGGCAAGCAGGAATTTCAATAAAAATTCAGCTCCGTTCTTTCATCTGTTAGAATAGAGAGAGAAAGACGTAATAAGCATGAGAAGGTGTACTTTCTCTGTGTGGTGTGAGAAGGTCTTGAGAAATACATATGTCTTAGACATTGAAACATTCTTGTTTGAAATAATTACACATATGTTTTGTAAATAAAAGCAATTTAAATAACTGGAATTTTGGATCACTTAAGCTTTAGGTTATTTAATTACGCTTTTTTTTATGAGTAATTTTTCTGGTTTCCAAGTTTGTAATCCAGTAGAATAATCAAATCATGGCACTGAATCAATTGTAGACACATTGAATGGTCAGATAAACTTGCCATAAAAACAAGCCCCAATCAGTGTATAACTATACCCCAGAAAGATAAAAGAAAGAAAGCAAATTTTAATAACTATGAAATACAATTTTTCTCCCATCAAACCAATGAAGTGTGTGTGTGTGTGTGTGTGTGTGTGTGTTTTAAAATAATATGCAGTGTTGGTTAGGATGAAGCAAAGCAGAAATTCTCCAACATTGTTGATGAAATTTTAGATCTCTATAGTTTCCTGGAAAGCAGTCATACTATAAGCATCTTTCAATATTAAAAATTTATATATTATTTATTTCTTAAAGTAAATGTATGATAAAAAAATCAGAAATATTTTTAATTGCATTTCAGTCTTTAGGTAATAATATATTTCCAATTATTGTGGTGCCAAATTTGAACACAGATTATGATTAGCAAACTACAATGTATCCTTTTAAAAGACTTATATAAATACCAAAATTACTTTTTAAATAATTTGTAGGTAGTCTGGGGAATGTTTATTTTACATTAAATTAGATAAAACCAAGATATAATAATGCACATATAACGTTATCCTAAGTATGTAAAGAAAAATCAAGTGAAGTGCAGGGGAAAAAGATGAGAAAGAAATTTACTAAAAGAATGGTGAGTTTTTCTTGAATAGTGGAAGTAAAGTTTAGGAAGCTGCTTTTCTTTCTAATTTTCTTTATTTGGCAAAATTTCTATAGAGAGCTGGCTTATTTTCATAATGAAGGGAAAGGACAATAGAATTTACTTAAAAAATTAAAAATGGGATTAGAGTGAGATTACCAATAAAGAAATGTGAATTGCATATCTCCCTTCTTTTCCCTTCATTTGTTTTCCAAGGAAATCTGTGTTTATAGCAAAAAAAGAAAAGAAAAAGTGCCCAGAATGGGTGTATTACATGCAGATATTTAAGGGAAAGATGTGGGACTATAAAGGTGAGTTGAGTAAAAATTTTATTGTCCCCATGACTTTTAAGCTACATTCCAGAATCAGCCAGCTTATTGGTATCCTGTAGGCATTGTTTCACAGTGTATCTCTATTGAAAAACACATTTTGATCTTCCCCTGAGGAACAGAAGTGATTATCTTTCAGGTATTTCAGTCATGGGAGAACAAATGGGCAAGGACATTGAGCTGCTTACACGTCCACATCCATCTTCACAACTTACACAGAGTAGTGGAGTCATTGTGCCCAGCCTCACCCAGGGAATGAAGTAAAATGAACATGCTGACTGTCCATTACAATGGACAGTTCAACTTATTTGAGAAGCCAAGTGTGTCATGTTTGAAAAAATAAAATTAAAACTTTTCACCTTCTTTCATTAAAACAAAAAAGGTCATACAATGGAGTAATAGCCACATGACCATTTAACCCTACAATCAATAACAGAAATATTGAAATGAAGTGTTTGAGGGGGGAAACTAAGGTTTGGAATTTAATACGACCAACTATGCATCGTATTTGGCATCACGATCTGCTTTCTAGAGTGTTCTTTCATTAAAGTACACGTTTTATTCCAAGCATATCTAGGCAAAGGGCAAACAAGGGTGTGCTGACCATGTGAGGAGTACACTGAGTTCTGACGTCAAATTAAAACAGGGTAGCTTTGCCTTAAAATGCTCCCGGACACGGTTCTTCGTGTGAAAATTCAGTGACATGCAGGCTCTTTTACTACAGGAGACTTGACTGGTCACAAAATCAGCCAGGAGCCAGTCTGCGAATCTTAGTTGGAGGAAATCCAAGTGAAGTTGTAAAGACAAGAACAACTCCTTAAAGGAATCTGGTCCTGCTTAATTGGGTGTGTGTGCCTAATCTGCACTTTAGTTCTTAGAGATATTCTGTCCTTGTCTCATGAAGGCAGATCAGAACAGAGATGGGGGAAGGCTATGCTGTAAATCTAGACAGCTTCTAAATCTCACCTTTCCAACTGGTCACTCCACATCAAGGTTGAGGAGCACTGGTGGGGTAAGGAGGTGGAACTGGATGCATAGTTGTTTGTGTGGTGTCTGATCTGTGAACAGACAGAGGGTTTCAGTGGACAGAATTATTCATGATGACTCCTTTTGTCAGAAGACTCTTCCTTCAAAATTCTTTAAAAAAAAAAAGCAGAACCAAAACTCTATATACCAACTTGTATTGGCCATAACCAAATGAAGATATTTTAGATCTTATCTTCCCAAGACTATCTCATTTCTGCCTCAAAGTTTTGACACACCCTCAATTTCCTCTTACAATTTCACACCAGATTATTACTTAAGGTAGAGACCATTCCCGATATGACTTCTAAGTACATAGAGCAGTTATCACAGCACTTGTTAAATACTGAATAAAAACTCACTGGTCGAATGATTAGTGTAGGTAAATCCAATTCTACCACTCTCTAGCTTTCAGTGACTTTCTGTTGCTCTTAGGATGAAGACCAGAATTCTTAACATGACCTCCTAGGTCCTATTTGATATAGCCTCTGCTGCAACTCTAGCTTTGTTTGCTTGGGCCACGTTAGCCCTCTATGAATAGCATGAACAATGTCATCCTTTTTCCTACCACAGGGCCTTTGCACTTGAAGCTTCCTCTGCTAAGAGTGCCCTTCCAGTTCCCTCATCACCTGGCTGACTCCTACTTGTCCTTTCAATCTCAACTTGGAATATCACTTCTTCAGAGACTATCCTGTTGAGTAGGACAGGTCCCCCACTATGTGATACCCATTATTTTCTTTTCAGAAGCTCATTGTAGTTTGTAAACAAAGGGTTTTTTTGTTTGTTTTGTTTGTTTTTTTAGTATTTTTTGTTATACTAATATACTAAATTTATTCTTACACTAAATACTAAACATTATTTGTTTAGTATTTGTTGTTATCACTAGACTACAAGTTTCTTGAGCGCAGGGACCATGCCTAGTTTTGCCCACCACTGTGTCTCCAACAACTACCACAGTGTCTGGTGGATAGACAGTCAGTATTTGTGGTATGAATAAACACGTCTGTGTAATTGGCTGAGGCCCATGCTTGAACAATATTCTCCAAATAGTAGCTTAAGTTCATTGGATTCTATAAAAAATATTAAGAAAAATATTTCCTCTGTATACATTTCTCACTAATTCTCTTACAAGAAGTAGCAGAATGAAATTAAATTCTCACAAAGAATTGTTACAAGAAAAAGCAGAAAGAAATGAAATTCAATGTTTCTTTGGTCTTTTTTATTGGATTCCTAGAGTGTTTTCTTTGTCAAAACTTTAGTTAAGATCATTTTAAACAGTATGTCCATGCCCATTTCAAGTGGCATTAATGATATAAGCTATCCAGACAGACATGTAGTTCTCCAAGTCCTGACTGTGTTAAGCAAATAGATAATTTCTGTTTTAGGAAAGCAGTGTTATTTGAAGGACAATGAAATGACATGTCTTCTTGACAACACAGATTACATTTTGACCAATATCTATTTCAGCACAAACAGAAGAAGTTCAGTGGCACTTTAAATAGAAATATTGAGCACTACATCTAAAACTAATAACATATATGTTGGCTAATTGAATTTAAATTAAAAAAAAAAAAGAAATATTGTGGCTCTGGGTGAGTGCTCAGAGTTGAGGTCAGAGTAGGAAAACAACCCCCACAGGATTTTCTGTTTATTCTCAGAGACTTTCAGAATCCCCTGTATGTCCCTGTTAAAGAACAATCTGGTTAGATTGGTCCTAGAGGACCACTAGGCTTTTCTCTTCCCGATATTAACAGGCCTGCTTTAATGAAGTACTTGGGGTTGCATTATTTGTTGGCTTGACTTTAGGAGCAGACACAACTGTAGGAATCTGGGTATCATATGTCTCCCCAATGTCAGGGAGCAGAAAAAGAAAAAAACTGAGGGGGGTGCCTGGCCGGTTCAGTTGGTGGAGCATGTGACTCTGGATCTCAGGGTTGTCAATTTGAGCCTAACCCTAGGTGTAGAAATTACTTAAAAAGAAAATCTTTAAAAAGAAGCAACTGAAGACATGAGGCATTGCAAGGTAACATGGGATAGAGCCGAGAGTGGGAAGCATGGTACAGTTCCCTACCACACTCTCTAAACCACCCCTCCAGTGGACCCTATTTCCCTGGCAAATATTCCATGATTCACTCCATCATTCTCAGAAAACTCTACTTTACTGTCTCACCCAATATTCTACAGCTAACTCTGGCCCCGCAGCCAGTGGATTGTTCATTTCATGCTAATTTTCTCTCCTCTGGGTCTCTTTTATTTTAGTCCTCCCCTCTAGTCTTTGTGCCATTGTTCAGATTCTCCTGTTCTTCCTGGCTTGCTGATCAGTTTGAACTTCACATTTTTGTCAGGTCAAAAATGGTTGAATATTGGAAATTCTTTATGATTAACGTAGGAACAATCTTTTAACTAATTCATGTTCTGACCCAAGTCTTTCTCAAACTCTTGAACACATCCTTCATATTCCTTTTTTTTTTTTTTCTTTTTGAGAAAGAGAGAAAGAGCACGCAAGCAGGGGAAAAGGCAGAGGCAGAGGGAGAGGGAGAGGGAGAATTTTAAGCAGACCGCACACTGAGTCCGACACAGGACTTGTCTCACAACCCTGAGATCGTGACCTGAGCCAAAAGCAAGAGTACCACACTTAACCAACTGAGTCACCCAGGCGCCCCTTGTACTATTTCTAAGGCAAACCTCATATCTTTGAATGTTCCCCAATGCTACAGGATAAAGTTCTGGAGTACTAAAGACCCACTGCTGAGTGGGTATCCTGTATCTTGAGGTTAATCTCTAATCTCCTGCCTCTCTCCTTTATGGGAGCCTTGCTTTAGTTCCTAAACTATACAATCAGAGCCCTGCCAATGCTTTTTCACACCTGATCACTGCGGAGTTTGCTCTTGTCTTTCTAAAATGCCTCTCTCTACTTCTGTCCAGAATTCATCCTGTTTATCCTCCAAGACCCAGCCTTTCATTTTCTTGGAAAAGTATTATTTCTTTTATTGTATTCCTGTAGCTTTGTACACATTATTCAAATTATACGTAGTCTGTCAGTTGACAAACTCTAATTTGCAGTAGAAGCCCAATAAATGTTGGTGAATAAATTGATTTCTAAGTAAATGACTGGCTCTTCTCAACGGTCAATATTATGAGACAAGGACTGATCAAATTTTTCAGCACCCACAAGAACCTACTATATGTATGTCACTTTTTCAGGTGTAATAATACGTTCATATATTAAAAGTTTCCCTTGGCTTAGAAATAGGTAGTTTCTATATCCTCCACATTTCCCTTGAGAGTATCTATTGGTACATCTTATCTAACTATGTATTGCTTTTCTTTCCAGGACTGAGAAGAAAGGACTCAGGCACTCAGTGCACATTTTTGAATGAGTGAATGAATGAAGGAATGAATGAATAAGTGAGGGCTGTCTTAGACTGAGTACTCCCAGAAGCAGAACCTAAGGTAAGGGTTTGTATGCAAGTGACTTATTAAGAATGAGCTCCAAAAAAAAAAAAAAAAGAGTCAAGAAGTGGGAAAGTAGGACACTGGAGGAGAAGCCAAGCAGGAGTGAAATTTTAAGTGATTCTAGCTTCAGTCTGAACCTTGGGGAAACTCTGGAGTATAAATTACATGTCAAAATTTGTTTCGCTTACAAACAAGGGGTGTGGGTTTCTCTACTCCCACATTCATCAGTCACTGCTGCTTTGGAACAAAACTCCTAGGCCCTTCTGGCTCTGTCCTTGTGTGAGCCTCTGAAGGTCACAGTGAGAGCAGTTAGCAGCAAAGTAAGCAGAAGCAGGGAATGGGTACACAGAACTGCTATATTGTATCTGAGAAGTTCTGGGTAGGACTCCGGTTTTGTGGGATACATTACCTGCCATATATTTAGTAAGCCAAGTTTAGCTGGTGGTAGTGGAGGAGGCTGCTGTGTGCCTGGATTGGAGAACTCCGGGAAGGGAGTCCTGTTGAAAATAATCTTCTCCACTCCTACTCCTGATGCCTAGGATCCCTTTAGCTAGGGCCAAAACTTTTTAATCTATATTGAGAAGTGGTATTTTAAAAAAGAATTACCTTGGGTGGAAGAGAGAAAGGGACAAAATCCTATGTAGAGCCGACTATACGTCAGGCAGTGCCAAACTTTTTTAAATGCTTTACCGTTTTAATACACTGGTTTTCATCCACACTCAAGTATGCATCTTCCTGAGAGTGTAAGATGTACAGGCCTTGAGGAGCCTCTCTCAAGCCTTTTGCCCCTTGTCACCACGAAGATGGTGTCCTTTATGCTGCCCAAGAGTTTCCTGCTGGCTAACTGAACATCGTTCATTCATTCATTCATTCATATTCAAGAAAATGTCAAAAAAATTAAAAATAATTTAAAAAATTTTTTTCTGCCCAAAATAAGTCCTATTCCTCTTGTTTCAGCTAAGCTTGTAGTTCTGTGTGTTCTTCTCAAATTACCAAATATGCCTGATACCCAATCTGCCAACTATGCTGGTCCTTTCTCTGGATAGGAGAGCCCAAAGATTTCAGTTAAAGAGACTCTATTTTCTAAGCCATATTATAGGACATTCTTAAAAAAGATTCCAGTGAAGATAGAAAAGACTGTGTATGTGTGTGTGTGTGTGTGTGTGTGAGATCTTCAATTCGAATTTGCCTCTTGGGCCACATTATGTTCCTGTGGAAATTGTGACAAAAACATTGATGTGTAAGTGGCCACTCCACAGACAGCTGAACACAGCTTAGTTGTTTTGTCTCCTGCCATGGCCTGTTGGTGGTCTCTGGGCTGCCTGTGGTTTGGCTGCAGATGCCTGACGCCTGTGTTCCCGGAGCTATCTTGCCTCTGTCTGTTGAACACTGTGTTGGTCTGTCTGTGAGGCTCCTTCCAGGATAACCCAGCTGAACTCCAGGGTTATAGTTCCTCTTTAGCATATCATTAGAGTGTCCTCTGATGAGACACTCACCCCACACTAGCTCACTAAGTTCTCCCATCCACTGCCTGATCCTGAACAGCTGAGGGGTATGGCAGTCTGCATTGTTTTCTTCAGAATTTCAATTCCAGATTCGTAACATATCGTAAAAGCTGTCTGGCTGGCTTTCTGAGGAACACAGAAACTATTCAATAAGTAATTACCCTCTATCTTCTCTAATTACTTGTGTCCTTATTACAGATTATCCCACCCCCACAGCATCCTTCCCTTCTTCCATCTTTCTGTTCACTGGCTTTGTTCCATCCACCTTCAAATATTCATAGACTTCCCCTAACCTGAGAAACAAAAGACACAGAAACACCTGTGCTTGACTGCCTGAACTTTTCCCCTCCCTGTGCTTGCAATCCAGTTTCTCACCTCCCTTTTTATACCCAGCTTCTCTATGTGCTGCATCTGTTACTCCTACTTCCTCTCCAACTCTCTCCTAAATAATAGCCCCAAATTATAAAGTACTTTCCATTTTTCAGACACTGTTCTAAACATTTTACAAATAATAATGAGTTTTATTCTTTGAAATTGCACTATCATCTTCTCTTGACAAATGAGAAAACTGAGACACAGAGAGGTTAAGCAACTTGTTCAGGGTCACCCAGCAGCATGTGGCAGAGTTTGGATTCAAATGCAGGGAGTCAGGTTCCAGAATACATGCTAACTAGAATCCATACTGCCTCACGGTCTCCCATCCCCATGGCAGTAAAACTAGTGTCTTGGAAACTTTGGGAATTCATTGTCATCTCTGGTACTGTAATATTTGGGCTAGATACACCTGTACTGCATATCAGGGTCTACTATTTATAAGATTGTCCCTCTCTCGTTATACAAGTATAATAAGACTTCATTAATCTAGAATGAATAAATTATTCTAATGGAGGATGAACTAAATTTAATTTTTTCCAAACTTTGTATTTTTATGATATATAAAAAAGAAGTCCTTGGTCAAAGTAATAAGTAAAACACATAAGTCAATAGGGACAGAATTTGGCCTACTTGAGGGGGGAAAATAGAGATCACTTTAGAATGCTGAAATGCAAATCTAAGCTTCTGGTGTCAAATGAGTTTTACCAGATCCAGACAATAAATATATATTATGCACTTTTTGATTCCTACTTTGGTGTAATATAGCAGGGAAACAAGTGAAATAACAAGAAAATGACAGAAAATGGCATATGATCACGCTCCAGAGTATAACATGGTGCCTTTTGCCATCATCTTATTTGTTGGAATTTTGCAACCCATTTCCTGAGAACTGAGAGAGTTCTTAATCACCATTGTGATCCCTGTAGGAGTAAACAAAACCGCACATTTTAAAGCTAAAGTAATCACTCAGTCTAATTCTCATCTACAGGTAAGGATATGAGTTAACATTATGTCTTATAGTCATAGAGCTTGTTTGCAGCAAAGTTCCGTCTAAATGTCAGCTTGCTTCCTTATTTCTGTTCCATCACAAAGCCCAATAACTAATTTACAGATTTGATCCACTTGTAAATAACCCTACAGTATATCATAGCTATTCAGCAAATAATGAAAGAAAGAAGAAAGAAAGACAGAAAGACAGAAAGAAAGAAAGAAAAGAAAAGAAAGAGAGAAAGAGAGAGAAAGAAGGGAAGGAAAGAAGGAAGGAAGGAAGGAAAAGAAGGAAGAGAGGAAGAAAGAAAGAGAAGAAGGAAGGAAAGGAGGAAGGGAGAAAGCCTGGCCCATAATACTAATCAATGAGCCCCTCAGGACTGAGATTTTTATCTGCTACTATTCAATTGATGCACCCGCAGTGACTAGACCAGAGGCTTCCACAATACAGCTTTATTACTATTTGATGTTTAAATGAATGATGTACATAGAGTGTCTCTAAGTAGGTTGATACTATTTCCATTTCATAAGTGAAAAAAATTAAAGCTCAGTAAAATGACTTGCTCAAGTGTAGACCTACAACCAGGACTAGAAACTAAAACTTTGGCTCTTAATTCATTACCTGACTATAAAAATATTGCTTTCTGATTTAAAAAAAAATCAATTAATGAATTGTGTTGTATAGGAAATAAAGATAGATATGTAAGCTTCAGCAAAATTCTAGGGAAAGGCATACAGCTGTTGATCATCTATAGTCCCTCTACGCATGCTGGTCTTCGCATGTCTAAAGCTGTGTCCTGCTATTTCACGCTACCAACAAGCAGAAACAGTGCTCCCTCCTTACTCTTCAAAACTGTCCTTCCTTTTCTGCTCTTTTCTCAGAGGAACAAAAGAGGTAGACCTAATGATTGTTCTCATGGTTCTCCATGAGATTCTGAGCAGCTAGAACAGCACAAAAGGCTCCAATGTCTTACCACTTCCTCCTCAGTAGAACTTCATCTTTGGGGTTTTTACAGCCTTCTGACCAACAGGAATTACACTGTAACTAGGCTAGGTGGCCTCTAATACTTTGACTTAAACCAGGTCTTTTGAAGGCATTCTATCTCTTCTCCTTTTTAAAACATTAAAATACAGTCTAAAGAGAATGTACCTTAAATACAGTGAACAATGTTTTCCTCGCAATAAGACAGGTGGTAAACACCTCAAGAATTCAAGAGAAGGGAAATAAAAGTGATTTAGGTGGGGTTTGAGTTTTCATCAAGACGTATAGGATGTGAAAAAGAAGAACTAAGATTGGGTAGAGCTGCAGAGCGATCGGGGAGGCAAGACTGCTACCAGTCAAAGAAGTCTAACACTTGGACACAGTTTTTGGAACTATAAACTGAGGATGGGTAGCCAGCAACCTAATGCAGGAAGAAGGAGTACAGGTTAAATATCCAGCTTCTGAGAGGAATGTCTCAGACCCCACAGACAGCAGTAGGTGCTGAAGCCTCTGGCTTTCAGGGAATATCGTTCACACCTCTGCCACATTTATTACAGTGCCTGGCATATTTGCCCTCACATCTGCCTCCCCAGGAGACTCTGGGAAGCTTGAATATCAACATGGGAGGTATAGCTCATCCAGAAATTTTCTTTATTCCATGCTACAAAGGAAGGGGGGAAAGTTTTTCCTTCAAAATTCTGACCTAAATTAGAAAAACCATAGTTTCTCAATAACCTAGTCTAACCAGCCTTTTGTGGGGATATCTAGAGGCAGGGACATTTTCATGGTATGATACTTCTCTGTAGGAAAGAATATAACAGTTTTTTCCACAGCATTGGATAAAGTCTTTAGATACTGTACTTTCCAACAGCCAACTAATCATTTTTCCATGCTAAGGAATTTTAAATATATTCTCCAATTTGTTTTTTCATTAGGAGGGCATGTATAATGTGTTTCATTTGAATATTTATTTCAAAACCCCTGTTCCAACTTATCATCAAATCCAAGTGGCTCTTGTTTTCTTGTACATGTCTGAGAAATCCTCTCTTTCCCATCCATTCGGTGTTTTTTTAGTCCCTCCTTTATTGTTCACCCACTGCATCACTGCAACCTACTTTAGTCCCGTAAGTGATTTCTCTGCCTCTGATCTCTGCTACAAACCAGTCTTCCTAAAATCTCAGATAAAATCTCGCATATGATGGAGAAGACAATGGACTTTAAAAACTACTACCTGGCTAGAACCCAGGTTCCACTAGTTATTAGTTGCATGATCCTGAGCAAGTAACTTGAATCTTCAGGGCATCAATTTCCTCCTCAGCTAAATGGGGACAAAGGTAGTTACTACCCCACAGATTATTAATATATAGGAAGTGCTTAGAATAGAACCTGACACAGGGATGGAGAGGAAGCTTTCAGGAAGTATGAGCTAGTATGATTTCAGCTATACTGAACATGCCATTCATTACCCCAGTTGCACCTACAGATGCTCACAAGGGAAATTCCTCTGCACAACCCCTGCTGACGGGGCAGTCACAGGCTGCCATATTTGTATAAGGATTCTGCATTCCAGGCATACCCAACTGGAAAAGGTATACAAACCCAAGCCATAGGCTAGCCATTGATCTATGACCTTGCTAGTCAAGGAACAGTGAACTGATATGGCAGAAATTTCCTCTCAGAGGACCTGAATTTTGAAATGTTAAGAGAATGAGGACCAGAGCAGGACCAGAGCCACAAGGAAGCAAATATTGTAAGCAAACAAAATATTAAATTAAGAATTTATATTGACAACAGAGAGAGATTTGGTAGTTGGTAATGGAAACACTATCAAGCAGGTAGAAAATAGTTAGGTCCAATGATGGTAGAAGACTAGTGTGAAATTGTTTCTTCTGCAGGTTGAATCTCTGAATCCTGACCTCTCCTCCAACCCCAGTCTACATATTCCTGCCCATAATATTCCATTACAATAGACCTCCCCTTGCTTGAGCTAACCTGAGAAGTACTCCATTTATTATATCCCAAAGAACCTAAAAAACTAAACTACGTCTCTACAGACACCGTAGATGATGAGTTGGAAAAGCAGATTCCACTGATTAATCAACTCACTGCCTCCCAATCACCCCATGCACTACTACTGTCCCTCCTGTCCTCCTCAGCACAAAAGAGCTCTCATTCCTTTTGGCATATACAAAACTTAATTTTTCTTCAAAGGCTAGTTCAGATCCCACTTTCTCCATGAATGCCTGGTTATTATATTAGACAGTAGGTCCAGATTTTGGGGAGCCTGAAGAGTATAAAACTTTCTTTAATAAAATGAATATGAGCCCAGGGTCCAAAAGGCCTTGTGAAGGATGGGCTTTGAAGCTGGAGTTTCATTAGTTTTACCCTATGTCTGCCTTTGATGTCAACTCAGGAGGAACTCTTCCTCCATAAGATTATCCTACCAGGTACTTTTTCAGCAATGTGTATAGTCACATAGACCTATTAGATAAATTATCACAGTATTATATTTTGCCTCACACTTTAGGAACATCATTTGTGGCTACAGTATTCCTTCTTCCTGGAGCTTTGGGAAGAAATTTTTGATGTCTAATAAATCTACATTTGTGTGGGAAAATATCAGTACATACCACTGTTCCTGCTCATTTAGCATCTAGCATATGCCACCTGAGATCATTAGCTAAGCCATTCTCCACACAGATGCTGATAAAGAAAACCTTGTCATTATACACATACATTCACAAGTATGCCCACACATGGGCTTCATAAAATTGCTCGTTATTTGCTTGCTATTTTCTTATGATCTTTAGTATAAAGGTCAAAATCAATTTTATGGCATACAAGACTCTTGTCCACCTCTCAGACTTAATTCATCTCTCTTGCCTTCTCCATGCCTCACCAGTGCCTGCCTTGCTATTGTTTGAATATTGTGCCTCCTGGAACTTTGGGGATTCTACACATGCTCTTCACTATGTCTGAAATGCTGTTCCGCATATACCTGCCTCCCACTATCCAGCTATTTCTTCCTCCAGGAGACTTCATTCATCCTTCTGCTGTTGGCCTCCAAGAGAGGGGGGGGGGTTGCCACATAATACACCCTTACATCATTCCTGGCCTCCCCTTACTTGTGGGCAGAATACAACAAAGTAAAGGCATTTCTGTGATACAAAGATAGCAGTGGAATTCACCTTTGTGGGAATTCCATTCTTTTTGTTTGGGAAAATACTTAAATAAGCCTTTTGGGTTTTGGAAAGGTGAAGTCCATGGCCGAGAAGGGAAGAGTTAAGACAGGCATAGAGTTGCCCTGTAGACTGTTGTAAAGGGCAGCCTTCCTGGTGGACAGACCTGTGTTTCTGGGAGGTAAAACGATGTTTGGCTTCTTTTTTTCATGAGGAGGGATTGTTTGGGAGCTGGAACAGGTTTGGAGACTTACAGTCCTGGGACCCTGAAAGAAAGTCTGTGTGACCCAAACAAACTTCTGCAGAGCTGAGATAGATGGTGTCCATCTGTGAACACCAATGCACGTTAAGGAATAGTTATCAATGGGTTTAAATTCTAGTTTGTTTGTTTTTTTTCACTTCCTTCCTCTCCGCTCACCTCTTCCTCAGATGAAGCCCTCAGTAAAGATTCTTACAAAGTAGAGCTTGTGAGACCTCAGAGAAAGAAGGGAGAGGCTCACGGAGAGTGTGGAGGTGAACACTGCAGGGAGAGGACATCTGCCTAAAGAAGCGAAACACAGAAAAAGCTGAAGGAACCAGCAGGAATGCAGAGAGCCAATCCAGAATGAGACCTGCCAAGTGACAGTGGAATCATCAGCGGGTTCAGGAGGGACTGCACCTGCGGAAGTTACCCAGAACATGCTTGAATTATTTTATTTGCTGGGAAAGGAAAGGAACACCATATGGCAGAACTGGGGATATTTGGTTACAGCCGGAGTCACTTACTGAATACAGTATTTCCTGATTATAAGCTCCATGGAAGCAGGGTTCATATCTATTTTGTTTCTGCCTTGTACCCACAAATCACAGTGCCTGGCACAAAGGAGGAACTCAATCAATACCTATTTGCTGAATGAATGAATGATCTTTCAACAGACTCTAGTTTTAACATCAGGGACTGTATTGTAAATATTCTCTAACTCCAAAGAGCTCAGCATGATGTCTGATGCAGAATGGCACAAGTTAGTATTTGCTGGCTGATTTACAATGCACTATATATAGAGAAGGGAGATTTAATTTTTTTTTTTAATCTTAATGATAACCATGCACACCTGGTCAAATTCACAGCTTGCCTTATCTTTTATGCACTCCTTCTCTGTTTAAGGTAAACTATTCAAAAGGAAGAACAATTGATTGGTCTCAACAAGACGGTACACTGGAGACTAACCCTTTCCTGCACCATCCTTGTGGCTCTCTGACACTGAATTTGGTTGGTTTGTTCCACATTGCAGTTTCCTGGCTCTCAGAAGCAGGAGGATACAGCCCTATTCCCAGTAGACTTCAACCTGAGCCTAGTTTCTAAAAGATTGCGCACTGCAGGGATTATCATCATGGAGAACTTGAGCTGGCCAGATGCCTCTTGGTGCCCATAATTGTTGGGTTGAGTAATGAGAACTTGTTACTGGACATGCAGCATGTATGGCTTGGCCATTGTGGCTAGCTCTGATGCTGCTAATTGATTTAAATTATGATATTCTTTAGATGGATCAAAATGATGAAATTATTTTAACTATTCAAAATTACTAAAAAAGAAGAGTAGTCTAGGAACTAACATTACTACTTACCAATTGAGAGGAAAAAATATTTTTAAATGTATTTTTTGACGGATGGGAAGGAATGAAGTTGTGCAATTCAGAAGAGATAAGGTATTTTAGTAAACAATGGCAATATCCTTTAAATACTTAAATACTGCTTAATTATTTTTTGGGTTGCTAACTGTATTCTTTTGGTCTCCTCCCCACACCTGTGGCAACCCATCTATCATTATAGCCCCAGGGAAATGGGTGACTGATTGTCAATAAGAAGGATGAAAACATGGAGGGATCTCTGTAGACAAAAGCCCATCTAGTGCTGGGATGAGGGAATAATATCCTTATTGCTCCATAACTGTCTCAACATCAAACCCCAGAAATGGAAGGATGACATAAAGAACAGAAACCCCAAATGGAAAGAAGAAATGGTTTTGAGCTCTTGAGGACACAGCCTCACAGTTTGCTCTGGCACATATGTGTGCATACTTCTAGAGAAGGGGAATGGCAGAGAGGAGGCCATAATCATTCTGAGTATCCCCAACCTTCACATGGTAGAGGAGGCCCCCTGGGGTTCATAGAAGAGAAAGAAAAGCTGAATGCCTGAGGGACTACTATGGAGCTGCTATGTTTATGGCTATGGTCACTCCTAGGGTTTAGATAGCTGAAGCCATTGTCCAGAGGAAGGAATGGCAGAGTCTCTGCCAGTAAGAAAAAATGGGGTCAAGTAAAGTAGGACCCCAATGCTCAAAATGTGCTGAGGAAACAGTTTACCAGATTCACTAGCCCTGAGTTAGCCGGGACGCCAGCAGCTTCCCCACAACCAGCAAGACCAAAGTCAACTCTAGGGAAAATGGAAGGAGCCAAGAGACAGGATTAAGGCTATATGTAGACAAGTGGCCTCTCCTTATCTGCCTCCATTATCATGAGAGGACATAAGCTTTCTCCATCATATAGATGCTATCGTGGGTAAGGGAAGGGGAAGTGGGAGAAACCATGAAACAAGAACATTTCCCTCAAAGACACTGAGTTAACACAAAGTGAGAAAAACAGATGGACAATACACCTTCAATTGTAAGTTGAAAAATCCATCCTCTACTGTCCCACCTCCCAGACCCTGCCTCAGCCATCAGAGAACATGGATTTGTGATGAATTTTTGTTCTTTATACAAAATTTGTAAAAAGAAATTTTAAAAATATCTAAGTTGTACACTGTACCATTTTCACCCTAGCCATTAACAAAAGTAGAGATGCTTAATAGCCCAAAAAATGTCCATAGCTCTTAAATAAATGTAGTGACTACCTTCAGAAATCTGATTATGAGCTTTTTCTTTTCAATTCAATGCATTATAAAGGTGACCAGGAAGGAAAATGCAACAGTGTCCAAGATGACTAATAAAAGAAGTCCATCCTATAAAGAACGTCTCAAACTCAACACCCGAAAAAACAATCAAGTCAAAAAATGGGCAGAAGACATGAACAGACCCTTCTCCAAAGAAGACATACAAATGGTTAATAGACACATGAAAAAATGTTCAACATCATTAGCCATCAGGGCAATTAAAATCAAAACCACATTGAGATACCACCTGATACCAGTTAAAATGACAAAAATTGACAAGGCAAGAAACAACAAATGTTGGAAATGTTGTGGAGAAAGGGAAAACCCTCTTACACTTTTGGTGGGAATGCAAGTTGGTGTAGCCACTCCAACAGTGTGGAGGTTCCTCAAAAAGTTAAAAATAGAGCTACCCTATGACCCAGCAATTGCACTACTGGATATTTACCTGAAAGATACAGATGTAGTGAAAAGAAGGGCCACATACACCCGAATGTTCATAGCAGCAACATACATGATAGTCAAACTGTGGAAGGAGCCAAGATGCCCTTTGACAGACAAATGGCTAAAGAAGATGTGGTCCATATATACAGTGGGATATTATTCAGCCATCAGAAAGGATGAATACCCAACATTTGCATCAATATGGATGGAACTTGGAGGAGATTATGTTGAGTGAAATAAGTCAAGGAGAGAAAGTCAATTGTCATAGGATTCACTTATTTGTGGAACATAAGGAATAGCATGGAAGGCATTACGAGAAGGAAGGGAAAAATGAAGGGAGGAAATCAGAGGGGGAGAAGAACCATGAGAGACTATGGATTTCAAGAAACAATCTGGGGGGGGGGCACCTGGGTGGCCCAGTGGGTTAAAGCCTCTGCCTTCAGCTCAGGTCATGATCCCAGGGTCCTGGGATCGAGCCCTGCATTGGGTTCTCTCCTCAGCAGGGAGGCTGCTTCCTCCTCTCTCTCTTCCTGCTTCTCTGCCTACTTGTGATCTCTGTCTGTCAAATAAATAAATAAAATCTTTAAAAAAAAAAAAAGAAACAATCTGAGGGTTTTAGAGGGGAGGGGAGTAGGGGGGATGGGTTAGCCAAGCGATGAGTATTAAGGTGGGCACATATTGCATGGAACACTGAGTGTTATACACGAACAATGAATCATGGAACACTACATCAAGAACTAATGATGTACTGTATGGTGATTAACATAATAAAAAAAAAAGAAGAAGGCCATCCTAATTCCAAACAATCAGGTGTGTGTGTCTAAAAACAAATTAAACCTTATAATGCGTGTAAGTTTTGTTCTGTTGTATAACTTATAATCAGAGACAGTTGGTGGAGGGTCTTACTGTAATTTTATCTCCATGCTTTAAAAGGTTAACCACAGGACATACAACTCAGATAAAAAGAAAATAATCAAATATACTCCTATAATATATTACCAAATCAATAGCTGAGAAGGACTGAGTAAGATTAAAGATGATGGTAAATATGGTAATTGCACTGAGTAATGAATTTCATGATAAATTAATCCTTATGCTCCAGGGCAGAGCTGATTTGACTGACCTCTATGCACTTCAGTATTCTGGAGGATTTCCTAATCTCTGATGCTGCAGGTATGATCACTGTCTAAGCAAAATGCTTACATATCCAGGAATGGATTTGATTCCCTGTGGTTCTGCCTGTCCTCAGCAACAACCCACAACCATCTAGTACAATCGGATTAAATCAGAGCCAGCGTAACGCTAGTCATCAGACTAGTGATTGAATACCAGCAGAAGCTATCAAGGGTCTTTTATCTGTCAGGCAAATAGATTCGACTGAGTAGCAGAGGTCAATTCAATTTAGCATTCATTGATTGCCTATCTTTTATGTGTAAGACACTGTGTGAGGCATTAAAAGAAAATCTTGACTCATCACCAGTAAAAATGTTATAAACTGTATATAATTAAATAGTATTCATCATGTTGTGTACATATCTAATTGTTATGATAAGTCTAAATCCTCAATGCATTCTCATTTCTCTAAGTGGCAAAAACAAAGAAAAATGATGAAAGTCCCATTAGTCACAATTTGGCCAACTGGAATCTACATCTTCTGTAACAATAGTTTGGAAGTCAGTTATTTAAATACAAAATAATTTAGCCAATCATTTTTTATCCAGCTTCTTTTGTTCTTAGTAATATGGTAGTAATATAGTATGTAATAACATAATAACTATGATACTTAGGCAGAAACTTAATAGATTTTCTGACATAAAATACAGAAAATATGTTTAAAATGTCATGGGAGGGTGCCTGGTGGCTCAGTGGTTAAAGCCTCTGCCTTCGGCTCAGGTCATGATCTCAGGGTCCTGGGATCGAGTCCCGCATCGGGCTCTCTGCTCAGCAGGGAGCCTGCCTCCTCCTCCTGTCTCTCTCTGCCTGCCTCTCTGCCTACTTGTGATCTGTCTGTCAAATAAAAAAAAAAAAAATTCTTAAAAAAAAAAATAAAATGTCATGGGATACAGCTATGAGAAAGGACATCCTGCCATTTGCGACAACATGGATGGACCATGAAGACATAACAATAAGTGAGATAAGTCAGAGAAAGACAAATATGATATCACTTTTATGTAGAATCTGAAAAAGCCAAACTCATAGAAATAGAGAGTAGAATGGTGGTTAACTGGGGGAAGGGGGTTGCAGGTACAGGACAGATATTGTTTAAAGCTACAAACTGGCAACAAGTAGTAAATAAGTCTTAGATATCCAATACACAATATAGTGATTATAGACAACAATATTGTATTATAATCATCAAGTTTAGTGAAAGACTAGGATTTATTCCAACCACTAAAAAGAAATGATAATGACATAATGGGCTAGAGGTGCTAAATTCCACCTCAATGACAATCGTATGAAAACATTTAAATGTATCAAATTAATGTGTTGTACACTGTTACATGTGAAATATATTTCAATAATAGAAATGGTACATAAAATAAGGAACTACTTTTTTACTATGGCAGAGATTGCCAGTTCATTTCTAATATCCATTCTCTCCCTCTTTATACTAGAACCCTGATTATTAGCTAAGCTCCAATTAAAATACTGCATTTCAACTCTCTCCTGTTAAGTGTGCTGTGTGACTAAATTCTGGGCAATCATATACAAGAGAAAGGTGATGACACTTCTGGGAAATCTCCTTAAGGGGAAGGGAATGCTCTCTTTTTTTAACTTCTTCCTCCTTTCTCTGAACAGAGACAGGTAAGTGGTTGGACCTTAAGCAGCTGTATTGGACCATGAGGCAGTGCATTAAGAATGGCTAAAAACAGCATCCATCTCTAATGATCAGGAATGGCCAGATCAGCCCAGGACGGCTTATATGCAGAATTTATATAAGTTGGAAAGAAATGTCCTTCTATCTTCTTTTTAGCCATTGTCATTTTTGTTCTCTGTTTTTGTTTTGGTTTGGTTTGTTTTTTTTTTTTTGCAGTTCACCAAAATCTAACACATTGATAAAGCATCCCATCAGCTAGAATAAATTCTAGGCAGTTTTCAAGAAAATGCCTAAAGTAATACAGAAAAACCATACTGATGTAAGGAAACTAATAGTGTTTTCATCATGTCTAGCTTAAAATGAATCAATTATCGGACATGTACAATCTCTGAGGCTTTAGGATTTGACCTGACATAAGGAGACTGGTTTGGGAGCCCTAACATAGGTATGTTCCAAAGCTGAAGATGACTTCAAATTGTTTGCATAATATTTTCCCCCAAATTTGTATAGTATTTCTGTAAGGTCAAAGAGAAGTGGCATAGCATCATACTTCTGTGTGAAACAAGTCTGCTCTCTCCTCATACTGGGCTTACAACACAGCTCAGGAATAGATTGTAAAACCTGGACTTCAATCTTAACTCACTTTAAATATGGACAAGCTTGCTTAAGTTTTATAAATCTCATTTACTTTATCTATGATGTGGGAATAATGATAACATTGCCTCCATTTCCTTTCACAGGAAGTTGGGATTATCAAATGAAATAAACATATGTCAAATTGTTATTAACATCATTTTGGTCTATTCACTTATGTTTCTATGGGAAACATAGAAACATAGTGCCTGAGAGAGGCACTTTATTTTCAACTTTCTGAGATAATTACCTTTAAAAAGTGACTCCTTTGCACATTGAACTCTTCTCCCTAATATCTCATTTCATGATTCTGTAGAAGAGTTTTGCTTGTCTAATATTTGAGTTTTTATGAGCTACATGTGTTCGAGTATTTAGGCTAAAAGGATAACATTAGGAATGAGTATTCAGCTAATTTGCAGTTGTTTCTTTTGTAACCAGCATATGAGAAACACGTGGCCATTTGACAGGTAGTGGAGGTGAGATGGAACTTCTTGCTCAAGCAAAATCAGGTTATTTGATTAATTTCATTATGGTCTTTTGGGGCACCTGGCTGGCTCAGTCAGTAAAGCATGTTACTCTTCATCTTGGGGTCATGAATTCGAATTCCATATTGGGGTGGAGTAGAATTCACTTAAAAGGTAGATAGATAGATGGATAGATAGATAGAATTGCCTTCTGGACTGGGATTCATTTCACAGGCTCCCTTCTGATTCATATCTAAGTGACCCGGCGCTGCCATGTGTTTGGTGATGAACGTCACCTCAACACTGCTCTTTTCTCTTTCTGTCTCTGTCATTCTCATTCCATCTGTATGTGTGTATCTCTCTCTCTCTCTCTCTCTCTCTCACTTACTCTCACTTGCCTTCTCTAAACTGATGTTGAAAAGTGAGCGACTCTACAAGGACATGACTGTGGGCTTGATCCTGGCCTCACACTTCAGAGCTGATGATATAAGGAATGTATGGGAGAAGAGCAACCCACCTGATGGATGCTGGACGGTTTGCTCCCCACTCCCTTCTTGAAAAGCCCACCCGCTCCCCCAACAACTCCTGTCAGCAAGGCTGACTGGTATGACATCCTCTCCCCTGTCCTCTCTCCAAATTCTCTGTCTTTCCTTATAAACTTGCATGATTCCTCTCTCTTTTCACTGCCATATTCAATATATTGCCTGAGACAGAAGATAAGTGAACAGAGAATGTATATGGAGTGAGAAGGGAGGAGAGAAATGCACTGGGAAGGAGCTCGAGGTGACCCTGGCACCAGTCCTTTCTAGGGACTCTATGGAGACTCGTTCTGTGCCTCAGTCTCTGATGTGGGCACAGAAGAGAATTTTGAAAGGGGCTGCTTTTGTTTCACATATGTTTTATCTTACCAGTACCTTCCCTCCAGATTTGTCCCCCTTTCAGCTTTTGTCCTTTCCTTGGTTTCTATAAAGAAATCTCATTCCAGACCCATCACTGAATTTTAACTATTCTATGTCTCATTCTTGTAAGGTCCTACTAAGTAGCTAGAGCTGATGGAAATATTGTTTCTGGGACATTAGAGAGTGGCAGTGCTTTACTGTGTTATTTTTTACCCAGAAAATGCATTTACTTTCTAAGAGGATCTTCCATGCCCTTGCTAAAAAGAGCACTAGTTTTGGATTTTAGATCTTATGATGGGTACTGTAGGATCAGGAGAGATTCTCAAAATCTTTTAAAAAGAATAATAGCTCAACACATTTTTTTTTAACTTAATACCAAGCACCTTTCTAAATGTTTTACGTATTTTAGCTCATTTGATGCTCATAACAATCCGAGAGGAAGGGTCTACTAATACCTTGACTACAGATTAAAATATTGAGGTACAGAGATGGTAGGTACTTTACCTACAGTCATACAGCTAGTAAGTAGTAGAACTATGATCTGAACCCAAGTCATGTGGCTCCAGAATCCCTACTTTTAACCAGCCATCTAATGGCTGTCAGAAAAGCCACCAAAGTTGAAATTAGCTTGGGAAGAAGGCATGAGTACTAGTCTCGGCTCTGTCTCTAAGAAATTGTGTGACCTTGGTCAAGTCACTTCAACCCTGAGTCTCAGTTGAACTAAATTTGTGGTTTATGTTCTTATAATTTTTGAAAACTGTGATATTGTAATATAATAAAAAATATATATTGGTCTTTATCCCCAGCTCCTGAGATAGTTCTGAGTGATAAAGGTGTTGCTATAATATTTGGTTTTTGTCCCCATTTATGAAAGGGCCCCAGTAAAATAGAGGTGAAAGGGGCATCTTAAGTTTATTCTTAAGAAACCCCTTTCAACCTCATCTGAGTTTATGTTAATGAGGTGACTTTTGGAAAGCCACTTAAGATGGGGGGCTGGTTGCCAAGGGAACTTGCCATATGGTGAGAGGATTGGAACTTTCAATCCTGCCCTCTGACCTCCGGGGAGAAGAGCGGGGCTGGAGATGAGTCAGTCTCTAATGGCCAGTGACCTACTCAGTCATGCCTATGTATTGAAGCCTCCATGAAAAACCCTAACGTTGGGTGTTTCAGAGGGCTTCCAGATTGCTGAATACATGGAGGTGCTGGGAAGAAGGTGTACCCAGAGAGACACAGATGCTTTGTACCTCTTCTGCATACCTTTCCCTATGCATCTCTTCCAGCTGGCTGTTCCTGAGTTGTATCCTTTTGTAATAAACTGGTATCTAGTAAGTAAACTGATTTCCTGAGTTCTGTGAGCCATTCATGCAAATTACTGAACCCAATATGAGGGTCCTGGGAAGCTCTGATATATGGCTTGTTGGTCAGACGTCCGGGAAGCCGGGACTTGTGACTGGCATCTGAAGCAGGGGGTTGTCTTTCAGACTGAGCCCTTAATGAGGGGGTCTGCTCTCACTCTGAATATTTAACATCATAATTGAATGGTAGGACCCCTAGCTGTTATTGAAGAATTAGTTGATGTGGAAAAACTCCACATGTTTGGTGTCAGGAGTGTGGAGAATCGGGTGTAGAAGAAACAGTGTTTTTCTTTTAAAAGCAGAATCATCTTTAAATGAAATTCCAATTAGAAACCTGATATACATGACAGATAAAAGGGAGATCTTGAGCTCAGGCTATATTAATACTCACCTTGTACTCTTTGAAATCTAACCCATCACTGTTGTCCCTAACTCCACTTTACACACACACACACACACACACACACACACACAGGGCAGCTTCTGCAGATAGGGCTCTGTTGAATCCAATTAAAATCCTCTTGACTCAATGGTCTCTACCGCCTCTTCCAGCAGTAGGAGTCTATGTATCAGTTATTTAGACAAGCCCAGGAGTAAAATACCAAAATATGACCTCCTCTCTACTATGCTCTCATGTGGAAATAGCCTAGCTTAGAGTCAGAAAAGAGAACAAGGAAACAAGTCATTCTTCCACTTGATTTCCTTTAGGACTCAAGAAAGTAAGGAAATATGGTTTTAAATCCTCACCCTCTGCTATGAACGTCCCTGTGAGAAGCAAGAAGTACAGCTTCTAAGCACTTAGCTCAGTGACCGGCATCTTGGAAGCCTCTGATGAATGATCACTGAGACTGAACCGAATATCATAGCAAACGTATGTTGAGACTCACAACATAAGGAACTACATTGCTTGGGCAGAAGTCTTTGAGACTAATTCCATTAGGTAGTTGAAAATAAATCCCATTGACCTTATTTTTCCTCTGGCTTCAGTAAAAGTACATTGAGGCTCCTCAATGTTAAATTCCTCCCTCTTCAAACACTGGATGTGGATAGTAGAGCTGGTTGTGCTTACTTTCTTCCCACCTCCAGATAATCTCTTAAAAGCCTCATCCTCCCTTTCCTGCACATTCCTCATTAATTCACTTACTTTTCAGGATCCTGGCCCCATCTTGATATGTATTCCCATGAAGCACAAGACATAACAGATGAGGTCCTTCTTAAAGGGTCTAGAGAGACCAAGAAAGGTCCCCCAGTTTTTGGTTTGCTCTGTAACAAACCTGCTTGCACAAGGTGCACTGGTGAGCACTCCTCTGGGATGGGGGCTCTTGGTATCTGAGCTGGAGGATCCTAGTGCTCTGCTCACTTTCTTAGAAATTCACTACATACTGAACAGTGAACTGGTGTAAGCAGACATCTAGGTTTTGTAACTTAGGCTAAGATATCGGACTCGTTAGCAGTGCATTAAACCTGGGGTGATGCTCAGGAATGTTAGCGGAAGTGTGGGCGGCAGGCTCTGATGGGCTCAGAAGGGAGTCTTCCAGGATGACCTGGGGAGGCTGCTCAGGGGCGCTTTTGAGTTTTTCAGGATTTGAAATGGGTTACAGTGCATGCTTTCCTCCTGGAGGGCACTTTGTCTGCCTGTGTGGCCCAGCATAGTAATGGCAGACAGAGCAGCCAAATACAAATGGGCTGAGTGAGTGAATGGAAGATTGAGTGAGTGATAACTGAACAAATGGGGAAGCTGTGGTCCAGTGACAGGAGCACCTGACAGGAAGCAGAGAAGTGTTTTCAAGTGTTAACCTATCAAAGCCTGGGGCTGTGCCAATACTTCTCTTTTCAGCTTCCCTACATGTCCAAAGGAGGTGGTCAGAATTTGTTTCTCTTGAATGCTCTCAGTTCTTGGAAGGGAAGTGTTTTTTCCTATTCTGTCCAAAGCGGCATTGCTGAGAGAACCAGGGAAACACTTGTGGGATTCCAAGCCCAAGTTATTCAGAACTTGTGGCCAAAGGCAGTTCTGCTCCTCAGACCATCCTGTTAACCACAACTCTCCTCTCTGCCGGCCTGGAAGATCGCCCCGTGACCGCCCTTCCCCTACCTCAGGCCCTCCCACAGACATAGGAATCAACACAGACAAGACTTTCCCTTCACATTACCTTACAACCTTAACATGAGTGGCAAAAGTGTTGCATTCAATGAGACTAATTTAATACTTGCAAATTAATAATTTGATTCTCCATCCAATTTAATACTTTGTCAAATGATGGCACCAAGCGACCTTCATTGGAAAGGGATAGGAGGCATTCTGAGTGACATGTATGCCAGAAGTTTGCAGGCCATCATCTCTAATTTCAGTCTAATTATAGTTAACAATTCTTTGCTAAAGTATGTACCGTATACATCTAGCATTGGGATAAGTTCTGTAAGCCTTAATTTTTTTCAGCTAAAAGCCCTTCTTGAACATCTCATATTTTTATTCATACTATTTGTACTGCAGTCACTAAAAGAAATGTAAAAGATATTTCTCTGTCTACTCTGTCTATATTTCAGTCTTCACTGGCTTGGAGGCTGTGGGGAGGAGAGGAAATGGGAGGGTCTGGGGCACTAAGATTAAAAGATGTGGTCTCTCATTCTAGGACATAAGAGCCTAGTGAGGGAGCTAGAAACATGTGCAACTGACTCTCATACAGCGTCAAACAGTGAGAAGTAATCACAGAGGCATAAATAAGTTAACATGGATGCACAAGCGAGCAGTTGTTAACTCCAAATCAGACATTGTCAAAGAATTCTTAAGTAGGTCTTATTACAGTGGGCCTTAACGAATGAGTAGGATTTTCTCAAATTCTTAATTTCTCAATTAAGAAGAACATTCAAAGAAAACAGTAGGGAAAGAATTATGAAGTGCATAATGTGTTTGAGGAAAGGATTCTCAAAAGGCTGGGATCTTGTTGATACACTAGAAAGGTGGGTTGGGACCAGTTTACTGACAGCTTTGAACACGTGACTCATTCAGGCTTTGTACAGTGGGCGCTGGGAAAACACCAAAATTTTCTGAGGACACCAACTACTATATCTATTCTCCAAAGGAGAACACTGAGGCTCAGAAGGGGAAGAAACTCACTCATAGCTCAAGTACAGAGATGAAGTTTAACTCCGAGGTCCAAACACTATACTTAGTCCTTTCTTTCCTTTTCTTTTTTTTTTTTTTTTTTTTTTAAGATTTTATTGATTCATTTGACAGAGAGAGATACAGCAAGACAGGGAACACAGGCAGGGGGAGTAGGAGAAGAAGAAACAGGTTCCCCGCTGAGCAGGGAGCCCAATGTGGGGTTCCATCCCAGGATCCTGGGATCATGACCTAAGCCGAAGGCAGACGCCTAAAAACTGGGCCACCCAGGTTTCGATCTATGGTCTAGCAACTTTGAAGTACACAATACAGTATTATTAACTGTAGTCACTGTGCCGTCTGTTACATCCCTATGACTTATTTATTTTACACCTGGAAGTTGTACCCACCTAGTCTTAGTCTTAGTCCTTTATGGATAAAATTTGAATGATCACAATATTCCCTTCCCTACTTGAAAAATTTTCTCAAATAAGACTACAGATAATAAAATGCCTTAGAGATTATCAAAGAATTCTACAAATGTTGATTATCAGATACTAAGTTATCACATTTACAACTAATGTTACTCCTGAAGATGGTATTCATGTCTTTTTGCAAAGATAAGGAAGGCTATTTAATGTTAATACTGGCTATAAATGATTGAATTTCTACTGTGCTTTGTACATATATTATTTCCTTTCACTACCTCATGATATAGGTAATGTTATCTCCAATTTACAAAGAGTAAACTGAATCAGAAAAAGATTTAAAAACTGTCCATTTGCACAGCTAGTAAATCAGGAACCAGGTTGTGAATCTATGTCTTCAAATCCCCAGACTCTTCCCTAAGGCTACCCAATACTGCCTTCCCACGGATGATGTTAAAATCTCTCAGACTGCAGTGGCTCATAGTTGTTCTTCAGAGAGCAATGAATGATACCAACATTTTCAACACTTTCAGCAAGGATGTAAGAGCCTGATTCTGCGCTTCAAAAGAGAAGTAACTATTTCTAACCCGTTTAAGGACCATGTTGTATAAATAAGTAGCAAGTTTATGTGTCTCATCCAGTGAAATGAAAAAAAAAATGTCTTTCTTGAAGAATAATTCTATTGTTGATTAAAAAAATAAAATATGCAGCCCCTCCCTACTTATTTAATGGTATTGGTTCCTTAAAGTTATTTCAAATTTTAAAAGCCTCCTTAAACATTTACTGAATCATTTGTTTCTCTATATTTTAAAGTACATTTTTCTTTTGGTCATGAAACTTCAATGAAATAGAGCTGGTAATGTACAAAAACTTGATAAATATTATTCGTGCTGGGTTTATTCTCCTAAAATACATGATTTATACATAGTAAAACATGATCAGAGTAGATAATAAGCTGAGTTTGACTAAATTCATATTTTTGGTGACCTTTTACAGTCTGTGAGGACAATCAGATACCCCAACTAATAAAGTCATTGATATTAAAGGCCACCAGGCCTTTAATTGGAAAATAATTGCTATAGGTCTTTTTGATAACCTTTTTCTTGTTTTTCTGAGCAGTGTTTTCCAAAAAAAGTCATAAATTGATAGGATGAATATAGAGAACTTGAAGGGTAGCTTTGAGATTAGATCCAACAACAATTCAGTTAATGTCACATGAAACAGAATATAAACCACATATAAAGGGGTTAAAACAGGGCACTAAGTTCAACAGCTAAATTCAGCCATCTTTTTACACCATTTCGAATGCTGTAGCCAATTTACAACTGGTTTGATGCATGAAATCATAGAATCTTGAGTTGGAAGAAGACTTTCAAAAGGTATCTGTAGTTCCTGCTTCTACAACAAACTCCCTAGTGGTTCCCTAGTATTTGTCTGAACATTTGCAACCATAGGAAACTCATTACTAACTAAAATAGCCCTTTCCACCTTAGGCACCACTGATTTTCTTCTTTTTACATTGGGTCAAAATCCTCCTCTCTGTAGCTACTTCCCATAAACCTTAGTCCAACCCATAAACCTTTCATATTTCATGTGGTACCCCTTCAAATATTTGAGATTATCTCACCATAATTCCTAGATGAAGCTACGGTTGAGGAGAAACTTGTAAAGACAAATATTTGAAGGAATTTTAATTAAAACATTTACAGTGGTTCATTTTGAGTGCTAGAGTATTGGGAATTTTCCTTTGGTCTTTGTGTTCTTCTGCACTGCTTGAGAAAAAATATTAAAGTTCTAAATGTAATGAATGAAAATTGATACTTCACTTTGAAGAATCAGAGAATCTTAAATCTGGAATCTTATAAACATCAGGATCCCCAGGACCTAGACCCACATGGTAAGGGTTAATTAAAGATGTATCAATGACAAAATAAACCCAACAAATTATTCAATTAATCAGTGATCAAAATTTATCAAAATCCAATACAAATAGTCTGATCCTCATTTCTTTCTTAGAGATAATAGTCATCACCAGAGAAGTAATGGTACTAATGGCCAAGTTGTTACTATTTTCGATTCAAGTACTAAAAGGAAAAAGAACACCTCCATCCTAATTTAAACTGATTTAATATCTTTTTTTACTGTGTGTTTTCCCCAATGCCTCACAGTCCAAAAATTCTCTGGCAGTTCTGTTTTCTACTGACTTTATAGCTAGAGAAAAACAAATGACCTGAAGTTACCCAGAAATAAATTATTGTTCTGTCTGGATCTTGATAAATTTATGAGGATTTTGCACTTTAAATGATGATGAGGAGGAGGAGGAGAAAGAGGATGGAACATTGTGTGTATACTGTGAAAATTGATACTATAATGGAGTATCCACTCCGTTATAATCCACACCATAATGAAGTCAGAAGGCCAGAAATGGAAACTCTCATGCCATACCACTCAAGGTTAAGAATTGTCAATTACAGATGCCAACAGAAGAGAAGGCAACAGGAAAGAATCATCAGTCACAAGCCCCAACAAGAAAAGATGTGCATTGCATCTCATGTAAGAACTGACTCTCCCCTCCCCCCCCAAAAAAGAATTGACTTCCCCAGCAACTCAGACAATAAGAAACTGTCATCACCTTGAACTCTTGCCTTTCTCCAATGGGATTTTGTTCAAAGAAACGCCTCCCAACTTCTTCCTTCTCCATAAAATAACATTCACCTCCTTTGTTGGACCAGCCTATGTTTTTTGCCATAGTTTGTTTGCCCTGAATTTCAATTCTCTGCTTTTCCCAAATCAATCCATTTTTTGCCAGCAAAATGACTGTTTTTATTTTTAAGGACAAAAATACCAAGTGGTTTGTCTGCACTGTTTCTTCTAATATTTATAGTTACCCTATAAACTAGAAATTATTACCCCCATGGTCCTTACTAGATCAGGAAATTGAGGTGGCAGACATATGTTATACTAATCTGCATTAGATAGTGGTAAGAAAGCATTCACTGATTTGACCAGATCCTATTTGTTGTTTCTCAGACAAGAACTACTGTACTAAGATCCACCTTTCTGCTTGTATGCCTTATTATTTATTTTTCCTAGATTTTACTTGATGATGTTATCATAGGAACTTTTCAAAATACTTCTTCTGGGTTCCTCAAAAAATTAAAAATGGAACTACCATATTATCCAGCAATTCCACTTCTGGGTATATATCTGAAAGAAACAAAATCACTGTCTCAAAGAGATATCTGCACCCCCATGTTCATGGCAGCGTTATTTACAATAGCCTAGACATGGAAACCACCTAAGTGTTGTGTATGTGTATGTATGTGTGTATACACACACACACACACACACACACACACACACACACACATATATATATATAATGGGATGGAGTTTATTCATCCATGAAAAAAAATAAATTTTGCCACTTGCAACAACATGGATGTACCTTGCAAACATTATGGTAAGTAAAATAAAGACAAAGACTGTATGATAACATGTATACGTAGAATCTGCAAATACCAAATTCATAAAACAGATAGTAGAGCAGTGGTTGTAAGAGGTGGGGAGCAGGGCTGTGTGGGGAGGAAATAGGTAAAGATGGTCAAAAGCTACAAACTTCTAGTTATGAGATAACTAAGTTCTGAGATGTAATGTGCAGCATGGTACCTATAGTCAATAATATTGTATATTTGAAAGTTGCTAAGAGAGTAAATCTTAAAAGTTGTTATAAGAAAAAATTGTAAGTATGTGAGCTGATGGATGTAAACTAGACTTGTAGAGATCATTTTGCAATATACTGTATATATATCATTATGTTGTACAGCTTAAATGAATACAATGTTCTATGACAATTATATCTCAGTAACACTGGAGAATAAATAAATAAATAAATAAACCACAAAACCTCTTCTGCATTACTGGAACCATTTCCTTATCTCACAAAGACATACACTAAACCATAAAGAAAACTTGAATTTCTTTATTTTGCTGTTTCTTGTAAGTTCTTCCTCTTCCTATAAGTTGACCCACATCTTTATTTTCTCACCCTAAGTCTTGAGAAGGTTGGATAAAATTTGTGTCCTTGTGAGGGCATTCAGCCACCATTAGAAACTGGACTTAAGTCTTCTGATTTTCCTTTTAACATTAATGACAATAATTTATAATAACATAATAACCCTTTATTGAGTCTTATTAATGTGTCAGGCACTAGGTAAGCATTTGCATGAATCATTTCGTTAAATATTTGCAAAAAAATTTGTTAACTTTAGATAAAATTATTATCTTCATTTATACCTAAAGAACTAAGGTTTAGAAAGGTTAATTTTTTTTCAGATGTATTTATTTATTTTAGAGAGAAAGAGACAAAGAGAGAGCAAAGGGAGGGGCAGAAGAAGAGGGAAAGAGAAAACCTCAAGCAGACTCCCTGCCAAGTGCAGAGCCCGACTCAGGGCTCTATCCCAGGACCTTGAGATGGGGACCTGAGCCGAAAACAAGAGTCAGATGTTTAACCAATTGAGCCACGTGGACACCTCAAAAGGTTAAGTTAATTTGATTAAAGTCAGTGTACTAATAAGTTAACAGAATGAGGCTGGGCGACCAAACATAGTCTTTTTTTTGATCCTCTCAAACACAATGTTATGTGCTTGGGTCTCCCAAAATAATATTAAGGAATGAGTGCAGAGATCAGGATGTGTTTTGCCACCTTAGCAATATGGTTTATGGATTCCTCAAGCAATTGATAGTGCTACTGTGGCTACTATTATCACTATCGATACAATCCAATAACAATACCTCCTACATAGTTATTGTATCCATCACTCTTCTGGAATATTTACATACTTAATCCTCCTAGCTACCCTATATAGTGCAAAAATCTCAATTCTTCATATACAAAAATCATAGAGAGCTTAAGGAATTACTTTCAGGCTCCACAGGTATTAAACCAAAGTTTGATCCCAGGTCTGACTCCAAAACACATTCTTTTTTTTTTCCTCCAAGATTTTGTTTATTTATTTGTCAGAGAGAGAGCATGAAGCCAGATGCCAGGCTCAGTCTCATGACTCATAAGATCGTGACAGGAGCCAGAAGCAAGAGTCGAACACATAGCCCACTGAGTCACCCAGGCACTCCATAGGATACTCATCTCCTGAAAGAAGATCCTACTTATCTAGCTGACATCTTAGTTGTCTCTTGCCTTTCTCTAAGAATATCCTTCTCCCCCTTCCAAATGGTTATCTTGGGCAATTGAGAAAGATCCCCTAAGTCTGAGAGGATCGTTTTTCATCCAATGAAATGGAGAATGACATTCCCCTTTAAGGAACTTCAAGTAATGTGTGTAATCATTCATTGCTATTTTAATTTTTTCCTAAATGTATTCTCATATTAAAACTTACTCTCATGAAATAAGGTCAATAAATTACATTATTTTTAAAATTATATTATTAATAACAAACCATACAAAAATCTCCAGTCTCCATTTCTCATGCAAATTACACAGAAGATGGCAGACAAATGGGAATTTACCCATCAAATATTTGCCCGAAGCATTGATTCATTTGATTTGGTTTAATTAACCACCAATTAGTAAAAAAAAAATTAAGATTTTCATGTAATTGGATTGAGCCCATCCTGAATAAAAGTTAATTGATCCCTAGATGGCTGAGAACATTAACTACTATAATTATGTTGCAACAGTAGAGATAACATGCAAAATTAGACCAAAGATAAACTCCAAGCTGTATCGATTTTTTAAGTTACACAGCTATTGGTGGGTTACCACTTGAATCCATTTCCTGATAACAGAATTCAAGTTTTGGAGATGCCAAGATTTTATTCCCTGGAGCAAAGTATTCCGGACACTTTCTAATCAGTCTGACCAGTTCTGCGGAAATCAGAGCAGCTAGTTGAAGAGAATATTGGTGAATGAATAAAATGTCAGATGTACCAAATAGATTTTGCCTGCTAGGAACAAAGGAAGAAAGACTCAAAAACAGAGAGCAATTTTTCTCTTAAAGAAAACATTATCCACTCTGGAACTACAGTATATTTTGCAGGAAGAAGTTTGAGCAAACCTCAAAATTAAGCCTGGGGAATGATAAACAGAATGGTTTTACTCCTGACAAAGGCTTGTTCTCCTTCTCTTCTATCTTGAAATGTACATATTCTTCCAGGAGGCCTCCTGTAATTAGGAAGCAAAAAGTACTTAATGCTTTCCAGCTTCTCAGTAAGGCTGCTCCTGAGTTACCTTATAAGCAGGAGAGGTAGTGTGAAAGGAAAACCACAACAAAAATGAAACAAAAGACAAAGGGGTTGCAAGAGATGTATACTTAGTAACCTAAATCGTGATAAACTCACATCTGAAAAACCCACAGGCCTGGACGGAAGTGGAAAGGCAGCCTTTCCGTGCCACCATCTGCTGCTAGGTGGCTGATACTCCTCCACTTCAGGCACAAGTCCATCTCCAGCAATAAGGAAGGGTCAGAATGTTTGCAGGATTGTGCACATGACCAGGTTGGGCATATGGATGCTCAGATTTTTGCTAAGAATCTTGTTAGCAGACTCTAGTCAGTACTGTTGGAAAACCTGCTTACCCTCTGCTGCTTAAGATTGTCTGTGGCTATTTGAAAATGCCCAAGCATCATGATAGTCAAACCTTTCTGTCATGGGGCTTTCATGGAGACCTCAAAGATAAACTTGAAGCTTCAGAAAATAATCACAGCAGTAATTCTTTGCTCAGGGATCACGGGCCAAATATATTCTAACCTGAAAGCAGGTGAGAACCCCAGCTTCACTTTTCACTAGCTCAGTGGACTTGGTGGAGTGATGTATTCTCCCTGAGCCCCAGACTTTTCATCTGGAGAATGATGATAGTAATACCTGCCTGTGGTATTAGCATGAAAATTTGATGACATATGTAAAGTATAGTTGCTCATAAAATTATCTTTACCACTATTGTTATTATCCCCATTATTATTAGTGTTTATGTTTACTTAAAACATTTTCTTTCCTTTTCTAGGAGTTTGGTTCCCTTTCTTTACATTAAAAAGCCCATTTAGAGCAGGTGTGTTCAAAATGAGTGAATAATTCAAAAAACAATTTCAGACACAGGATCTAGAAAACATGGTGTCTAATAAAAAAATAAATAAATAAATAAATAAGAGGCACAAGGGTCTATGGCAAGAAACCCAGGATTCCAAAGCGGGTAAAAATGATCAGATAGGCTTGGTCACTTGGAAAACTTTAAGGTTTAGGTTTTGGCACAAAGAAAGCTAATAAGCAAGTTTAACTCAATAGGTTCTTAACTCTAAAAAAAAGAAAAATATGTCCCAGAAAGGAAACGTGATCACGGTACTATGATTGAGCACTGAGGGATATCTGCATTGTCAGAAAAATGCAGACACTGAATACTGATTTAATAAACATTGTGTTATAACCATAATGGGAAAATGGGTGAGGAGAAAGCTAAATCCAGCAAAATAAATCAATGTACAATCTCTAAAGTTGATGAAGCAAGAGATAGCAACACAAATACATTATTTAGAAATACAGTCATATATGCTAGAAGAAATGTTGAAAAAGAAGCTGAAAGTGTAGCAGTGTGCTGGGGGTAGGGCTAGACTGAGAACAGAGCCTTTTTACACTATCTGACCTTTTTAAAGGGATGCATGTAACATTGTGATTAGAAAATAAAATGTATTTGAGAAAAGAAGCACATATTTCAACACCCAAAAACCAAATAATCCAGTTGAAAAAGTGGACAGAAGACATGAACATACATTTCTCCAAAGAAGACCTACAGATGGCCAATAGACATGTGAAGTGATGCTCAATGCCACTCATCATCAGAGAAAGACAAATCAAAACTACAATGAGGATACCACTTCACTCCTGTCAGAATGGCTAAAATCAATAACATAAGAAACAAGTGTTTGGGGAGGATGTGGCAAAAAATGAACCCCCATGCACTGTTGGTGGGAATGCAAACTGGTACAGTCACCATGGAAAACAGGATGGAGGTTCCTCAAAAAATTAAAAATAGAATTATCATATGATCCAGTAATTCCACTACTAGATATTTACCTGAAGAATACAAACACAAATTCAGAAGGATATATGCACTGCTATGTTTATTGCAACATTACTTATAATAACCTAATTATGGAAGCAATCCAAGTGTCCATTGACAAGAGGAATGGATAAAGAAGATACGGTCTAGATATACAATGGGGTATTACTCAGCCATAAAAAAAAAAAAAAATGAAATCTTGCCCTTTGCAACAATATGGGTGGAGCTAGATAGTATAATGCTAAGTAAAATAAGTCAGAGAAAAACAAACACCGTATGTGGAAACAAAAAAACAAAAACAAAAGAACAAAAACAAAAACAAAGGAAAAAAAGAAGAGAGACAAATCAAGAAACAGACTCTTAACTAAAGAGAATAAATTGATGGTTACCAGAGGGGAGCTTGTGGGAGGATGGGTGAAACAGGTGATGGGATTAAAGAGTATACTTAGGTGAGCACTGAGTAATGCATAGAAGTGCTGAATCACTACATTATACACCAGAAACTAACACTTTACATTAATTACAGTGGAATTAAAATAAAAAACTTAATAAAATTTTTAAAAAATTTTTTGAGATGTAACAGACATCACATACACAGACATACACACATACACACAGTGATAAACTCAAGTGTATGAAAATCTACATGTCCTAATCTTTGCGGTATTTACTGAGCCAAAAATAAAGAAGTAAATAAGATCCATCACATTTAACAACAAGAACTAGGATCTGGTAGTTTGGATGAGGAGCAAGGGGAAAGCAGGCAAAATACCTTAACAAGAAGAAGACATGGCCTCTGTATTCAAGGATCTTGCGATTTGGTTGAGAAAAGAGGACGATCTCAGAGGAGAGGGAAAACAAGAACCTTAAAAATTCTTTTTAGAGAAAAAAGAAACAGAAACATTTTATGGGACTATGTCTCCCAGAGGTTTTCTATGGTTGTTTTTCAAGGTTCAAAAGAAAAGAATTTCTCTGTGTTTAGTTGACAAGATTAGCTGCATGATATTCCAGAGAGACAGAAGAATCACGTTTTTCAGTTAGAAGATACCACACAGATAGACCAACCCTGATCGTACAGATGAGGCAACTAAATTTAAAAGAAGCTACTCAATCTTTCTTAAACACACACACCCTATGTGGGACCAGAACCAGTTTTCTAATATCACTTGGGTGTTCTGCTGAATGCCCCATACTAAATTAGCAAGACTGTGCAATAGTTGCTGAAGATGAGATATTATAATTAATTTTTAATGTTGTTCCATCAATGAACATAATAAAATAAATTAACCATCAACTACTTGTATAGTGCTTTCAAAAATGTCCTTATCTTCATTGTCTTATTTAATCCTAACAATTTTGTGCTGATGAGAAAATTATTGGTTTCCTGAGTGGTTTACTGAATTGTCAAGGACAGATAACCAGTGAATAGCAAATCAGATAATTGGACATAAGTGTTCTGACTCCTTTCCCAATGTTGGAAATGTTTCTCTTTCATTATGACCCAAAAAATTTTACAGAGCATTTTAATGAAATGATTTCATTTTAAAAATACTTTAAAATATTTTAAATTAAACATATAGTATCTTAGTAGCGGTCAATATTAATTAATCAAATTAACAAATAAATTATTTAAGCTATCAATGAAAATTATGCTGAAGGGATAGTAACAGAAATAATTCAAAATTGTCATGGTAAGGAGAAAATCTGAGATAAGGATAAGGGCCAATAATATCTAATTAGGGCTGTGCAACATTTAAGGCAGTGGTTCCTCATCAGAGCTTGGTAATAAATCAATCATCAGCCTCACTCAAAAAAAAAAAGAAAAAAAAAGAAAAATCCTGAATTCACCAACTAACTTTATATCTTAAACAACTGGGAAAAAAACAAAAAACAAGCCTCATACATGCCTAAGCCATGTATGAGAAGAGAAATAATCAAGATTAAAGCAGGGATCAATGAACTAGAAACCAGAAACACAGTAGAACAGATCAACCAACCTAGAAACTGTTTTTTTGAAAGAATTAATAAGGTCGATAAACCACTGGCCAGACTTATCCAAAAGAAAAGAGAAAGGACCCAAATTAATAAAATTATGAATGAAAGGGAGAGATCACAACTAACACCAAGGAAATAGAAATAATTATCAGAAACTATTATCAACAACTATATGCCAATAAATTAAGCAACTTGGAAGAAATGGATGCCTTCCTGGAAACCTATAAACTACCAAGACTGAAACAGGAAGAAACTGACAACCTGAATAAACCAATAACCAGTAACTAGATTAAGTAGTGATCAAAAACCTCCCAAAAAACAAGAGTCCAGGACCTGATGGATCTCCTGCGGAATTCTACCAAACATTCAAAGAAGAAATAACACCTGTTCTCCTGAAGCTGCTTCAAAAAATAGAAACAGAAGGAAAACTTCCAGACTCATTCTATGAGGCCAGCATTACCTTGACCCCAAAACCAGGCAAAAACCCCATCAAAAAGGAGAATTTCAGACCAATATCCCTGAAGAATATGGATGCCAAAATTCTCAACGAGATCCTAGCTAATAGAATCCAACAGTACATTGAAGGATTATGCATCAGGACCAGGTGGGATTTATCCCTGGGATGCAAGGGTGGTTTAACATTCACAAATCAATCAATGTGCTAGAACATATTAATGAGGAGAAAGAAGAAGCACATGGTCCTCTCAATTGGTGCAAAAAAAAAAGCATTTGATAATATACAGCATCCATCCTGATTAAAACTTTTCAGAGTGTAGGAATAGTTGTTCAACATCATTAGCCTTTGGAGAAATTCAAATCAAAACCACACTGAGATACCACCTGATACCAGTTAAAATGACAAAAATTGACAAGGCAAGAAATAACAAATGTTGGAAATGTTGTGGAGACAGGGGAACTCTCTTAGACTGTTGGTGGGAATGCAAGTTGGTGCAGCCACTCCAACAGTGTGGAAGTTCCTCAAAAAGTTAAAAATAGAGCTACCCTATGACCCAGCAATTGCACTACTGGGTATTTACCTGAAAGATACAGATATAGTGAAAAGAAGGGCCACATGCACCCCAATGTTCATAGCAGGAATGTTCATGATAGTCAAACTGTGGAAGGAGCCAAGATCCCCTTCAACAGACAAATGGATAAAGATGATTTGGTCCATATACACAATAGAACATTACTCAGCCATCAGAAAGAATGAAAACCCAACATTTCCATCAACACGGACAGAACTGGAGATGATGCTGAGTGAAATAAGTCAAGCAGAAAAAGTCAATTATCATATGGTTTCACTTATTTGTGGAACATAAAGAATAGCATGGAGGGCATTAGGGGAAGGAAGGGAAAAACGAAGCAGGGAAAATCAGAGGGAGGGATGAACCATGAGAGACTATGGACTTCAGGAGACAATCCAAGGGTTTTAGAAGGAAGTGGGGTGGGAGGATGGGTTAGCCGGGTGATAGGTATTAAGGAGGGCACATATTGCATGAGCACTGGGAGTTACATGCAAACAATGAATCATGGAACACTGCATCAAAAACTAATGATGTACTGTACAGTGACTAACATATCATAGTTTAAAAAATCATTTTAAATGTCATATCTCCATATGAAATATCAATATCATTTCTCCAAAAGTTACTCCAAAAGAACTAAAAATTAATTTTTTCACCATAATTCTTGAAAACGCTCAGAAAAAAAAAAAAGTTGAAAATAAATACAAATAACTTTTTCTCTAAAAATGGCTTTTCATGGATCTGCTAAAGGAGAAGACTCCAAACCACTGATTCATGAAAATTGACTTGCAATTTTATGCACACCTCATATAGCTGTCCAATTCATGTACACACATCCAGAATGTAGGATGGTTTGGTATCAAAGAGTTGTTTCCAATAGACAAATACTTCAGTGTTTTAAGATCTCATTTCCATCTTCCTCAATAAGGCTAGAAAAATGCAAAGATAAATGTCATTAATTGCTCCAGACTTTTCCCTGTAGAGAAACACAAACTGTAAACATCAATACAGCATTTTACTAATAGCTTTAAGTGTTGGCCTAAAGCATCATTAATTTTACATTTGTAAGAAGATCTGTAAGTGTATGCCTTGCATTCTCACTGAAAGGATCAATCAGTAAAGTCATCCTTGCCGTCTTCCTTCTAAATTGCAATGCAGACATTGAACACGCAGAAGTGTGAATTTGTATGTATCTGTATACATGTAACATAACAAAGTTACTTAACAGAAAGTTACATTCTAACCATTTGTTTTTTGTGTGTGTGTAGGGCATTGCATTTTTCAAGTGGTGTGATTTTTTTTTTATTGACTTTTAAATAGCTTCTTTTTAAATCTCTGCTTGGTTAGCATAAGTGAAAACTGAAACAAGCTCTTTTTTGTAAGGCAAATGCATCACTGAATTACTTGTAATTTTAAAAAAATAGTACTTTTACTTTCGACCTGTTTTTAATGAGTAGCCTCTGCTTCCCCTCTTCTGGTTGGATTGTCTTATTTTCTTTTCCCCATGTGATGGCATTTTTTTTTTTAAATGATTGCAGTTCTTCTTTTAATAATTCTATCCCTGATTATGTTGTGGGCATATAATGAGATATCAGGGAATTTTGGCATTCACAGGGAAGCAATTATGTTGACTTTACTCCAGTTTTAGATTTTGGCTTTCTAACCAAACATGGAAAGCTGTGAGGTTCCTTGAATCATAAAGACTCTCTCACAGGGAGAATTCCTAACCTGTGTCCAAATATTTCTAAGGCATCCACAGACAGAATTCAGGAGGGCTGTACAGTCTCTGACACTCTGTAAAAATTGTCTGTGCTTTTTGTGAGGAGGGGATCCATATCTTTCATCTGATTACCGGGGGGGTGGGGTGCTCTGATCCCAAAGTGATCAAAAGTCAGTGTTCTATCAGTTATGTTCTAGTTAAATCTAATTTGAAAAGACCACAATTTGTGCAACTTGTTTCAGAATTATGTTCTTACCATGTTCTTGTCAAAGTTAAATTCAAGCAACCTTGTTTTTATATTCAAAGCCTTCCTTTAAAAACTGCTTAACAATGTTAGGCATAAACACTGATTATCCATAGATCTTCTTACTTGGCCTCAGAAATCTACAGTGGATTAATAAGTATTCTTCTTCTAATTTTGGGGGGTCAGATTTGGGATTTAATTTTTCAGCTTCACTTTCCATACAAACCAGAAGCTTAAGGGTTCGTTATAGAGATCTGAGTTGAACTTTGGCTTCAAAATGTGTGGTAATAGCTCCGTACTTGAGGTACTGAACCACTGGCATGAGCTCAGAGAAACACAGGCCAATAAAGAGACATTTGCCCAGAGTTGGACTGCTTTTTGATAAAAATCATCTTTCAGATTAAATAAAGCTGCTGCAGTTCTGTAACACGGACCAAATAGGCCAAAATCCCATAAAAGGCAGAGTTTGGTAAATTAGTTCTCTCCTCCTAAGGCACCTGTCTGGAAACGTGAACTTAAGAGGAATTATAACAGATTTTTAAAGATCCTGGGAGAAATGGACTCATTACCTTTAGATATCCCCTTGAGAGACATATAACCCCATGGCCTCTTATCAAGAACAAAATAGGGATTGGAGACATCAATAGAAAGGTGATACTTTCTAAGAAACTGTACCTCCTCTTTTGTGAATAGGTTTATGTGATTACGGAAGTGGATCAGGGCCTGTGATGATCCGGGCATTGTTGTAGTGGTAACGCCACATTTTTGTGCAGTCATACACAAACTGACATTCTAGCGCCTACTGCTTCAGGAAATGCCAGAATGGTGTCTTTCAAATCCAAGATCTCACAGATGGCCTTGGCCTGCAAACCCTCAGACACTTAGCACTCTTGCAATGGCCATGGCCCTTGCCCTTGCCTTTGCCTTAAGGCAGGTGTTCTCACCTGGGAGCAGTTAGGTCCCCCATAATATATTTTGCAATGGCTAGGGACATTTTTCTGATCATCATGCTAGCAAAGTATTGCTCTCATCTAGTGGATAGAGGCTGGAGATAATATTAAACAGCCTACAATGCACAGGACAGCCTCATAACAAAGAATTATTTGACCCAGTATGCCCAGAGGGCTGAGGTGGAGAAATCCTGCCCCAAGGCCATACCACTTTGGCCATTCTGAGAGGTTATAGATATATGCTTATTTAGACCTATACTTCTCACAGCGCCACTAGAAGTTAGGTACCTTGAATCCCCTGGAAATTATAATTTGGGACAGTAAAGTGAAAAAGTATCCTAAAATGCCCTCCCCTTCCCAACTAACACCCATTCCTTTCTCCAAAATGCAGGTTAACTGTCATCTTCTACAGGAAATGATTTCCTATTTTAGTTTCACCTCTCCTATATGCTTTCTCTAATAGAAGCTCTGATCAAATTCTTTCCTATTCCCTACAATATTATACATTCGTTGACTGCTGAGTTTTTAGGAAAAAAATCTTTGTGTCTTAACACCTACCGGAATGCTTGGCACATCATAGGTACAACAACAAATACATGTTGAAGGAAAGAACAAGCCTGGAGGACTGGGTTGGATTCTGAGTACCCAACCTCCAAATTGGATTTGCTCAAAACTGGTGTGGGTGAGCAAAGTGGTATCGGTGAGCACAACAACACCCCAAGAATATCTAAGGATGTCTGAACCCATGTCCTTCAAGGACCTGAAACTGGGCAGTGTCTCATTTTATGGTATGTAAGTTCAACAACATCGTGGTGGTATTTCTGGTCTACCAGAAGTTATCATCATGACGTTTATCTGATGCTAGAGGGCAAAGACTATAGAGATCATAAAATCTGGTTGGGAGCCTAGATCCCCAGGGAAGAAGGAACAGTCAGAGCTCTCCCTAATTACCTTTTCTTAGGAGGAAGAAGCCTGGTGTGCTACTTTTGTTGAGCTTGGCTTAGCAGCCTATATTCTATAGAATATCTCCCTTCACTAAATAAGGAAGAGGTAGATTGACCTGAATGAGCACATAGAAGAGAGTATTGGGTAAGTCCAAAGGGTGTCTCTGACAGTAATCAGCTCACACCAATACCCCAGTACAAATCTATCAAAGGGTCTGACTACAAGCAAGGACAATTCCTTGGTTGGCTGCCTATAGATTATACTAGAATCCACAAAGGAGAGGATGAACTAAACTGAGAATAATTTATAAATGTGCTTTTGTATTAATAACAAAAATTCTGGGATTATAACATGAATAGATATCACGTTGAAAATGGGAAAAGGGCACCTCAGATCTACAGAAAATCAGTGATAATTTGTACTGTACACAGTTATGGAATGTAAAACAAAATGGTATTATCATTGAGTTAGCATAATGCTGCTGCACTTTGTGCTGTTATTTGACAAAGCGTGTCAAATAGGATTTCAGAAAAATATTTAACACAATTTTTAAAAATATTCCTGACATGAGTTGGCATCAGGAAAAAAAGACAGGAACGTTTCAGAACATTCAACTTTATTTTCCATTGACAAACACAGCATGAAAAACACACATTTATTAAGTACACAGACTAGCTATGACTTGAATGCCGTCAAAATTTTGATGTAGTTTTCAAAGTCTCTTTTATTCTTTGTCTCCACAATCCTGAAGGCTAGCATTTAAATATACTGGAAGAGGTGTTTACCTATGCTGGGGATAACTCCAAAAAAACTTTACATGGAGATGACAAAAGTGTATCTTCCCACTTAGTCAAGTGTGTAGGGATAGGAGGCTGAATAGGAAAGATGGAGAAACATACGTTTTCTATGCTGAGTTTTACATTATTGATTAAAGTGTCAATGATTTTAGTTCTTGCTAAATATGCCATGTAAATAGTACTTACACTCATTTATTGTAAACAGATGAAGATAATCAGTGCCTATTTTAAACTTTTTTTGTGTAAAGAAATGTTCAACTTTATGCTATTTGTCCATACACATTAGGTAAGAGAAGAGGGAGAAAGTAAAATATTTCATACAAATTCCATACATACACGGAAGGAAGAGAATTTAGTAGTCAGTGATGACTGGAGTGAACTTAACACCTGATCTTACAGAAAAGAATACTGGCCACTCCTTGCTTTTTCCTACTGACCCTCACATGATAAAGATAAATGTGGTGCCTTCCTCTCTTTGATTCTGTGTAAGGGCCTAAAAGGATGAAGAAATTTAACAAATTCAAAATGTACAAGGTTCCCTCCATGTCTGTCTTTATGTTCTCTACACCCCTTCCCTTTGCGTACTTGACATAAGTACATTTTCAAAAGTTGAAAGAACACTGGAGTGTATCAGTAAGTCATATGCATTTTTTTGTGTTTAACATTATCGCTTTGACTCTACACAAACAGAAAATTAAAAAGAACATTTTCAAATAACTGTTGAAGTTTGGTGATTGGCTACTTTTTGTCTAGATATCTGATCCACTTTAATTAAGAAGCCAAAATATTCTGTTTCTAAAGCAATTGACAAAAGAATGTAAGAGCCGCACTTTTTAAAATAACTTCAGGGGTGGAATCATCTCCAAATGCTCAAAAACTTTGAAAAATCTGATTTTGTTCCTCATGATCATCTCTTTCCTTCCTATCTTTACTCCCATAATAAAATTGTTCCGTCAAAGCAGACTTACTAAAAAACAGAATTAGATCTGTTTCATATATTAAGGCATAAGCATGCTAGAAATATGAAGCTGTTCTCTATCCTCTTAAAAACAATCCCAATTTCACCAACAGTAAATATTTCTATTACTTTCTCTTTGTTGAGAAAATGAATAAACAGGTTGGAGGCAATGGGTTTGGGGTCACAGTCTCATTCCTAATGAAGAAATATGTAATCCAGTAAATATTTAGGTTGTTGATAATATTAAATTGATTGACTTAAAATTCTGAAAATGAAAGAATTTTGATTCTCAATAAAGAAAGTAAGTGATACATAAATGAATATGGATGGTATATATCTGATTCTGTTTTTCCATAATCAAAATGTACTCAGTTTATGGTATCATTATGTCATGGTTTAAAATTCAACTTGCATAAATTATAAACCTTTAAAATAGAGTCCTTATTTTAGGAATTATAAAATAGAGAATATATAAAATAAAAATTCTGTCCTCTATTGTTCCTTAAAAGAGTAGAGAACAGGGACAAGTGAGAAAGAAAATGTTAAGGAGCATGTTTTGAGGATATCTTTCCATCTGACTTTAGCATGAATTGTTGATTTTCTTATAAAAAAAATAATAATTCCTTAACTCTAGACTTGGGAAAGTCTTTCTGAGAAGGGCATAGTCTCAGTTTTTCCTTTGTCACTTTGAGAACAAGTTCACTCTGCACTATTCTTTTTACTTTCTTCTGTTTTATGCAAGGTGGCTCAATCCAAAAAAGGTATTCAAAGAAGACAGGTAAAAGATTTTACTGGATAACTAGAGATATGAATTCCTAATAAAATTGAAATCTTTTGGGTAACTCAGCTTAATATGAAATTTCTTATGAAATCAGTATCTATATAAAGGATTCCAATCTAATGGAATTATAATGTTAACATTTTCCCTAATTCTCTGTTTCATGCTTCATATGTAATCACTAGTTAGTTGTCTTAGAATACTGAACTGCTACAGCTCTTTAACAAATGTGCATGTGAGTTTTAGGTTGATTTTCAAATTTTGTAAATTGGCTCTATCAAAATCTATGTTAGGAAACATGTATGCCATCTCTTTTCAGAATTTTATTGCAATTCAGTTAACAGTCCTCTGAATGTAGCTACAGTATTAAATAGTCTTCCTTTTTAAAATGATATAATCTTATTCATTGCACAATTCTGCACATTTACTAAAACCTCAGTTTGTGATTTTGGGATGTATGCGAGCATAAAACCATCAATAAACATCTCTGAAGATTTGGCATGGGTGATGATCTAAGCTTTCACATGGGTAAATCATAGAAATTTTAATTTTCCACATTAAGCTTTTAATATGTTCTTAGGAATAAATACTCTGCAGTCTTTCTATGTCACTCATCTTCTGGTATCCTATTTATTTTGAGAACAGCTTTTGGGGTTAAATATTAAAAAATAAATAGGAATATATGTGCTTAAACTGTCAACAATAAAAATTTTTCTACTTTCTGTCTCTGATTTAATCCCAGTACAAAAGAACCATTAAGTGATTGCTGACAAGGAAAGATTGAAACTAATCACAAAGTAGGACTCAAAGCCAACAGATAAAAAGTATCAATGAATAAAAGATCTAATTCACTGGAAAATTTATTATTAGAATTTTGTCACAGATTGACCAACTTTGAAAAATAGTTTTGTCTTGAGAGTTTCTAGTTGGTCCATCACTCTATGCCAGTATGGTCCCAGGGTCCCTTACAGTTAACTTTTACATGAGCTTCCACAATTTTATTCTACAATGCAGTCGAGAGATTTTTTATACAATAAAGAAATGTACACTTTCTGTGCACTTTTTGATTCATAGTCATTTAAATCTGTCAAGATTAAACAGATCTACTAAAAATATCCTGGCATACAGCCTTAGGCAAATTTTGATAAATCTTAAGATAAAACATTTAAAGTAGTTTTGAGATATCCACTGCACCGATTTTATTTGAAATGTAAAATAATCTTATTGGATATAGCACATCATCCTTCTCTTCTATGACAGCTTAGCTGCATAAATTCATCATTTGGAAAATCAGCCCCGCTATGTACAATCTACAGGAGCTGATTGTACCTTAATTTCTACATTATCCTCACTTCTTCCCAGGTGGTTTCTTAGGCCTTTAATTTTTCTTTTAATCAATACTGTCAAGTTAAGAATCATAATAATTTATGCCCACATCTTCTTTTCCTGCTTAGACAGATACATAGATAAACAAAGTATATGAGGAAGAATTTAAAGGCCAATAAACTTAAACTTGGAAACAGATTTTTAATGAAGTGCCTTCAGAAGTCTGTTCACTTTCTGACCACATCTAGGGTCTCTGCACAACATTTCTGAAATCTAACTTCAACTATCATCCAAAGGTTGAAATCATTTGGGGCTTATATTTCTTACCAGCTTTTCCCTGGACAAACCAATGGTGGGCCTGATAACAAAACCCATGCCATTTACATAATTTTTCCTTCTCCACTTTCTTTTCAACCTTGTTGAAAAACTGCCATGTGTCCACTCCTGCCACGTATCACTGGGCAGAAATTTATTGTGAACTTAAGGATAAGTTTCAGGTTGTTTTGTCTTTATGTATTTCTGTGCTTTGAGGAAAAGTGGTATTTCTTTGACAGTAATCTCCATTTCCATTTGGAAGTATCAGTCTCTTAAATTATTAATACAGATAAAGCACTTTGTTATACAGTAATATGTTACTACACATTTGAAGGTAAATTCATTTTTCTGTAATTAAAGAGGCAGAGAGCATTTACCTTATCAGTCTGATGGACTATAATGGCATGTGGCCCTTCAGTCATATGGCAGGCACCTTGCCAAGACACTCTTGGCAAGGTGCCTGCCATATGAATGGCAGCCATTCATTCATTCATTCATTGAATAAATGCTGGACTCTTCCTCCATTTCAAGTGTTGTACTAGGTGCTGGAAGGGATAACCCAATCCCACTCACATCACTTAAATCCATACCGTGTGTGTGTGTCTATCAGATTATGACCTAGGACCAGAGGACGATTCAAGAGGTAAGGCCTCTTTTCTGTAAGGTCATTTAAGTGCACTTCTTTTCTGGGACAAAGGAGGTAGCTTTGTCTAATTCTTCATGAGGTGTCTGGTGGGATAATCCGATTCTATAGCATAGAGAGATTTTATAACAGGGCTTTAGTATTAGGTTCTATATCATCATTTTTTTCTACAACATAGATTAGTGGAACCATCATGAATTACATAAACACTCTCAGCAGACCTTGTTTATCCACTCAGTTTGACATGGTATTCATAATAATAATAATAATAATAAATTGATTATTCCCAACTGACCTGGATGGTTTATATATTAATCTAATAGATATGTTGTACCTATTAAAATCAACTATTCCTCAAATGCCTACTAAACACAGGGGGAAAAGTAGTTACTATAAAGAAATATAAAATAAATCTTAAACTTTTAAAATTAGGAATGCAATAAGGCAAGCTGTAGATTACTATCTTCATGAGAAACTGTTAATGAGTTTGCAAAATGAATGCTCCAAAGGATACAAAGAGCATTTTGTGTAGGTCTCATTTAAAAGATTGTTATGTTTGTTGGGGAAGTTTTTCTGTTTGTTTTTTAAGTGCAACTCTCAAAACTTAGTGTAATAATCTACTTGTGTCAAAAAGATACCTAGCTTAGTTATCAAGGTTTGTACACATATAGAGTGTAAGAAAACATATTAATAATAAATATTTAGATACAGAGCTACTTTGAAGAGAGAATATAGAAAGTGCTGTGAGGGGTCAATACTCTTAATTTTCTAATTCTATAAATAGGCCAAACTATAGAAACTCGTTATGGAACCTTCAAAATATTTAATGGAGTTAGTATTAACTCTATAGAAATTAGAGTTAGTATTTAAATATCCAGGAGACTAGAGGATACTTTTGGTGGAACAATCAGGGAAGAGAATTAACCACAGTACCTGTATTTAGTTCTCAAATTAGTTCTTAAATAGCATTTTGAAAAATCACTTTCCTGACTCTCAAGATCAGATTCATAAATCTTACCCAGGCTTTTAAGAATGAAAAATACATTCAAAAAGAAGAACATAGAGTAATCTGGATAGTCATAAATCCTGTCATATTTCAAATAAATGCAATTGGCTCTTATATAGGAGTAAACATAATTACCAACACATCCAAAACTTGAACTTCATAAGTTCAGCAGATAATTTATGCATTGAGCAATATTTACATCAACACCACTAAATATTATGGATACATTTATGTTTTTTATCCTAATGCAATTTTTTAAAAAATGTAAGGGGAAAAGAGTGACATGGAGAGATAGAAAGAAAGAGAATACAGAAGACCAAGGTCTTTGGACAAAGGCAAATTGCTGCCTATCTCTGATGATCTATGGATTCCGTCCCCCATGTACTCAGTACACTGGAATATTAACTTTCCCCACTTCACCCCTACCACAGACCAAGATCATTTATATAACAAAAAATGTTTTCATCTCCTAAATAATCACATATTCAGCTACAAATGGCAGAGACCCAAAAACACTAGACCGTTAATAATATATTTTCCTTTGTGTTTCAACACTTTTGGCACATAGGGGATTATCTATGCTTCTGAGACCATTTAGCCTTATATCAAAATTCTCCTTCAATGCATAAACAGTGGCATGCCAGAGATGCCTAAATTCACAGTAAGGTTTATGGTTACTTGTTGCCAAAAGCTGTGAACATGCAAGTTGATTAGGTGTTCTCTTTCATGCTCCTGTCTGTATTATTTCATTAGATAACGAGATAGGCTGCCCTTTCTGTCCATCATTAGAGCAGCTGGAGACAGCATTTGCTACCTGACAAAACTTTCGAAGAAGGATCTTTCTTAGCAGCAGATAAACCCAGGGATCCAAGATCTGGTTCAGTGAGGCCAGGCGCACAGCTATTAAGAAGAAGTTGCATTCTTTCAGCTTTTCAGTGTGAGTCTTGCAGTGCTCAACCGATGTCTGATTGAAGATCATTTTCAACATCATTATCTAAGAAAGAGGGACACATAATTGTTCCAAAGATTAACAAGGTCACATGCATCTCTTCTATACAGCACTTTGCACATGGTTTATAGTAAATTGGTTGTTAGATTAAAATGATTAATTCAGGCAAAATCTATATTCATAGGACACAGCCCTGAATGAATACAAGGCATTCCTACAGATTTTCCCACATTTTTGGCATTTGACATGATGTAGCTTTTTAAAAAGTACCCATTCTCAGGCTCTTGGTTTTTGGGACTTAAGAAGCTTGAAATTCCAAAAACACATCTCAAAATTAGCTAAGGTCATCTGTCTTGTCGCAGAAAGTACCAATAGGTTGACACCCTGATGAAAGACAACACTTCAACAAACCAAAACATATTTAATCTTAAACTTCAGAAGTTCTGAAAAGAAATTACAGGGAAAAAGGAAAAGCGAAAAGGGGGAAAATAATACTTATTAGCATTTTCTGAGTCTTACAATTTGCCAGGGCTGTGTCAAGTTCTTCATATGCATTGAATGAACAATGAAGATGGTATTATTACCATCTCCTTTTTACAACTGCAGAAGCTAAGTTAAGTCCTGACATAAAATGGCTGAACCGGACTTAACTGAGGTTTACTAACAACACTTGACATACGCCGCTTCACCTTTTTTTTATTGTTATTGTTTTTTTCTCTTCCTCTTCATGATATACACAACACTAGAACTAAACTCCTAGAAGGCAAGATATGAGACTATTTTCCCCCTACTAGTAGAGTCTCTATACCTAGACCAATACGTAATAGATAGTGCTCAAAAATAAAATATTTGTGAATAAATATATAATATGACATATATGAATATATGGCATATACCATATATAAGTATATTTATATTTGAATGAATAAATATTTGTAATTTCTATAGACGAGGACAAATGAAGGTTCACATCTCAAAAGGTATTCAATCTCATTAATAATTAGAAAAATGCAAACTGTGAAGAAATAAGAAACCATTTTACACCCACTAGTTTGACAAAAATGAAGAAAGGAGACTTTTCCAAATGTTGGTACGGGGGTGGAGCAATAAGGACTCTTTTCCACACTACTAGCTGGCATGTGAACTGGAGTAACCACTTTGGAGAATAAAGCGAGCACGATTTCACCTGTTGCCTGCCAGCCATCCTACACCTAGGAATATACCATCCTTAATTCCTGCACCAGGAGTTCTATATATGGCTGTTCATTACAGTGTTAGTCACAACAGTAAAAATCCCCAGAAAGAAGCCAAACACAAGTTCATATTTGCAAGCAAAGAAAGGTACTGACTTTTTTAAAACTGGCTCCTAAATTCATTTTTCTAATTGTGCATGACAATGAAGCCCTTGAAATGTGGCCAGAACAAAGTGAGATGTTGGAATACATAATGACTATCTAATGAAATGATAAGATTTTTGATATATTGTATCAAATACAATACACTATTAAAATCAACATCGCTTCCTTATTATTTATTTATTTTTTTTTACTTTTTAAAAAATGCCACTACTGGAAAATTTAAAATTGTATATGGGGCTTGCATTTGTTCCTCACAGTACATTCCACTGAACCCAAGGTATCTCTTGAAGCCCACACATATTTGGATGCTTGTCCTTAGGACATCAAATTAAAGTCAACATCCCTGGGGCGCCCGGGTGGCTCAGTGGGTTAAGCCTCTGCCTTCAGCTCAGGTCATGATCTCAGGGTGCTGAGATTGAGCCCCACATCAGGCTCTCTGCTCCACAGGGAGCCTGCTTCCCCCCACCTCTGCCTGCCTCTCTGCCTACTTGTGATGTCTCTCTCTGTGTCAAATAAATAAATAAAACCTTAAAAAAAAATAAAGTCAATATCCCTGAACATCCAAAACATCCTGGACCACAAACCCACCATCCCAACAATGGCACTTGCTTCTTATATAGCCATCCTGGCCCAACATGTCAGTTATCTTTGAATGTTCCTTTTGTCTCACCCGTTCCAACCTCATTCTAGTTCAGCTCCTCCACTCATCTGAACTAGAGTTATAACAGACATCCTAACTAAATTCAGCATCCTAACTAAATTCCAGCTCTGACCAAACCCTCACTAGCTAAAAAAAATTTCAACTTGATCTTTTTGGACAAATTTGACCCACAAATTCTGAAACCAATCACTGGCAAAGGACATAGAAAATTCCAGGTTTTACTTATAGGACAAATTCATCCCCCGGGGCTTAAATCACCCTACCAACTAATAACTGAACAAAATTATGGTTCTACAAACAAATAAAAAGAGGAGACTGTGTGGACAACCTGCAGATAGTCATATATTTTTACTCTGTGAATTTCTTTCAAAGCAATTTTTTCCAAGGGATTTACTCAATAAAAGCAAAACCTGAGTATAAATAAGTCAATGTTCAGTTGACTTCATTATCTACATTAATAAGAAACTGTAAACACATAAATCTCTAACATCAAGATCAAAGCGTAATAAAATATGGCCTATTTGTATCGTTGTATATATAAGAATTGGGTGAAAACAGAATATAAGATAGTTCATATATGTAAAGCTATATTGTTATTATAATTAAATTATGTGAAATACGCAGACTTGTGGAAGGCAATGGAATTATTACTATTAAAAACTTACCATTAAATAATCATTAAATTATTTTTAAAACTGTACATAAAAACATTTCAAATAATTAATGAAAGTTTTATTTAAAGGTGGTAATTGCCTTCATTAACAAGTATAAATTATTATACACCAATTTTTAAAAAATCAATCTACATCAGTATCTTCTGATGCTGACTCACAGTCCTGTGAACTGAGTGCTACCTCCTCAGTGTGTACACAGATGGCCGTCAAAGAGATCAACATCTCAGTTCCTAGAACCTGTGAATATGTTATCACATGTGACAAAAAGGATTTTGTAGATATGGTTCCCGATAAGGGTCTTGTGATGGGGAGATTCTCCTGGATTACCTGAGAGGGCTCCATGTAATCATATAAGTCCTTAAAACCTGAGAACTTTATCCAGCTCTGATAAGAAAGAGGGAGTCAGAGATACAACGTTGCAGGTTTTTAACATAGAGGAAGGGAGCCATGAATTGAGTTAAGGAATGGAGATGGCTTCTAGAAACTGAAAAAGGTAAGGAAGGAAGTCTCCGATTCTCCTTCAGAGCCTCAGAGAAAGGAATGAAGCCCCATGAACAACTTGAGATTAACCTAGTGAGATTCATGTCAGGCTTCTAACAGAATTGCAAGAGAAATTGATCTTGTTTTAAGCCACTAAATTGATACTAATTTGTTAGAGAACTGCTGTAGAAAACTAACACACCTACAGATTCAACTCTCAAAAGATGTGGAGAGGGGATGGGGAGGAATTTGCCTGAAAACGATTTAACTTCTCTCATAGATAACTCACTTTCTTAGGAAACTTTTTTTAAAACATAAAGTAAAAGTAAACTTAATCCTAACTCCTATTTAAATAATCTCAATTTCTAAATTTGCAACATGTAAAAATGAACTCCTATTGTTCTAGTAGCATCAATTAAATTTCAGTGTGTTTGATTAAAAGGTACAAAATCATATTTTCAAAAGTTTTCCTTTAAGAAAAGCATGTGTCTACTAATTCCTTTTTCTCCGTTTTATAAGCTATTGGAAAGGTTGTATTTTGTTCTTTTAACCTCTCACCTCATCCAACAATTAAATATATTTAGCTGCCTACCATCCTCCATGAAGTGCTCTGGGCTTGGTCTAGAATAATTTAAAACACTCATTTAGGGCTGTCTGGGTGGCTCAGTCGGTCAAGAGTCTGACCCTTGATTTCTGCTCAGGTCATGATCTCAGAGTCATGAGATTGAGCCCTGCATCAGGTTCCATGCTCAGCATGGAATCATCTTGAGATTCTCTGTCTCCCTCTGCTTCTCCTCCCACTTGCATGCCCTCTCTCTCTCTCAAATAAATAAAATCTTTTTTTTGTTGTTTGTTTTTTTACTCTTCTTAAGCTTTATTGTGTTTTATTAACTATCCCCATGTCCTATTCCCACAGTACTCTCTACCTTCAGTTACAAGAGAAACTAGCACAGATTTAAATGGATTAGATCAGTCATGATTCTTCACCTAGGCTGTCTCCTGAGCAGAGCCCATGAATGCCTTAGAAAAGAAGTAGGTGTGCATGTCTACTAATTAAATTGAAATATTGTTTGGGCTATGGGTTCCACATGTGATATTTTAATTATGCTACTAAACTGTATAATATCATGATAATAAATTAGATTAACATAACAAAAACAGACTATAAAATTCACATTTGATCATTTTGATTTTCAAAATAGCCTATGTAAGTTACATGCAAAATTATTCCTGCTTCATATTTCTGAGCTGAAAGTTCTGGTACTCACATGGCCTACTTCGCACAAATATTTTAAAGGAAAAATAAACCTGAGAAAAGCACTCAATTATACAGAGTCTATGAAATAAAGACAGTCATACCAAATAAAATACTTTGTGTACAATGATCATATTTTTTTTCTAAAGGTCCTCACTGAGTGATCACTATGAAAATTTCAAATAAACAAAGAGTTATCATACTGACATTTCTCTTGGTACAGATCTCCAGAGATTTATGCTTTCTTGACAATTTGTTAATTACCCTTGCAAATAAACAGTACAAAACAAAAATGTCAAAACTGAACCTCTGAATTCCCCCTGTGATATGCTATATTTCTCACCCAATGAAAAAAAAAAATCTTAAAAAAAAAAACAACAAACTCACTTAAATAACATTTTCATTTTTTTAACAAAATGAAGTATTGAAATTCTCCAACTTTTTATAATCCGGAAAATTAACAAAATTGCTAATTAAAATGGGGTTTCAGTCATTTCACACACAGTCCTTGATTATTTTAAAATTAGCTTTTATGGGGCTACTACTTTTAAGTTATTATTAGGCTAATATAGGTTTCATATGCCTTATATTGATTAGTTCTCCATAATTTCCCATATTTACTATGGACAGTGCAATGATTATGGAATTATGAAGCCAAGCTCTGTAAGCAATAACTGGCATCTGGGGAGAGACACTCTAGCTTTTCCCAGAAATCATGAGATGCGAAATATGACAATAACTAGAATTAGTGGCAGTAAGCATGATATTGTCATTTCCAAATGGCAGTAGGGATGGAAGTAGGACTCCCAAATCCATCTAATCTGGCACATAAATGTAAATTAGCATCCACCTGTTGATATCCCAATATTTAAGGAGCTAAAAAGTGATTACAATTTTTGCAAATTTTTTCAGACATTCAGACTTTTAGAGAAAACCTTTGACTTGAATGTGTAGATTTCTAGTAGAAATAATTTTTCCTATTAGCCCAATTCAATTTCTTACACAAGGAGAAAAGGACAAACAAAAAAACAGGGTGCTTGGACAGCATAGAGCCTACTTTTTTAGCAAATGTCTGAATACTCTGCATGATCGCTCCTTCTGACCAGCCCCTTATACTGATCTGGTCAAGGGATTGTTAGAGTAATTCTGGTTGCCCTGAGATGCCCCTCTTCTGCCAGCATCTTCCCCAGGGCTCCACGTGACTCTCCGAGGCCTCTTGCCTCTCCCTGTTTATCAGCAGGAATAGAAAGTTCTTTTTGTACCCATGATAACCAGGAACACAACTATATTTGTTCCCCCTAAATTCTTCAACCCTGCCCAGGGTCAGGGACAACTACTTTGTCCCACTTAAAGGAAAAAAAAGTGCTGTCTCTCTTTTCCAGTGATAATGATCTTATAAATGTGCAAAGCACTAACCAAGGAGACAGTTCTCAATATTCTGCATTTGGACTTTGTTTTATTGCAGCAGGATTTATAACTACACATTTAAGGATCTTTGGTGTTCACTTCTTAATTCAAAAATGCCTTGAGTTATAGGTCATAAGTATCTTTTGAAGATGATAAATGAATAAACCCAGAAAAATTAACTTGTGGGGGAGGGAATAAAATTGCTTACTTGCTGTTAGGCTACATTTTGTAGCTTTTAGGCATTTCCAGTTTATCCCTAATGTAAATGTGTAAGAGAACTTTCCTCACAGCCAATTTTTATCTATGATGTTTTGTTTTTCATAATCCTCTGTTGTCAGGCTAAGGGAGAAGAACCTGCTCTACTGGAAATTCCCTCTATCATTTGATAAATGTACTACATTATAATACACTGAAACCAGTCGGGGCCCTTTAAGCCACTTAATTACATAATTTGAAGGACTATCATGGGAAGAAGCTTCACTGTAGATTTAAGACATAATTGCTGTCTTTCTAGTCCTGCCTACAACGCTGTTCTCCAGTTGCCAAATCATCTTAGTGTTCTATGCTCTACTGTTTCAGAAGCTTCTTCTGCCTTATCTAATCTGAAAGATGAAAATAAACAGCTCATGAACATTAAAATTGTTACTAGACATCGTGTTATTTCATCTTTGCTATTATGTAATTTTATAAAATTTTTCAAAACAGTGACTGCTTTCACCATGTGTGATTTTCCGCAAGCCACTTACCCCCCATACTTTAGTAAACTCACAAGGAAACCAAAGGGCTGGCCCAGAAGGCCTCTTACATACATAGGTATGTACCTCTATGCTTCAGTTTTTTCTTACCTAGTTCGTGGCAAAGTTGGAAAATGAATAAGGATTTAATTACAGAAAGAAAAGGTGAAAGGTATAAACAAAAGACAATATTCCTCTTCAGTAAAACCCCAAATGTAGCTTTTGGAAAACAGGAGAAAGAAAAATTATAAACTTAGAAAATGGGCAAATGAATAGTACAAGGGACTAGATTCATAAAGCTTTTGGGAAGATTTTTTTAGAAGTAGCTGACTTCGGCAAACACACTGACCAAGAGACCCACCATAAATCTGACTCAGCTCTGCATGGAGGCTGGGGACTGGTTACCTAATTTTGGATCTTAATTTCTCCCTTCTCTAGAACATGATTAATACACGCTTACCGAATATCTTCTCCATCTAGTAATGCAGTGGCAAAAAGGAAAATGAGATGACAATGATTAAGGTCTTCCATATGCAAAGTATATCTCTTCCCAAGCCCCAGGCTATTGCTCTATTGCGTATGTTTCTAGAAAAGAATTCCCTGACGTTCAGGGATAGACTAGTGGATACTTGAGGAATACTAGGAAATGAATGTTTTATCTATATGTCTGCTTTCCTTAAATTTCTACCTAATTGAGTGTATTTTCTCAAAAGAAAAAATCTAAACTTTCAAGATGTTTGGTAATGCAGAACCATTAATCGATCCCTGCAGAGGGAACCTCCAAATGGCAAAGAAGCCTGTAGCCAGCCACCACTTTATTTAGTACATAAGAATCACCATCTCCTATCAAGTGGTATGAACTGTAAATTCTGTGTGATATGGCTCAGTAGAGCTCATTACATATGTTATGCCTACATAGATACCTTCCTATTAGAACAGTCAAAAAATATCAGTAATTAAGTATTCAAATTCTGGCTGAAAGGGGCAGAGCAAAACATACTATATAAAAGTATTTATTCCTTGAATTATAGAAAATAAATGAGCTTTGTGACATACATGTCAGAAGGGTGACCTTTATATCTCTGGAGTCAAGTGAAAGTCCAGAAAATATGCCTCTGTCAAGATTTAAAGAACATTCATCCTTGCAAATATTTAGATTTAAGATAGTTTTCTTTTTTCTGCCAAAACACAGTTTCATTTAAACCCAGCATGCCGAATCCTGTCACCCACTCAGAGATCCACAGTGTTAGTGACAATTATGGTGTTGTATGCTGACAGATGGTAGCTACACTTGTAGTGAGTACAGCATCTCGTATAAACTTGTCCAATCACTATGCTGTACACCTTAAACTAATGTAACATTGTGTGTCAACTATACTCAAAAAAAATTTTTTTAAAGAGTAGCTAAATGACTAAAGAAACAATCGGAGATGTGGGCTGTTTTGTGTGCAGAGATATTCACCTCAAAAGAAAATTAGGAAAACTGAAAAGGCCAACAGTAAGGCACAGAGCACAGTTTAAATTATGGGACATCCACTGATTTGCATAATATATATGTATTTCAATGGTGCCATTTAAAATGACATTTTTGAAAAATATTTAATAACATGAAGAAATATTCAGGATGTTGAGAGTAAAAAATAAAAAAGTTTATTACGTAAAATAACCCAATTTTAAAAACATCTCCAGGTGGGAATTAGGGCAATTTTTATTTTCTTCTCTATTTTTCTTTGTTTTCCAAATTCTCCACAACAAATGTGTTATTTACACACTTGCAAGAGAAGCATTACATGCAGGGTAGCTGGAAGTTTCAATGTAAACAATAAACATATGAAATAGTTGATTGGCAAAATATTAGTGTCACAATCCATCCTGGAAGCATTACATGGTCATGTCTGGTTGGGTTCTTAGGTAGTCGATGTTTGCATAATTTAACAATCAACAGGCAAACAGTCTGACACTCTATAACTGATCAAAACATTTAACTTAATCATCAGTTCGTTATGGCTTATTAAAGGCAATGTGATGTTTGGCGGCCAGTTACTGGCTTCTGTGATTCGTGGAGAGCACAGTCACCACATGCCAAGGAATCCCTCCCTGCGTCACAGCCTGTGGACAGTGCAGGCTGACTGCGGTTCTAACCCGATGCGATGAATTCTTATTTAACTTGATCTCATGTCAAAATGACACTCTCTTCTGGAGCTATGCTATGGGAGGACTGGATCTCATAGGAGGATCTACATAGACACATCTTGTACTTGGGATGAACACCAGGGATTATGAGCAGATTGGGGTCTCTCTCTATTCATGGTCCCCAACCTTCTGACCTTGTCTCATTCCCTAGTCACCTCTCTCTCTCTCTCTCTTCCATTCACCACAGTACCTATCTCACACATTCTCCACTGTCCTTCACCTCACAAACTATTTAGGGGTCTCTCACCTTCTCACCACCAAGTTTAGCATCTGTTCCTCCTTGCCTCTTGTTCAAACAGAAGAGGTGACCCATCTACCTAACGCTCTATCTGTGCCCTGGATCTTATCCATCATGAATGTCAAAGGCCTTATTTGTTTTCAGTTATCACCTTCTTTTAACTTTAACTTTGGCTTTTTCCAAGTATCATAATAATATATCTAAATTTCTCCTACCTTGAGAAAATAAAACCTTCTACAGAATTCTCACCTCCCTACCTATAAAGCTCCACAAGTTACAGCTGAAATCTCAAAAGAGTTGTCTATCTTCCTTATCTTCACATTTATTCTTAAACCTACTACCGTGTGGCCTGAGTGCCCACAGATCCTTAAGAAGCACTGTTCCCAAGGCCACCAACAAGGTTTCAAAATCCACTAGACACTTACAAGCCTTTCTAGAAACATTCTCTTCCCTAAGAACCAGGTTGCCAAAGGTACAGCTTGCCATTTCCCAAATATTCCCAAATATTCAATGTGCCATTTGATTTGAGTTTCTTACTAATTTCTCTGCTACCTTTCTGGATGATCCTTTGCAGTCTTTTTATGGATCCTGTTTCTCTACCCATCCTGAAAATGTTGGCATTTTGGGGTCCTATCTTAAATAACGGAAGGTTGCCTCCCCTTCTTGCTCTGCATAAACTCAGTGGGTGACCTCTTCTACCCCAATGACTTCAAAATCCATCTATGCACTATAGGCTATACCTCTTCTCTGAGCTCCAGACTGATTAAATTGGCTGCCTATAGCAGAGCTCTGCCTAGATGTCTCACATCCAATTCAACAGTCTCAAAACTGACATTATCGTCCTCAAAGTTGCTTCTCCACCAATATTCCCAATTTCAGTGAACCCAGCTCTCTTAAAACAGAAGCCTAAGATTTATCCTTGATTCATATCGATTCATTTCTCTCGCGCACGCACGCTTCTCTCCCCATTCTGCCTCATTATCCATATTCCTCTTGTCTAATCAATCACAAAGTCTCCCATTAACTTCTTAATACATTTTTAAATCTATCATTTCTCAACTCCATTCCCATTGACCCTAAACCCAGACCACCACCATCTCTTGTCTGAACTACCACGATAGTCCACTACATGATTTTCTGACCCTCCATTCTGATCCCCTCCATGCTGCCTACAAAGGATGCTCCTAAAACGGAAATTTTACTGTGTTATTCCATTTTGAATAGTTCTTCAACAACTTCTCATTGCCCTGAGTGAAACCTTTAAATGAGCATTCAAGAATCATCACCCTGCTGAGCTCACTAGCCTAAATTCTCAGCACTCTTTACCCTCACATCTATATTCCAATCACCTTGAACTTCTCTGAGTTCTTTACAAGTTCATCTTGCTTCTAAACTTCTACAAATGTGGACCCCTAAGTCTTATTATAACTGTTATTCCCTTCTCTACTTGACTAATTCCAACTTATTTTTTGTGTTGACTTGAATTGACTTGAAATGTCAATTTATCTGATGTTTCCCCTTGCCAAAAACCTAGTGGGTAAGTTTTAATATAGACTCCCCAAATTCTTTACTTCCTTTATCATCCCTTATTCTTTTACATTGTTGCTGCTTTTAATGTCAGTTTCTCTTCATATATCAACAATGTTAGAAAACTAGGGATTATTTTGGTCCTTTCAGGTGTATCTGAGGAAGCACCTAGCACAGAATATGTTACATTGTAAATTTATAAATATTTTTGAATTAACAAATGAATGAATGGTACAAAGAGTACCCCTCCCATTTGGGGGTACCAGATTCTAGAATTTTTATCTAATGTACAAATGAAATATTTATCTGTATTCAGGTCTTTTTGTTGTTGTTGTTGTTGTTTCTGTTATAATTAGCCAGGATAACGGCTTCAATTAAGGGACTAATGGACTTCAAGTATATCTTCTTATCACTCTAAGAAGGGAAGAATTCTGATTTTTTTTTTTTTTTTTTTTTTTTTTTATTTATCAGAGAGAGAGAGGGAGAGCGAGCGAGCACAGGCAGACAGAATGGCAGGCAGAGGCAGAGGGAGAAGCAGGCTCCCTGCAGAGCAAGGAGCCCGATGTGGGACTCGATCCCAGGACGCTGGGATCATGACCTGAGCCGAAGGCAGCTGCTCAACCAACTGAGCCACCCAGGTGTCCCGAAGGGAAGAATTCTTGTTGTGTATTTAATAACAATTTTTCTTGAAATATACCTCAAAACCAAAATAAGACATGCATATTACCACAGTCTTTAATAAAGCTATTTGTTATCAGTTTATAATAAGTCAAATTTCTGTTATTATAAAAAGTGTTACATAGGATTCCAGTGCTCCTTCCTTAGAGAATTCTTGCCCATGAATATGAGACTGTACCTTATATGTATATTATAATACATATTTAAAATACCCTTCAAAGTCTAACAGATAACCCATCAATAGTAGTTTAATTTTTTTTAATAGTAGTTTAATTTACTTGTAAATTTCTCTGCCAATGTTAGGCTTCTAGTCAGCGTCAGCATAGGAACTTTCTAACATTACATTTAATTCATTTTCTTTTTCCCCAATACCAAACACATCCTCATAAAATTTACCAGCTTTCTTTATAGTTAACCCTTGCAGTGTTGACCATAAACAGGGCCTAAGTAAATATGCAGTGCCAAATCCACAGTGGGAGGGGCTTAAGGTGTCATGTATTGGCATCACTTTTTCTTTGACATTAAAAAGAACATTCTGTGATTTCCCAGTCATGACAGGATGGTCAGTCTCCAATGCCTAAACCTTTCTAAAGAGAACTGTGTTAATGGAGTTTAACCTGCATTTTTCCTGCTTGTGTCAAAAGGCTGCAACCAAACATTCCTGCTGACCCTTTTTCCTTCTGGGTCTGCCAAGTATCAGCCTTGAAAACATCGATTTCCTTATCCCACTGAGCTCACTGCTCTGCTGCATTAACAGGTATGAAGGTATATAGCAAATGGTAAAAGATTCAGACTTACTGACTTATAATAAGTGCTGTATAAATATTGTTATTTTTTGTTATTCTTCTTCAGACTTAAGTATTAAAAGGAAGCATAAAAGACCCCCCTCACTGTTGCCTCCCAAGTACATGGATTCTAATTAGGAAGAATGTGGCCATGATGCTACAGAATGGCAACTTGTTATGTCCATAGAGAGACACAGTTTCCTCTTTAACCCCATTACTCCTCGAGATTTCTGTCGCTGTCTCGTAACACACCTTCACGATCACACCTTCCTTTCAGGAACCATGTATATGGCAGGTGAAAACTACCAAGTGCCTGTGTTATTTACTTATAAATGATAAATTTTATTTTTCAAATTGTTCTTCTGAAAAGATTGTGCTTTTTGTTTTCAGAAAGTCAGACTTTATAAAATCACTTAAAGTACAGTTAGCATTTACAATTTTGTACCAGGTTTGAGGAAAATTTAAAGAAGACTGAACTCACATTACATAGGATGTAGGAAAATGGAAACTTATAACCTGTCCCTCTTCTAGGTTTTGTCTCCTTAGGCTGCTTTTATCTCATCTGTTGGCTTGGTTGGATTTATACCATTTGGTCCAACAGCACAGTAACTAATAGGAACCAGAAGAAAGCAAACATGAGAAAGAAACCAATTTTTTGCATGACTCAGAAGCCAAACTCCTCTGAAGACTATAGGTTCCTAAGAGAAGATAACCAAATCCCAACAACGGAACCCATTGGCTCCCTCTCTCCTTAACATGTGAGTTCCATGAAGGCATTTTACTGCACTATTTAGCTTCCTAGGGAAGATCTTAAACAAATAATTATAAAATTATTCCTCTTACTATCTTAGGGACTTCCATGGATTTCATTTTAAAACCTGTATTTGATGTAAGTATTTTCATAAATGCTTTTGCAGGAATTGGTGAATAGATCTTATCGGCATTTCCATCTCCCTACCCCACTGGACCAGAGCAGTTCTGTTTTTGTCTGTTTCTCTACAGAGACTTTTTGAAATAGTTTCTCCAGTTGAAACAATTGGAAAGTCAATGGCCTAATGCAGCTCTATCCAAAAGAAATACAATTCTAGCCACAAATGAGAGCCATAAATAAGATTTATAGTAACTGCATTTAAAAGAAGCAAAGAAACATGTAGAATCAATGTTAGTAATATATTTTAATTTACCAAATAGATCTGAAATGCTATTTCAATATGTAATCAATATAAAAATTTTTGAGATATTATACTTTTTTGTACATACTGTTCAAAATCTGATGTGTATTTTACACTCTCAATTTGGAGTTACCACATTTCAAGTGTCCAGTAACCACATGTGGCTAGTGGTTACCACAACGGACAATGCAGGTCTAGGCTTTAGTGCACGTGCATGTGTGAGCTGGGAGGGAGGGGCGGAGGGAGAAGGAGAGAGAATATCTTAAGCAGTCTCCACACTCAGCATGGAGCTTAGTCTCACAACCTTGAGATCATGACCTGAGTCAAAATCAAGAATTGGACACTTAACTGGATGAGCCACCCAGGTCCCCTCAGGGTTTTTTGAGGACCTTTCACATATTTTCTTTCAATTAAACTGCACTGGTCTCATCACTGTAGTGTCTACTATTGGCTGCCTATCCAACATCCATTCTTCCATCTCCCCTTATCATCAGTACATGTATGTTTATCAGAGTCTAGGTACTCCAGAGCTGACCTCATCGCTATATACTAGAATGTGTCTGGATCTGGGATGATGATGGGACCCACCTACTAGGCAATGAGATACCAGAGGAAGTGCCCTGAGGATATCTGGGGGAAAGTTTCTACATTTTTAGGAGTGAGCCTTAGAAAAACACAGCTTCTTACTCCTGTTAGAAGTGAATTAGAAACGATGTACACTAGTCCCCAAAAGTAAACAGGGGATACATTCCAAGACACTCAGTGAATACCTGAACCCACAGATAATACCAGACACATATGTACTATGTTTTCCCCTATTTATACATACCTATGATAGTTTATATAAATTAGGCACAGTAAGAAATTAACAACAATAATAATGAAATATAATTAGTTTAATAACATACTATAATAAAATTTATGTCACTGTGGTCTCTCTGTCTCACAATACTTTACTGTACTGTACCCTCCCTTCTTCTTGTGATGATGTGAGGTGATGAAATGCCTATATGATGACATGAAGTGAGATCAATGATGTAAACATTGTGACATAGCGTTAGGCTACTACTGACCTCCTGACAATACATCAGAAGGAGGATCACCCATTTCTAGACCATGGCTGACTGAAACCATGAAAAGTGAATCTGGATCGAAGAGGGGAGTAAGGGGAGGAAAGATGCTGTACTACCGATCTTTCTAAAACCTGAGGGGAACAAGCCATCACCAGGATGAGGCCAATACTGCAGACTGCAAAAAAACAGGACAAGTCTTGGTCCTTGAAGACAATGTTAAATTCTGGATTAATCAACTCTGAAGGCTGCCCTCACTCTGGATTTGCAGTCAGGTTTCATTATTCTGAAGGCAATATATTATATCATTTCTCATAACAACTGAGAGCAAAATAATCATGCTAAAACCTTTGAGCAACTTTTGAAGTATTGTTTTTTCCTTTGTTATTTTTACAGTTTCCCCATTGTTGCTAAAATTCCTCATTGTTTCGTTGTTATCCCCAGGGCACCTTCCTAAACATCCTTTTTTGTTTTTCTCTGCTTTGGACACCAGACATTAGAGTAGCGGTTTCTAATGCTTCCACCCGCTGCTTCTAATTAACTTCTCTTTTCCATTACAAAAACAATGTTGTGTCTCCCATTCTTGTCTATCCTGAAGGTAGTTTTTAATCTTTCTAAGGATTGTTATTACTAACAACAGGGAAACAATAAAACATAACGGAAAAGGTATGTTTTCTAAAATGCTCACAAGTTGTACTGCATAAATAGTACACAATACTCTAATTAGACACAGCTGTCTTGATAGCTCTGGCATCAAAAATACTTGGGTTTGATTTGCTCAACACCATTTGTAAACTCTGGACCTTAAAGCAAGTTGCTTGCCCCCATCAAGTGAATAAGTAAAGTAAAATAAAATAAAGAGATAGATACCATACACCTTGAAGGATTTATGAGAAGATTAAATCCACGTAATATATGTAAAACTTTAAGGGCCAGGATTTATACATCGATTTTCTGATTCCAAATCTAGTGTCTTTCACTTCATTACAACTTCATTTTTTCCATTTGTCCCATAATCACCTATTGAGTGGTTGCCATGGGCCAGGAAAATTTATAAATTAGTAAGGCAAAGTCTCTGTTCTTAAGCACTTTACAGTGTACAGTGAATAAGACAAATAAATGAATATTAACAAGAGGGAGGCCATACAATTTGGTAATTTATCACATAGGCTATAAAACCAGACAAAACGGGATTTGAAAGTCAGCTCTGCTTTTTGTTGGCCATGTATCTGGGACAGTTACTTAACATCTCAAAACTGCTTTCCTCCTCTGAAAAAGGAGATAGCCGTATCCTTTCAGAGTGTTGTTGACAGAATGTAATGAGATGATGTCTATGAAATGCTTAGTACTGTGCCTCCTATAAAGTAAGCATTTGTCTACTGTGGACAATCGTCTTCATTGCCATAATAAATATTATGACAATTGTAAATACAACTGTGCATAATGAAGTGATCAAGGTATACACAGACACTATGGAGTAGAGGGTAAGGCATTGAAATCTGTATCCAAGATCAGGGAAGTTTTGCCCACTAAAATAGCATATACTTCTGGAGAGTTCTGAGAGACAGAGTTCCTACTACTGAGTGGGAAATTGTGTGAATCATCCTAGGAACTGCAGATTGACCTTGATGACTGAAGTTAAGGATGCTGGGGGTGGGGGGTAGAAAATGAATAGTAGGTGAGACCAAACTCAGGAGATCCTAAGGATTAAACTAAAGAATCTGAAGCCTTTTCATCTGGGAGAGAGGATGCTGGGTAGTACTATGCCTGAATTCCTTGTGAGAGAGTCCCTGTGAGCACACTAAAGTTCGTTTGCTAGGACTCTTTCTCTTCTCCACAATTATAAGGAAAAAAAAGATGAAAGCAGGTTTGCAAGACTCCCAATTGCACTATATCATGCTGCAAGTTTTAAAACTGTCAAAACAAATTTTCTGAGTTTGACTGTAGTCAAACACTTTCCCACTAAGCAAAGAGAACTCAATAAACAGTTTTATTTGTTTTATAAATAGTTCGGTGAAAAGAATAATATTTGTGAATCGTACTAGCTGGAAAATGTTTGCCTAGTAAAACTATCACTGCATGTGAGTGTTCTAAGCCTGAAAAGACAGACCACTGGATGAAACTGATGTCACACCTTTACAGAAACTCCTCCCATGTTGTAGGTATCGTGGTGAATGGAACCTTTGGAGAGTCTATTGTAGAACAAGTGAAAATTCTCACCTTCTACAGGGATTTGCACAGTATTTTCCAAAAACCCAAGTTGCTAAGAAGGCCAGTCAATTAATGGATCAATGAGATTCTGCAGGAAATCGTTAATACCTGTGATTATCTGACCTAGCCAACTTGTGTGATTTTTTTTTTTTTACCGTTCTCATTCAATCTGTTCTTTTTTGTGCAATTTCAATGAAGTATAGGACAGTATTTTAGTAAACCAATAAAAGTAGAGACAACCAATATGAAACAAAACATTATAGCACAAAAAACCTCATTTCTACCAATTTCTAGGGGTATAATTGGGGAAAATTGTATAATCCTTGGAATCTTAGAATGTGCAACCGAAAAACAGGGAAGAAGAACACCACACTGATACTGTTGTGAAGATTAAATTAAATAATATCTTAACAGTAATTCTCAAGTACTGGCACGTAGCAGGTGTTCAGGAACTATGTCTTTTTGTTTTGTGCATCTCTTCGGCTTCTTGTCCTTCGGCCTCCTTTCCACTCCAGCTCATTAAGTGACAGGCACACACACATATGGAGGCACACACAGGGCTTAAAAGATACATTGTTACTGTCACAGTGTTTCTAAAAATGAATTTGATGGTAACAATGAATCCGTACCTGTTCTTCTTCTTAATACCTCAAGTCTGAAGAAGTTTTTCTGCGTATTCTGAAAGAGAAATCCCAGCACTTAACTGCACACTATTACCTCCTACCTTGAAAACAAGATGTCGTAGGGGCCTGATTCTTCTTCTGGTGACTTCTTGAGATAGCCAGGGTGTAAAAGCCCTAAGCTAAAGCAGCTAGGTTTGCACTGAGGACTCTGAGTTTGAGAGAGTGACACAAACAAGGGAGCTCTGGGATCGCGCCTCCCAGCCGCATGCAGCGATCTGTCTTGCAGCATGACCTTGGCAGTGTGGTCTGATGCTCAGAATTCAGAACAGCCTGGGGACCCTGCCTATCTTCCAGACGTGGCCTGACAGCTTCTTATGGACTCCATGAGCCCTGGATATCCTTTTCATATGTGCCCCATGTGCTTGGAGTCAGAATCTGTTGTTTGTGATCAAGAATCAGGTTTAGGGAAGAGACTAGAACTCTGAAGTCAGAAGATATTTCCAGGCTTCCTGAACCTGGTCTACAACATAATTTAATTAGAAATAGATACTACAGGGGAAAATTTTCAAAATGTACCCTAATGTCTTTTATAGAACAAAAGCTAACATTTAGAAATTTACTTCTGGATCCAGGCAAATCCTCAGTCTATTCTTGGAGGAAATTACTACCATTAATAAATTCAAAATCTGCCACCCAGCACGTTAGCACGTCTACTGATTTATAAAGAGAAAGTTGCAAGATTAACATCAAATCCAGACTACAACTCACCCTTTATGGCAACATCAAAAAAGAACTGTTTTCTTCACTGGTCGTCTCATTACAGTGTTAACAGAGCATGAGCTTTCAGAGCCTCATATGGCCACCTCTGTTCCATTGTAAACCTCATATTACCCTCTTACCTCACTTCTGGACAATTCTCTGAGCCTAAATCTTGAATTGTGGCCTAACAAAATTTACATTAGTCTTCGAAGATGAAGCAGCGTCCTGAGATTTTATGTCATGTATAACTGTTTCTTGTATTCGCAAAACAAAAACATTATAATAAAGACGAAAGAAAGATGTTGAAACAGTGCTTTGTGATGACATAATCACTGAAATATTGTATTGCTAGGAAAGCAAAATGAAAACCCCACATGCAGACTGTAAATATAAACCCATTAACCAAAAGCTTTAAAAAAAAAAAACAAAAAAAAAACACCGTAGGACTTGGCCAATGAGCTGCAAAGCTATGCCTTAAATTGATTCCTTAGAAGAGCCTGAACTGGGGATTCTGACACATGGCAAGAAACCAAAGATACGGAAGGAGACAGTACTGGCTTTAGTCTTCCAGAGGGCCACCGCCAACCTTGACACTCCTGCAATTTATGTGAATCAAGCAACGTTCTCCCTGTCTCTGTCTCTCTGTCTCTCTCTCTCCTTTTAAGCTTAGCTTGGTCTTCTTCTGGGGATCATGATTCTTATGACATCCTATTATTTCATAAGCAAACTTACTTACTTCTCTTTCTCTGGGTGAGTACCCTGATGTACGCCTCAGGGGAAAAAGAAAAGCAACCATTAGATAGAACTTAATCCTGACTCTGCCCATTATTAGCTGTGTAAGCTTGCAGCAGTCACTTCGTGTTAAGGAGCCAAAGAGAAAGAAAGCCTTTTGTGGACAGAGCCACTTTACTACCAGAGGCCCAGAGAGGAAGAGAGGACCCTATTTCTTGTTAGAGTCAATGAGCAGGGATTAAAGACATTTCAGAATGTCTTATAAAATCTATCCTCAAATCCCTTCGTGTGAATACATCCAGTTCTCCAGCTGTCATCCTCTCTCACCTGGATAATTTCAGTATCTTCTCTCTAGTCTCCCTGCCCCTGCTCTTGCCTTTCTGCAATCCAAGTTCTTCTAAAAACATAAATCCAATAATGTCACACCCATTATTCAATCCTTCTAGTGTTCTCTTGAAATAACATCAAAACTCCTTAGTACGGCCTGATCTAGTCTGGCCGCAGCAGGGTCTCTTGACCTCAATTTATAGCACTCCACTCCCTCCTCACTTCTCTTCAGCCACACGAGTCTACTCTGTCTCTCTCGAACACACCATGTGAGGTCTTTGCTGTTTCCACTGCCTAGAATGTCCTTCCTGTAGATCATCCATACATGGTTCTTTCCTTCGTTCAGGTCTCAGCTAGAATGCTATCTCTCAGAGGCATTGTTCTCTGACAATCTACAGAAATTCCCTAGGCTTCCTCTATCACATCAAGCTGCTTTGTTTTCTTAGCAGTGTTTATCACAATCTGACTTCTAATATACCTATGGATTGACTTTCTTCTTCTACTATAATGCCTGTTCCTTGAGAGCAGGACACTAGTCTATGTCATTACTATAGTTTCAGCATCTAGTACTGTGCCTGGTGGATAGAAAATACTCACCAATCACTGACAGTGTGAATGGATAAATGAATTCTAAATGGTCCTCAGCCTTGATCCTATGTTCAAAATTGACAATGGAAAATAATTCTTTTTTTTTTTTTTTTTTTTTTTTAGTCACAACCTCAAGTCTTTCTAGGCAGTCACTCAGCAGACAACACATTCCTTTCATTTCTCGAGGAAAAGGACACACTGTCATTCTGATGAGTTATAACATGGAGCCTGGCATACAACTAATATTCAATAGAATATAACTTAAATGATACAGCATGGCTTCTGTCCCTGACATCGTCAAGGTAACTTCATGTTATTTTGCCATTCATAAATTTAGTGGAACTCCTTGGTACGTAATACAGAAGCATCATATAACTTAAAAAAATGGTCTCTAAGTAGTTCTTATAAACCAAGGGCTAGCTTTATCAACACTTCAATTCAAGCAACATAAGGGAATTGAAATTTTTATAATAAAAAGAATAACTCAAGATGAATTGAGCTATCTGAGTCACCATGGCTTGGAGAAAAGAGCTTGTCCTTTGATTCCCAGGTTGGCCACTAACTAGCTCTGTTATCTTAAATGAATATCTCCCAATCTCTTTCAGTTTTCATTTCTTCATTGTCTGTAAGTGGAGCCAGTAATGTCTACCTCTTGGGGTAACTCTAAGAAATTAAAACAAACAACTGTTCATAAGATAGAGCCCAGCATAGTACTTGGCTCTAAGAGAATTTTTTGCACTCCATGAAAAGCAACAAATTTCCTAGAGGTAAAAGTGTTCAAAGCTTAAACAATCTCACCAAGAATATTTTAGAAAGATATCAAACATTAGATGAGTTGTTTTCCTAAATGACCTTCATAAGCCAAGAAATTTTATAATGTGAACCATCTTATTTTATAAATACGGAACAGGAGCGTAGAAAAACAAATTGCCCAAGATGAAATACAAATTCCTATTTCTAATCTTCAAGGCAATCTACCAATACTCTCCTCTCTCCCTCATCCTTCAATCCCTGTTTGACTCATAACATTTCTCAACATGCTCAAACATATGTCAACAAAAACAGATTTTCTTACCATTCCTAGCACACCTGGTTCAATTTTTTCCTTTGTGCATCTGCACAGACTCTTCCACCCCACCAATTCTGTGCCAAACTATGCCCCTCCCTTCTTTTCAAGCAACACTTAGGGGAAAGAAATTTTCTTTACTAATGACTCTACATCTCCATCTGACCTTGGTACTTGTGGGCTATGACATCCTGCCTCTCTAATTCAGGAAGCAACAACAGAGTGATACTTCCTAGATACATAAAACAGATCAATGATCAATCCCTCACTCAAACCTTTTAGTTGCCTTTCATCATACTTAAGATGAAAATATAAACATCCAAATAAAACCCACAGGGTTCTGCTTGGTTGGCCCTGCCCACCTACTTGGCCTCACCTTGAAGGGTCTGTCCCTCTTACTTGCTCCAATATATCCACTGGCCTTCTGTCCATTCCTCTAATGTTTTCACTCCTTTCCACCCTGGTGGCTCCTCACACTGCTCTTTTGTCCTCAAAGTATCATCCTTCACGATTCATCATAAGTAACATTTTTTTCAGCAGACTTCCCTAACCACCCCACACCCCAGCAAGGGATGGAGTCCTCTTTGACACTCTCTTAAAGTACCTTTTTCTTGCTTTCATAACATGCTTATTGTTTTAGTGATATATGTAAGGAATGTAGAAGCTACATTATTTCTCTATTCAGGTGGACAGAGCAAGTCACATTGGAGCAGACCTCATAGAATAAAAAGTAATTGCTTTGGTAAATGTAGAATGAGTAGATCACATACTGGAAATTGGTGTTACAAGAAAATCCACATAACACTCCTGGTACACACCACTGATCACTTAGGAAGAGGTAAACGGTCATGCTTTCTGGAAAGAAAAAGGTGGGGGAGGGTTGGCAGACTAACCTTTTCTCCCAAGATGTGAAGCTAAGAAACTTCAAGTAAAGTGACTTTGGCTACATTCAGTGGAGGGAAAAGACATGGAGAGTTTTACAAGGAAATTCATCAGGAGGGAAAAGCAAACTTGTCAGGAGATGGTCTGAGTACAACCCAGAGACTAAGGACCCAAAAAGGCTGGTTCCACATTGTATGTGTCCTGAGGCCACCTGCCCTCTGGGCCCATAAACTGTAGCACAGTGGTTATCCTCTGGGAAATTACTGCTGAGCTTTATGTCTGTATTTATGGGTGTGAATTAATTTGTTCTCTGACAATGGCACCCAAGCACAGACCTACAACAGCCTGGGTAGGGACGTGCTCCAGCAGGGCCTCAGAGCAGCAGCAGACCAGCAGCACTGCCCTTCTGCCCAGAAAAGGCCCATCTGCAGCAGCAGCACCATGTGGCTGTGACAGCAACCACGGTAATGACCCATCAGACTGTAACATTTATTTACTGGAATGACTTTTCTTCATTGTCTGCTACCTCAGGAGATTGAAAGCTTCATGAAAGAAAATTGTAGAGCACAGATTGCACACCGTTTAACAAAAGTGTCATTCACCTGGAATACAATGTGGACAGTGCCCCCTAGAGTTATGTAACTGTTCAACACGGACAGTCCTACGAGTCAGCCCTGGTCACTACGGTACAACCAGGACGAGCAGAATAGCAGGCACACAGCAAGCCCTCAAAAAATATTCATAGAATGACTGTATAAAACAATGTGTGATATACTTGGTCCTCTTGCACACACATCTCCTCCTCTCCTGAGGAAGTCTTTGGGTGTTTCCCCTCACGCGTCTAATACAGTATGTCCACAAGGGACAGTTTTATCTATTTCAAGCCACAGGAAGTCAGAGCTGAAAGGAAGGTTAGAGTTGATAATGGTTTTTATTTTACTGATGAGGAAGGGAAAACCAGGAAGATAAACAGACTTCTATCATGTGGTGGTAAAGCCTAGACCAGACTCCCGGTCTTCTGCTTTCCGGTGCCTTATTCCCTCACTTACTTCTCTAGTCACCTTCTTCTGTTCTGATGAAGCAGAGAGGAGAGCTCACGAGTCAGGGGGGCATTTCCTCACTAACTGCCACTCGTGCCTTAGGACTGTTGAGGCACGGGCATGCAGGTGTGCGTGCTCCACCAGACCCACGCAAGGTGGCTGGTAGCAGGACATTATCCGGGAAATTTCCTACACGGAGACCACAGTGAAACCTCCTCCCTACTGTCAGGTGAATTCCCCCACATGCTTCTTGTGTTTTATAATCTCTCTTTCAGCATTTTCCACACTAACAACATATTTCTTTTTCCAAATTTCCCTGAGTCACACCAACAGAAGCATATTCTCTACCATAGAAAATAACACTCACAAAGTTTGGAAAGTAGGGGGGAAAAGATCAAATCTACTTTCAGGAATCAAATATTTTTCAGAAATATCAAAAGATTAGTGAAAAGTAGGTCTTTTAAGTTACACTTGATTTTTTGGAGGGTCAATAATTGCTTAAAAGAAGTAGTCTTGGGATGCCTGGGTGGCTCAGTCAGTTGAGCGTCTGCCTTCGGCTCAGGCCTTGATCCCAGGGTACTGGCTTGGAGCCTTGCAGGGAGCCTGCTTCTCTCTTACCCTGTGCCACTTCCTCTGCTTGTACTCTCACTCATTCTCTCTCTCTCTCTGTTAAATAAATAAATAAATAAAATCTTTTAAAAAATTTTTAAAAAGTAAGTAGGCTTCCAGCTCTAACTTGACCTTCTGTTTTTGTATTTTCAAGATTTTAAAAAATAGTACTGCTATTTGTACTTCTATTACATAACTTTTACCTAAATTAGCTAATGTCCTTCTTTCTAATAGAGTTAAGGGTGAAAAATCAAGCCTCCTCTTCTATCTCTGCCACTATCATTCTTTAGATTTATGGTTCTTCAAATGCCTATCTTAAAAATTGGTACTGGTAAACTAATATTATACATTTTTAATAAGTGCCAAAATCACTCAGTGAAATGTCTTTCTTATGAATGTTGCCAAAGAGACCGTCTAGGAGAGCCACTGGATGGGAAAAATCATACTCTGTGCTATTTATAGACTATAAATAACATTAATGCCTTGTCAGGACCTGGTCAAATTGTGACACAATTTACAACTCCGTGATTCTCACGCTTGGCCTCATTGTGTAAACAATCTTGGGCTTTGAGTCAGTGGTGGAAATTCTGTTTAGCTTCGATATTAGTGATCATCTCTGAAGAGATGAGAACAACTGAGTCACCAAACATACTCTTAAGTCTGCAGGATAATGACTAACAACAATAATGAGATGCACAATTAATTTGACTTAAACATTTGTGTGAGAACAAGTAGGGGTATACAAAAATGTCTCTGACTGGAAAAACACGGGCACATTCTAGACCTGTGGCAGAGGTCTTCAGAGGGTGAGGCAGTGGTTATACCTCCAGGTTTAGGGAAAAGGGAGATGAGACACAGCATGTTTTTAGATTTAGAGAGTTAATTAACAGGCAGCCATGAAGGGGAAAGGATTCCAGAGCTGACAAAATGCAGAAGAGAGATGGTGGCAGGGGGAGAGGGGGAAGGATGAGTTATATTACCTTGTAAAAATTTATGCACCTGAGTTGACCATTTTTCTTATTTTATTTATTTTTTTCTGAAAAGTTCCATTTCTGCACCACACATTTTCTCCCCCAGTGAACTACAACTAATCAAGCTATGAAACATCACTTGTCTTTTTTCTTCAGTTTCTTGGGGGAAAGGTTTATCTGGACACAAGAAATCAACCTTATTATCATAGTAAAACATCATAGTAGTATTCATAATATTACAGGGATATTCCCAATTATTTTCACAAAGATTTATGTTGGTTTTCATTACAATCCTGTGAAATTGGTGGGTGGGTGTTTTTATTCCTACTTTGCCAAAGAAAAGCAAATAGTTCACAAAGATAACAAGTAAATTGTCTAAAGTCACACAATTAATTGCTTATGTAACTGGGACCAGATAGTGTCTTCTGATTTAGGTGCTTAGATATTCAAACAATAACTATATACTGGGCATACCTTGTATGGCATGCAATTATGACCATTCCAGGGAAAAGAACAAGACAGATACTGTACCTGGCCTCAGGAGGCCAATTAACCAATACATCCAGGAAAGTCTGACTCAGACTATGACTGGGAAATGCAAGGTAGGTGCTATGGAACCAAATGGCCAGAGCACCCGTTTGGTCAGGTGAGGGTGAAGAAAGTCTTTTCCAATAAATTGACTTCTAACTTGAGACCGTAGGCAATCCGGGAAGGCTGACTACTCGGCAGCTACCAGTTGACTGCAGAGTGAAGTGGCCAGTGAAAAAATGGAGAGACAAGAGTTCTGAGTAAAGAGCACAGAGAATTTCTTGCACTCCATAATTCTACTTCTGTATGTGTGTGTGGTGCTTGGGATGCCTGGGTGGCTCAGTCAGTTAAGCTAAAGAAGTCACTCATCCTCAACTGTCATTTCTGCATACAAATGACTATAAAATATTGACATACACTTAGGGGTTGAGATAGAAGGGGAACCCCAAGAAAAATCAGGCTCCTTTGGTTATCTTCCTTAATCTATGGAAGTTGGAATTTTCTAGGGAAAAAGGGGTGCTTTAGAGGCCATCTAATAATCCTCAAGAAGTATGGAGGGAGTTGAAATAAAAACTTCCTACCTATCTCTATGATAAGGAATTGAGGAAAATGGGAGAGTCAAAATCTGACATGTTACAGTTGTAGACCTTTGAGACTTTAGGCATGAGTGAAATAAATGTGGAACACTGTTATATTAGAAAAAATATTACACAAATGTGGGGCACCTAGGTGGCTCATTCAGTTCAGCAACTGACTTGGTTTCCTCCCTTCATGATCTCAGGTTCCTGAGATGGAGTCCCAAGTTGGCGTCCATGCTCAGCATGGAGTTTGCTTGAGATTCTTTCCCTCTGACCCTTCCCTGCTCTCTCTCTCTCTCTCTCTCTCTGTCATTCAAATAAATAATAAAATCTTCAGAAAAAATTACACAAATGTAAGGAGTTTAAGGGAGGACTTCCCACCCAAGCTCCCTGCAATGCAAGGCCAGAATTAGAAGCTGAAACATGACGCAGAATCCCTCACTACCACCCATCAGCACCCCCGGAGGAATCATCGTCTGTTACAAATGTGTTCAACACATATTCCTGAAGGTTATTCCCAGAAAACTGAACCCACGGAAACTTTCATAATTGATTTCTTGACCTTTACACCTTTTTCAAAAGAGAAAAGCCAATGAGTCACAATTATGTTACAGCTCTAGACCATCTGAATTTCTTCAAATAGAATGGCTTAAGAACTGTTTAATTCTTGGCTCTCTCTGTTATACTATAAATAAAAAAAAAATCTGTGTTCTTTAAGCCATGATTTATATAATTAATCTTCAAGTTATATTGGTTTCTAGATATATCATTTAGATAATCCACCTTCACCATATGTACTCTGTCCAAAACCGTAGTGACTCAGGAGCCTGTTCTTACAAAAAAAACAATTGGCCATCCAGTCTCCTTTCTAGGTTTCCCATTCCTGTGTATTGAACTATCATTCTTCCCAGTTAGAGAACGTGAGAATAACATAAATGGGAAAAATACCTTAAATGTCTAATGGTCTGACCTCCAAACTTTACAGATAAAAAGACATATAAGTTGCCCAAGGCCCACTATTACAGCTAGAATTCCTGTCAAAAATAAAAAAATCAACAACATAAAAAGCTGAAAGTTAATGATAGCTAGTTCTAATATTCTTTATACTTGTGTTCTTTGAATGAGAAAATAGTAGAAAATAGTGGCAATCTTACAGGATGCAGTTAAATGGTATAATGGACGTGAAAATATTAACCGCAGTGAAGAGGACAGATGCAGAAGAAACGTCTGTCAATCAATCACAGAAATTGACCATTTCTGATAACTTTAGTTCTCTATTCCCTTTCTTTCTCTGACTCACCTCTTCCCACCATCTCTACCCTAAAGCTCTAACTGACTTGTAAAAGCAACTCATAACTAATCTCTCTTTTCCATTTTCCAGTCCAAATCTATCCACACACCACAGCCATATCAATCTTTGTAAACCCTCTCCCCTGTTCAGAAACTCAAAATAGAAGTTCTATGGTTTACTGGCAAAAGAATGCTGTCCTCATCCCATGTTCATCTTAACAAACTCAGTCTGATCCCATAAACCTTTTCAAAGCATTTTCCCATGGTTCTAGTGGACACGTTCTGTTCTGGTTTGTGGGGAACTCTCACGTGCGGAACTCTCAGCTGCAAGGTCAAGCTCTGCCATCCCTCTTCTTCCCTGAAGTCTACACTGCTAAAGTCAGACGGACATTCTTCCCAGAACCAAAGGCACTAATTACATCAAATCTTGCGTTGTCCTCTAATTGTTTCACTCATAAATGTGGGGATTCTGCTTCTCTGAACAGATTATAGCTCTTCCACCAGTTTTCAATAATTATACCTAATATCCTCCCCACAGTGCTTAAAATGTACTGTAATAAAAAAATAAAGAATTCTGAATAAACTCAATTCTTATAAAAACAAATTAGAGATGGGGCACCTGGGTGGCTCAGTAGGTTAAAGCCTCTGCCTTCGGCTCAGGTTTCAGGGATCGAGCCCCACATCAGGCTCTCTGCTCAGCAGGGAGCCTGCTTCTTCCTCTCTCTGCCTGCCTCTCTGCCTACTTGTGATCTCTGTCTGTCAAATAAATAAAAATTTTAAAAAATAATGAGATTTTTCCCCCATAATGCCAGTTCACATGTGTAGTCATTTTCCTGAAGCAACATCCTAAATAAGGCAGAAATTTACAGGTAGAGAAAATTAGCAAGTCCATAATACTTTTCTGTACTATAAACAGTGTTACCTCTGTAAATAATCTACCCTGTATAATTATAACACGTGGTATATTTAAGGCAAGTTTCATTTGTCAAAATATATCAGTGATTCCTTAAATTTAAAAGAAGTCACATCCACATTGTGAAATATCTTCTTGAATTGAAGCATCCCTATTTACATTTATGGATACTGAGCAGAATTTGGAAGCTCAAGATTAAAGGCAGAAATTTCTATAGCAGCTTTTATCCAGTTCCAAAGTTGTAGATGAGAAACATTGGTCCTCTGCCCTCCTTTTTCACAATGTTAGTTTTATATTTACTATTTTTTAAAGATTTATGTATTTATTTGAGGGAGAGAGTGAGAGAGAGAGAGAGAGAAGGAGCAGGGGGAGGGGCAGAGGGACAGGGAGAAGCAGGCTCCCCACTGAGCAAAGAGCCCCACATGGGCTTGATTCCTGGACCCCAGTATCATGACCTGACCTGAAGGCAGACCCTTAGCAGACTGAGCCACGCAAGTGCCCCATATATTTACTATTTTTAAGAGAGTGACCATGTTAGCCACATTCCACCTGTTTGGGGAGGGTCAGGTTTAAACAAACACAAGATGTACTCATAACTTTTGGCGAACAACACCCTGAGGTGATTCCTGTTTCTGGAAACTTGGCTATCATGTCTAATACCTGGACTATTTGGTGAATTTGGTTCATAAAAAATAAAATAATAATAAAAAGTCAAATAGATTGCATTGCTGAGTCAACTAGTTGATTCCAGTAGGATTTGATGCCACATAGAAACATAAAGTGACCACAAATTGTAGATCATCTATCACAATGACGACATTTCCCACTGTATTCTCAATTTCACATCTCACATTTTGTGAGGTTTCTGGAAGAAAGAAAAGTAAAAAAGTTTTGTTTCCACCATAGGTAAATCTCTGTTTAAGTATTTATGTGGCAGAAACTTATTGCAGGTTGGATGTTTTCTTATAACGGTATCTATTCTCTGCTAAGTTTTCCAGCAGTAACATTAAATTTTACTATAGTCGTGATAGTCTTCAAAATAAGATACACTCAGGACCCATTTAAGTTAAGTGTGAATAATTAGATTAGTATCCTGCACACAACTCAACAAAAACTAATAAGAAATCTATATTTTTCTACAGTTATAAAACAGATGTAAAAAAAAATCTTTCACTTCAACATTAACACACATTAAAAATTTAATTCACTAAGTTCGTGTTTTTATTTATTTATTTATATTATTATTTTTATTACAATTCCCTAACCTACTAAGAAAGCAGTTTTGCCAGTTTCTTTTCTTTGCAATAACTTTTTTACTGCAGATATTTCTGAAGATATTGGAAGGTTTAACTTCAATGTTTTTGAAGGTTTAACTTTCAATGTTTGTGCACAAAACAGAAGACAGAACCATCTCCTTTGGTTTAAAAAATACCTACTTTGGAAACCATGAATTTCTCCTCTTTGATATGATTACATGTTAAATTTATTTCATTTTTTTAAGTTTAATGTTTTTATAAGAAATGAATCAACAGAGTCTCTGATACAAAGTTGCAAGCCAGTTAATATCTTTTGAATGCAGAAATTAAATAGGACTAGTTCCAAATATGTCTTTCTGAAGAGAGTGAGTTTTACTATCTAGCTTACAACTTTCAAAATTGATCTAAATTCTTAGAGTTATCATGCCCGTGGCATTAGAATCAAAATTATTAAATAAAAACACACTACATAGTTTCTCTTCATCTGGTTAGCTGTATAGATAAGCATTTTATTTGTATGATTTAATTGCATTTCTTTTAAGATATAAAGTGTGTGATAAGAGCAAACTCAAAAGCGAACTCAAACATATAAAGTGTGTGATAAGAGCAAATTCAGTTTCAAATGACAGCTGTGAAAAACTCAGATACTCTGTTTGTCTTTAAAGTTATGTCAATTACCACATTTATAAAGTGTTTGTTTTTTAGAACTCTTTCTCCCTTCTGTTTGGGCGCCGACGTACCCCCAACCGTATAAGTAAATATGCCTAAAATTGGTGCTGGTCTTTATAAGCCATGGTGATGACATCAGCCTGAGTTCCAGCTCTTGGAACGCAGAACTGTGACCACACCGTGACTTGTGAGCATCTAGGTCCCGACATAGCTCTCCTTGTCACCACGTGTCACTGATTTGGAGCCAAGACTTGTACTCTAAATATACTGCACCAGTTAAACACAGGTATTCTGGAATATCTGCTTGGTCAAATGCAAGGGAGAGAGGGAGGGAAAAAGGAACTAAGGTTTTGTTTTTAAATATGAGGAATTTAAAACTAAATGTTTTAAAACTAAATCTAAATTAAATTTAAACTAAATTTAAAACTAAATCCACAGCAATGTCAATATACTTAATACCACTCAATCACCCACTTAAAAATGGTAAATTTCATGTTATGTATATTTCATCACCAGAAAGAAAAACTATTTGAGAGTGGTTCTGAAAACTGTGTCCATGGATTTCAGAAGTTTTTCACAACTGTCTAGTAACTTTCCAGGTCCAATATATAATCCGCTATAATTCTGCCACATTGATCTGGTAACTCTTTCTGCCATACCTCCTTAGTAAGCCAGGCTGCTTGGAACCTAAACAAATATCCATTCATCAGGTATTTCTAAACTACACTCACCCACAGAAATCTCTAGCTGAAAGTACCACAGAGGAAAATCTGGAAAGTACCAGGTAAAGCTGGGTGTTACACAAGGAGCGAGTGTAAACATCACTTGCTCCCAGGCTGTGACCCTCTATGAGGAGCTAGGAAGTGCAGAAACCCCCAGGATCCTATCTCAGGACTGGCCCTGCCACAGCCCTGCCTGTTTGGCACAAGGGCAAGCAAAGGCTGGTCAGAGTTCCCAGGCTTTAGGGTCCCACCAACTGAATGTGGGTTCAAACACTTCCTAGAGGATACAAGCACCATTCCAAAGGGCTGAGGCAGGCTGCAGCAGCAGCAAGACATATCTTCACTCTCCTGTTTCCAGTCAAGAGTGAGCCTGCAAGAAAGGTTAGCCGGGTTCTGCTGGGCAAGCGCACACTGCTGCCTCAGAAGCTGCAGGACGTCTGTGCCTGCCTGCTCTCCCAGGTAGGGTAGGTCCAGAGACTGAAAATCGCCTCAGCTTGCAAAAGATATTTGAAATAAGGAGAAAACGCAGAACACCAGGCTACAGTTGTCACAGCCATTCTGCTCCCACTGCACCTGTTAGAAACTCGTATCTGTGCACATGCACTGAAATGACAGCTGGGCATCCTCCTACTTTCTCTGGTTAGAGTGTAAGCAGCCCTGTGGTCTCCAGTTGTGTGTAAACAAACCTAGAAGGATACCTGGCACTTGAAAGGTGCTCAGCAAATAAATGAGGACCTCAACTCTGAAGCCACAACCAAGATAGGGGGACAGAGGCCTCTCCAGTCCTCTGTGGTTGCAAACACACCCATGCAGGTGCTGCCACATCCAGAGATTTCCTTTGCCCGCCGCCACGCGCGCCCATCCTGACCTCCGCACTCGCTGGAACTACTTACCAGCAACGGCGACCAGCAGACCGACAGCACGCACATGATCCCCATGAGCTGGATGGCCGTCTCGGTGGTGATCCGGCCCCATTGGGCGCTGGACTGCGACGCGGTGGCCTTGGCCCGGCAGCGGGACACCAGGGCCTTAATGGTGGCCAGGTTACAAGCGAAGGTGACGGCCAGAGCCGAGAGCCCCAGGAAGGCAAAGGTGGAGGCGAAGAAGAGGTTGCCCCAGTTGTGCGACGCGCTAGTCCCGTTGCCTCCTTCCCCGGTGCTAATGAAGCACCATGTCCCGGGCCACTGGATGGTGTACTGGCCTACGCCCAGCACCGGCAACAGGGCGAAGGCGAGCACCGCCAGCCACACGCCGAGCAGCACCGCGCGGGTGGCGCGCGTCTTCATGTGGCTCGCGTACCAGTGCGGCGCCCGGATGGCCAGCGCCCGCTCGACGGCCATGGCGCTGGCGATGAAGAGCGAGGAGAGCCCAAAGACGGTCATGGTCAGACCGAAGAAGGTGCAGAGCCTCCCCGACGGGTCGAGATGCTCCCAGCGCTGCTTGGACAGGTACACGACGATGACCACCGGGCTGGTGAGCAGTTGCCCGACCAGGTCTGTGAGCGCCAGCCAGCCGATGCACAGCAGGAACGACTTCTTGCGCTTGCTCTCCCGCCGCCGGTAGCTCCGCGACACGAGCAGCATGGCCAGCGCGTTGCCCACGAAGCCGGTGATCAACATGGTGATCGGGAAGGCTACCGACACGGAACCGCAGTCCTCGCGGGGGTCCCGGGAACCCGTGAGGTTGCCCTGCGCCGCGGCGGAGAGCTCGGGCGACCACATGCCCGGGTAAGAGTAGTTGAGGCGGGTACAGAAAGGGGCGCTCCCGTCGCCCCGGGTCTCCTTCATGTTGGCTTCGAGGTGAGGAGGGGACGGCGCCCGGAGAGCAGCAGCGGGAGCTGGCGGGCGGGGCGCGGGCGGCGGCGAAGGTCGGTGTCCACCCGGACTGGGGCTAGGGCTGGGCTGCCCTCCATGATGCGGGGCGTAGCCGCCGCCTCACTTCTTTCCTCTGGCGGCGGCACCGCGCCGTCGGCTCCGGGAAGCCAGTAGCTCCGAGGCGCGCGAGGTGCGGGCCCCTTCTATAAGGCCGCGGAGGGCGGGGCGCCCGGGGGTGTGGGCATAAGTGCGCTGGGAGGAGGATGGAGAAGCAACTGTGCGCGTCTCTCGGCTGCTGCGTGACCGCTGTCCTGGCCGCCTGGGCTGGAAACTCCCAGGAGGACTCCTTGCTCCCACTCCTGGCCGGACGGGACGCCTAGCCAGTCCTCTCTTCCCTGCGCGGCGCCTCCTCCTCTTCTTTGCCAGAGGAGCGCCCGTGGGCGACCCGGGCTAAAATGTCTCCCTGCGCTTCCAGACCCGCGGCAACTTGCCAAGGCCGACCTGAGCGCCCGCCCCCCTCCTCACCGATCCACCGACTCTAACGCAGGGACTCCATCCTCGTCCTGAAGCTCTTTTGTAACCCTGGCAAGTGTAACTCACCTGTCCCTAAGCGATCCAGGCAAACCACACTCGCGTAGCTGAGTGTGAACTTTTCTCCCTTTATGTACTCTGGGGTTCCAGAATGATCGCGAGCCGACCAAGCTGCTCTGTTGCCAGAGGGCGCTCTGAAAATACAAAACTAATAGCGCCTTGAGAGAAGGGATTCGTAAAGGGAAACAAAATCGGACGCTGGCATCCAAAGATGAAACCTCAACCACCGCTCTCCATTTAAAATCTCCCCTTCCCCCCGTTAAAAAAAATTAGACAGGGCTAAAGTGCCTAGAGGCAGGTAGCACCCACTTGGTTGTCTGAGATCGTGAAATCAACTGCCGCCTGCCTATGGGAGCTGGAGTGACTGGGTGCGGAGAGAAGCAAGCTTTTCCAGAGCCTCCAATCATTCTCCAATCCTTGCCCATTCTCATACCGTTAGGACTAGAAACTGTAGTTAGATGTTAGGAAGGTCTTCACATTGAGTGAAAATGGGCATAATTGTCTAGTAACATCTTTTGTTAAACCAATATTTAGTGTGTTTTCACAGTCTCCCGTTTTATCAGAGATCTTCCAAGGTCCTGTTGGTATTATTACTCCCCTTTGACGATGAGGTACTCAGGCTCCATGGAGTTAAGGGATATGCCCAAGGTCTTCCAGCAATTCTCCAGCCTCTGTCTTTACAGTGTCGTTTGTGTGGATACCGTAACCACTCTTAGCAGAGGAAAATCAATAGTAACCTTGTTCCCACATTTTGGAAGGGTCTAGTTTTTCTGACTCTGAGCAATGACCAGGAAATGAAAAGATTTAAAAATATTTATAAATTTCACTTTTCTTCATATTTAAGAAATTAAACCTGATCATATAGCTGTGTGAATACCATTAACTCAGACTTCAGACTGACTTCTGTAGCAAGCCCGGTTAGCTCCTTTGCTTTTCCTAGCTTAGTTGGTATCTTTTTTGGCTGTAAATGAATGGTAGGTGATGGGAATGGAGTATGTTCTCACATTCTTTCCTTCTGTGCTGTTGTATTGATTCTGTTTTGAGAGCTTGAAAAATATCATTATGGGATTTATATAGTTTTTGATTTTTTTAAAGATTTCATTTATTTTTGAGAGAGCACATACAAGGTGCGGGGGAGCGGAGGGAGAAGCAGAAGCAGACTCCTTGCTGAACAAGAAGCCTGATGCTGGACTCAATTGCAGGACTCTGGGATCATGACCAGAGCTGAAGGCAGCTGCTTAACTAGCTAAGCCACCCAGGCATCCGGATTTATATAGTTTTTAAAGGAGAAAAACAAAAATGTAATTTAAACTTCATTTTAACAGCACACATTAATGAAATGACAGTATTATTTTGTATTTTGATATCATTAAAAATTTTTTTTTCTTTTAATTTTTTAAAGATTATTTATTTAGTTGTCAGAGAGAGAGCACACAAGTAGGGGGAGAGGCAGTTTGAGGGAGAAGCAGGCTCCCTGCTGATCAAGGAGTAAGGGACTTACTGTCTCTTACTTACTCCCTGCTGAGTAAGGCTCGGGACTTGATCCCAGGACTTCTGGGATTATGACTCGAGCTGAAGGCAGATGCTTAACCAATTGAGCCATCCAGGCATCCCATGAGTTTTCTCTTTTAAAATGTCATGTTTCTAATGAGAACAACAGCTACGAAGGAATACTAAAGTGGTTTACTTTTTAAATCTTTCCCAAACTTTTATTAATTCAAAATAATCTGAAACCCATAATTGTGAAAGTTTTTTTCCTAAAATGTCATTTAAAAAATAAGATCATAGTTGATGTTATTATTAGATATATACTTTATCTAAAGCATATGGATGAAAGTACATATCAGATTAAATTTTTTCAGCAGTCTCTAGTATAATTATATATTTAAAGACTTAAGACTTTTTCATGATTCAAATAGCAAAAAAAGCAAAGCTGATGTTTTTCAGTTACAGCAAAAATTATTCTCTGGGGTGCCTGAGTGGCTCAGGGGGTTAAAGCTTCTACCTTGGGCTCAGGTCATGGTCCCAGGGTCCTGGGATCAAGCCCAGTATCGGGCTCTCTGCTCAGCGGGGAGCCTGCTTCCCCCTCTCTGCCTGCTTCTCTGCCTACGTGTGATCTCTGTCTGTCAAATAAATAAATAAAATCTTAAATAAAAAATTATTCTCATCTTTATGAACATTTGACTTACTTGAATTTTACTTTCCTCCTTGCAGTGCATGTTGTAGCTAACTGGACTTTATAAGAGTAACAAGCATCTCGTAGTAAAGCTAACTGGACTTTATAAGAGTAACAAGCATCGCGTAGTATGGAAGAGTTAATGTTAGACTCTTCACTCACCTCTATACAAAAGCTCTAAATGTGTTGCATTTCAGATCTTTTGCATAACACTTTCCTTTCAGTGATTTGCTTCATCTTACTCTAAGTTGTCTGCTTTGTAGTTATTTACCTTATAGTGATTTCGGGAATCTGAGGAGTCACAGAATAAGATACTGCCAGTTAGACTCTGGTTGGCACCTTTTGGTGTCTAAGCAGTCTGAATTGTGTTGGTCTGAAACACCAGCACCCTCTAGTGACCAACCTAATAACATCCTGTGCACCATAAAAAGAATTTCTAAATGAGAGTTATGTGCTTTACTTAAGGAACCTCTGATATCTTTCTTAGAGATCTACTCACTAATACACAACTATGGTCATTTTGTTTTCCTTTGAGTGCACAAACTGTCATGTCTGCTTGATCAATATACCAGTGGAGTATTAAAGTTAGGTCAGATCATTGAAAGACCACATTTTCAAATATGTTTTTTTAAAATGTAAGTATATGTTCATACATTAGTTTTAAATTAAATCCCTATCTAGAAATGATTTTAATCTATAGATTTGTTTCCCCATATCTTATTTTTAATTCACAACATATATCAATATTTAGCTAGTATTGATGACTTTATTTTGCTACTTCTCCTGAACTTGTATTAAGAAATCCTAAAATAGACATGGTTACAAAAACAAGATTAATGAACAGGACCTTGATTACCTCATTATGGATGGAAAATATCTGCAATTCTTACTCCATAGATCCAACTGCTAATTTCAGCATGTTTTTTATTTTTTATTTTATTTTTTTAAGATTTTATTTATTTATTTGACACAGAGAGAGAGACAGCGAGAGAAGGGGCACAAGCAGGGGGAGTGGGAGAGGGAAAAGCAGGCTTCCTGCTGAGCATGGAGCCAGATGTGGGGCTCAATCCCAGGACACTGGGATCATGACCCTAGCCGAAGGTAGACACTGAATGACTGAGCCACGCAGGCACCCCTTCAGCATGTTTCTTTAGTCACTCATTTATTCATTCATTCAAAAAATATTTACTGAACACCTATTCCATGTCAAGCACTGTACTCGTTGCTAAGGATATAAAGGAAATACACAGAAGTCTACATTCATGGAGTTTATGTTTAGGACAAAATACTTGATTTTTAAAATCTGAAATAACAGAAGAAAGGAGTGCTAATTTCAGTGGCTTTTGTGATTTGCCATGGAGGTAAAATCTTATTTAAAATCCAATTTAAAACCATATGTACAATTTTCATGAAAAACTGAAAAACATGTACAATTTTCATGATCAAATGAGATTTATCTCAGGAACCCAAAGTAGATTTAAACACTCAGATAGGGGTGCCTGAGTGACTCAGTCATCAAGCAGCTGCCTGCAGCTCAGGTCATGGTCCCAGGGTCCTGGGATTGAGCCCGGCATCAGGCTCCCTGCTCAGTGGGAGGCCTGCTTCTCCCTCTCCCACTCTCCCTGATTGTGTTCCCTCTCTCGCTGTATCTCTCTCTGTCAAATAAATAACATCTTTAAAAAATAATAATAAAAATAAAAATAAACATTCAAACATCAACCAATATAATTGCCATTTTAACAAAATAAATGCTTTAAGTCTTTTGCTATATCAAACATCTGGGAACACTGAGTCCCTTTGTATTGACTGCATTTATTTCAAACCCTTCTTCCTGTTTTTGTTTTTACATTCTTAGTAGTCTTTAGTTGAAAACTGCACATTGTAGTTAATATACTGTAGTGACTGCAGACTCTATTGTTTTCTTTTTTTTTTTTTAAAGATTTTATTTATTTATTTGACAGACAGAGATCACAAGCAGGCAGAGAGGCAGGCAGAGAGAGAGGAGGAAGCAGGCTCCCCGCTGAGCAGAGAGCCCCATGCGGGGCTCGATCCCAGGACCCTGAGATCATGACCTGAGCTGAAGGCAGCGGCTTAACCCACTGAGCCACCCAGGCGCCCCAGACTCCATTGTTTTCTTATGAGGATTACTGATTTGGTCTTGCGCAGGGGTGCGGGGTGTAGAGGACAGATGGTGCAGTCATCCATCAGGTGGTTAATTTGCCTGGATTCAAACTGCCAGCATTTCCTCTCTTATGGTATACAGCTGCGTCAGTCTCTGCTCTGTTCTCATGGTTTCTCATGGCGGTTCTGTGGAATGATCTACCCTATACTACATAATTTGTGGGCCAGTTAGTGATGGGGATCACCCTCTCTGTGTTTTTCTTGACTTACAGGGATTCTCCTCTAATTTCCAGCTGCTCTGCCAGCCTTGGGTATTTCAAACTTGTAAAGCTTCAACTTTTTGCCACCTAAGGTGCATAGGGAATAAACTCATTTAAGAAAAGCATCAAAGTCATGGACATAGTCTTGAGTAGTTTAAGACTAGATTCCACTCTGGGCCTCTGCTTGCTTTTTCACCAGGCTTCAGGGGTATCCTCTCTTATGCATAGTTTAGCTGTCAAACATATATTTGGGCAGAAGTCCAATCTCTTGCACTTTTTGCCAATGAGACTGATTTTTCCACCACTGATATCCCACAGACATAATCATGAGGGGTGGGCATCACCCTCAGTCCTAAAGACCAGTAATACTTAATTCTTATCCCTTTTAGTTGCAGGGCTTGTTGTTGTTGTTGTTGTTTTGCAATTAAACTCCTCTCCAATTTCTGTATGCTTTTGAATGCTTTCCAGCAAGTTTTAGTTGTTATAACATTTTAAACCAGATTTTATAATTGTTATCTGTAGGGCAGTGTGATAACATGAAGACAGACATATCTGTTCAATGAAACAGAATACTGTATCTACCTACCTATACCTATATATTTGTATTTATACAGGTAGATATATATGACTGTGTGTGTGTAGAGAGAGAGATAAAAGAGAGGTTATACACACACCTGTTCACACATATAAATCCAATTAATTTTCAACAAAGGTAATAAAGTCTTTTCAACAGATGTTACAAAAAAAAAAAACACAAAAAAACCAAAAAACCTGGATGCTGGTATGAAAGTAAAAGTGAATATCCCACACCACATAAAATGGACTACAGATTAAATATAATTATCTAATCTTCTAGATTAAAAGAGAAGAAAAATCCCCATGACTTCATTAGCTTTCCATCATTACTGGAAGTACTCTTGCAACTTGTTTTTTTGTCTTTTGTTTTTAACATTTAACAACCATCTGATTATCTCTCTTGGTTAGTATGCATAGAAATCTTCATTCTTCTTAAATACCACAAATAATCCAAAAACTTCTGAATGTTTGGATTATTAACAATTTTTGATGTAAGAATCAATGGTGCAATAATATTCTCATATATATTGGCGTGTATCCTTGTAGGGCTTTTTATATGATAAATCCTTAGAACTGAACTGCTATACCTAGTGACCCCCAAATTTATATCTGCAGTCTGTACTTCTTTGAACTCCAGATTCATATATACAACTATTTGTCATTCCATTTGGATAGCCCATAGACACCTCAGTGTGTTCAACTGGAACTTCAAATTTTCTTCTCCACTCCTAGTTCTATGTGGGTCTTCCTTTTCCATCAGCTCTGTCTTCCAAGCTCTCATCCAGTAATATTCTAATTCAAAATATAGCTCAAATACATTCACTTGTTTCTGTCTCCACATCTACCGCCTGGTTCAGGTCACTACCATCTTTTACTTAATCTACTGCAATAGTTTTTTTTTAATTGCCTTGATTTTTATCATTTTAAATTTTATTATAACATATTAAGCTAAACAAAAAGGTTCAAATAGCACTGATTATATTTTAAAATGCTAATAATATCATCTCTCCTTTTCACTCCCCAAACCAGTATTAACAGATTGAGATGTATTCTTTCCAATTTTTTCTATGCTCATGCAAAGATATTTCTCAAAATGTCCTTTCTGCTTCTGTTTGCCAGTACTGAACTAGTATTGCTGTCTAAAATATTTACAACCTGATGGGTGAAATATATTTTGTTAATTTGAATTTTCCTATTAGTGAATTTAAATCCAACTTCACTAGTGAAGTTAAATCTATTTCCACATCTATTAACTTCCTCTTTAATTATTTTGTATGTTTTCCTATGGGATTGTCATAGGTTACTAATTTGTAGTTCTTTGTAGAGTTAGAGATATCTCCTGTTTCTCATTTTCCTACCTTGTCATTTATCTTTTTTACCTTTTGTGTTGTGTCTACTATCATATGTAAAACATTTATTCAGAAAAAAAAATGCTCATTTTTTTCTTCTGCATTTTGAGGATTCCTGTGTAAGAAAGTTAAGGTCTCAAGGGCCCCTAGGTGGCTGTCGGTTAAGCCTCCGACTCTTGATTTCAGCTCCGATCATCATCTCAGGGATATGGAATCAAGCCCAGCATCAGGCAGTGCACTCAGCATGGTCAGCTTCTCTCCCCACACTTGCCTGCTCTCTCTCAAATAAACAGTTAAGGTCTCTTCTATTCCTAACCCCAAGTTAGATTCTAAAATATTTTTGCTTTAATAGTCATATCTTTAACCCAATAGATTTACATTTTTACTTTGTTGCAAGTGGTAATGAGGTGGAAGTTTAACTTCCTTTTTGAAGGATATTGTGTGTGGGGGGGGGGTGTGGGTGTGATTTGCTACAGTTTTGTTTCTTTGCTTGGGGTTATGTGTTTCCTGCATTTGTGTACGTTTCTTTCCAGGGATGTGCTAGTAATTACTCACCTGAAGATTTGGGAGGACCTACTAGGGATCTCCACGTGTGAACTTTTCCTATTACCCGCCCTATGAATGTTTGTGACTTCCTCCTTCCTGTCCTCCCACCTCGGGAAGTCTCCAGCCAGGAAACTCCAGCGATGTATCCAAGAAACCCGAAGGAGTGGGGTGGCAGGATTCAGTTTCACCTTGTTTCCTTTTTATCAGATTATCATTGTCTCCCAATCTTTTTGTTCAACGTACTTAAAAATCCTATTTAATATATTGTTTTGGATAGAAGGATAAACCTTGCCAGGAAGCAAAAGTTTTACTTTTGATTTCTCACTTTCTACTTTGATCTATTTTTGACATGGTAACATATATTGTTGGTTTATCTTTTTTCCTAATTTATGCTTTCAAAGTTACACATTTCCCTCTAAGCCCTGTTTTAGGTGAATCTGATCATTTTAAACTTCCATTGTCATTTGCCCTTTGATATATGTCAATGTTAAATTTGAACTACTTTTTAGTTTTGCTGTTGAGTTCTAGTTTAAGCCCACTGACCAAGTATGTTTTGTGCTATAAATCGTTTGAGAATTGTATGGTTCAACAGTCTGTGTAAATACTCTATGTGCAGTTGCTTGAGGTAATGTTTTGCAATTATCAATTACATCAACTTGATCATGTTTATTCCATATACTTAATGCTACTGTTACTGAGAAAGCTATTAGGATTTCTAACTACACAGATCTATTCACCCTTTCAGTCTTAATATTTTGAAGTTATTAGATTTTGATATGGAATGCTTTATGAGAAGCCTGGGCTTCAAGTCACTTCCAAGTTTATGATGATTCTGTTAGTGTTGAACTGACCCTTTTATCCAGGTGCCTGGGAGGCTCAGTCAGTTAAGTGGATGCCTTCGCCTCAGGTCATGATCCCAGGATACTGGGTTCAAGCCCCACATGGGGCTCCCTGCTCAGTGAGGAGTCTCCTTCTCCCTCTCCTCTCCACATGCTTGTGCTCTTGTTCTCTCAAATAAAATCTTTTTAAAAATATTAATATTGGCACATACTGGTTAATATTTGCTTGGTACCTACTTTTCCATCTTATTTTCAACTTTTGTTCTTATTCTGAATGCACCTTATAGACATAATGGGATTTTGGAAATTTTAATCCAGTGTGGAAACCTGTAATAGGGAGGTAAAATCCATTTTAATTACAGATATAGTTTAACTCAACTGATGTATTTCATGATTTTAAGAAAACTTTTTTTTTTTTTTTCAAGATTTTATTTATTTGACACAGAGAGAGATCACAAGCAGGCAGAGAGGCAGGCAGAGAGAAGGGGGAGGCAGGCTCCCTGCTGAACAGAGAGCCCGATGTGGGGCTCGATCCCAGTACCCTGAGATCATGACCTGAGCCGAAGGCAGAGGCTTACCCCACTGAGCCACTCAGGCACCCCAAGAAAACCTTTTTTCTTAAAATCTTTTTTAAAGATTTAAAAACTTTTCTTAAAACCAAATTTTCAATTTTCATTGCAATTATCAAATTTTCATTATCCTATTTTTCTATTAAATTTTTGTTGTACTTTCATTATTGCAGAAACTGAAATATGCATCCTTAACCATTAAAATTTACCTTTAATCAGTACGAAACCTTCATTTCTTGAGGAATGTATCTTAAAATGGTTTAAAATCACTTACCTTCTTCTTGTGTTATCTTACTTCCAAGTTTTAAAGCCCAACACATTAGTCACATAACCCCAAATTTAGGAGTGTATATTTTATTGATCACACAAAGGCTGTAACTTTAAACTGCTTAAGTAAGCTTTCTCACTGTTCTTTTCCATCAAGTAGGTCTTTCTAATCTGTTCTCCAAGAAGCAGCCAAAGTTATGTTAAAGCTAACTAGGACTATTTCAAACCTTTCAATATTTCCCAACTGTTTTTAGAATAAAATTCAAATTATTTTCTATGACCTAGAGGCTTTGCATAATGGAATCCTCTATTTGATTTTATGCTATTAACTTTTTAACTCATTAAAACTTATACCACCTTCACTAGTTATCATCTTAAGAACAGACTTGGCAACTCTAGTACAGATCTTTCAGGAATAACTCTCCCAAGGATAATTTGCCTGACCTTTAGGCCTTCTACCCACCACTCCTTACTTCATGATACTCATCAAAATTTGTTATTATTCTGTTTTCCTTGTTTTGATAGAAGATTCACTAGAATACCTTACTTGTCCCCCAACCTAATCATTTAACTAGTTCACTGCTAAGCATGCAGTAGCCTCAACCAACTTTTATAAATAACTGATTAAACATAATGCTTCAGTATGTTCTAAATATTGACACTGGCAAATTACCCTCCAAAGGCCTGTGTTAAGTCATCCAATGATGAAAAAAAATTAAGGCTCTTAAAATGAAGAGGTCATACTATTCAAAAAGTGCCAGCAGGGGTGCCTGAGTGGCTCAGTCATTAAGTTTCTGCCTTCCACTCAGGTAATGATCCTGCGGTCCTGGGACAGTGCTCCCTGCTCAGCCAGGAGACATCTTCTCTCCCTCCGCCTGCTGCTCCCCTACTTAAATTCCCTCATGTGCTAATAAAATCTTAAAAACAACAACAAAAAGCAAAAACCAGCAAATACTACTAATGACAAGAGTGCAGTGGTGTTGTTTCAAAATTTTACATGTGAATTACTTAAAAATCCTATTTCCTTTTCTTTCCTACTTTGTTGACATAAGAAGTCAAATGTAGAGAAAAATTTGTTAATTTCCTAATTGGCTTACCAAATTCAAAAGTCCAATGTTAGCGCTCTTGTCAGTCATCATTTGCTTCAAAGTGTGGTTTAAATGGTCAGATACTTGATTTAGATCTTGATATGAGATGCTTTATGAGAAGCCTGGGTTTAAACCCATTTCCATCATCATTAAATGAGGGAAAATATAAAAACACAATTATTACAAGTAAAATCTGTCCCAATCTGACTCAGCATTTTCCAACCTAGGGTTTTAGTACTAGACTCTGCAGCACTGGGTATGTAGTGGGCAAAGTATTGATGTGGTCTTATCTGGTGGCCAACTGAACCACTTCTTGACATTTTCTGTGATTTTAATGCATCAACAATGGCTGTTTTAAAAGTATGATATATGGTAATGCAATCTTGTAATGCTAATCACACTGCTTAAAAGGTGCAAATAATTTCCTATTCTCTGATCACTCACTAACATCATGTTAAAATTCTTGAACTCTAACCTACAGTTTTTAACTGCAAGAATGCAGGCTCATTTATTTTCTCTGCTCGAAATTCTGATGTGAAGTATTTAATCATTCAGGCAACATTTTCAGCAGGTTTCTAGCCAAGAGACAGATTAAAGAATAATTTCACCAAGATTATTATAAAACTTGTCTATCACTTTTTTCTATCCATGATTTAACACTCCCATTTTGTATTTTCATGTTTTCATTTCATTACTGAGCAAATAACACCTCACACTTTCCTCATAAAGGCCAATGCTATGTTAAGAGTCCAAGAAAATGTTCAAATCATTTTTGCCAATAAAATGTACTTTACTGGTAGAACTATCAAGCAGTGCTATATTCTATGCTATTTTCTACTGAAGTTTTTAGTCTTGAAACTAAAAAAAAAAAAACAAACCACTGTACTGGGGCATCTGGGTGGCTCAGTCCTTAAGCACCTGCCTTTGGCTCAGGTCATGATCCCAGGGTCCCGGGATGGAGCCCCACATCAGGCTCCCTGCTTAGCTCAGAGCCTGCTTCTCCCTCTCCCACTTCTCCTGCTTTGTGTTTCTGCTCTTGCTGTCAACTACATAAATAAAATCTTAAAAACAAACAATAAAAAAAAAAAAACTATGTATAAATTTGGTTATACATGGTCCATAATATGCCTACTGTTCTAAAGACCTACATACATTTATAAGACAGTACTTTAATATACACAGAATCATTTTGAACTCTACCTGCTCTTACACCAGAATAAGGCAAACTACATTTTTTTTAAAGATTTTGCTTATTTATTTGACAGACAGATCACAAGTAGGCAGAGAGGCACGCGGGGGAGGGGGTAGGAAGCAGGTTCCCTGCTGAGCAGACAGCCCGATGTGGGGCTCCGATCCCAAGACCCTGGGATCATGACCTGAGCCAAAGGCAGAGGTTTAACCCACTGAGCCACCCAAGTGCCCCGCAAACTACATTTTAAATTCACTGTTTATTTTGCAAATGATGTACCCCATACACTTAGCTCAATTTGCCAACTTACAGCAAAGTTGCTCAGGTCAGTATGTTTGCTGAGACATTTGAGGAATAAATCAGTAGCTGACCAAAAGATCTTACTTCCGGCTTAGTATTTTTTAGTGCTTCTGTCATTAAAAAATCTAAACAGGTTTCAAAATGTACACCAGTGAGGCTAACCGTTGTTCCCAATTCTATCTTGTTTGCAAAAAATACAAATTGCATCCTATAAACGTTAACAGGAAAACAGCTTATTTACATTAAATTTCTAGAGATTCTATACTCTAATGAAGCATAACTGAATTGGTAACTTTAAAGCTTTCACAGCTTATGAAGAAATGAATTTATTAAACTTAAGTAGAAAAAACCCTGTTTTTTTTTTTATATTTATTTATTTGACAGAGATCACAAGGAGTCGGAGAGGCAGGCAGAGAGAGAGGAGGAAGCAGGCTCCCTGCTGAGCAGAGAGCCCGATGCGATGCGGGGCTTGATCCCAGGACCCTGGGATCATGACCTGAGCCAAAGGCAGAGGCTTTTAACCCACTGAGCCACCCAGGTGCCCCGAAAAAACCCTGTTCTTAAGACTAAAGTTTAGGAACTAATTTTCATGCTGGTTAATCTTCAGAACTTCAGAAAAACTCCAGCAATCAAGGAATTATTTTTGGTAAAGACAAAAAACTTTACCTACATTAATACTGGAAAAAAGACAACTAAAACCTCTTAAGACACATAACCACTATTAACAGGATTCTTTGTCAAACACTGAGCGCTTGCCAGGACAAAGTGCTGTTTAAGAGCTAGGAATACTGGCTATAGACAGGGCCTGGCAGGAAATTCATGTAAGTCCTGTGGAAATTCAGAGGAACCAGGAACAGCATCCTAGAACTCTGAATTGAGTCAAAGGCTAAGTGAGAAAGTGATAATGGGGGGGTGGGGTAGGAGCATGGTGAGGGGGGGTACTGGACATTCCAGGTATAGGAAACTTGTACAATGATGAAAATCACAAGTGGCTCAGCATAGTTAAGGTGGCTAGTGCCTGAGTTGTGGGGGAAGAAAAGGTGTGAATATTGGAAAAAATAAATTATTACTTCTTAAGGGTACATAAGGGATTTTAGTTTAATCCTAAAAGCTAGAAGGCACAAGTTTTAAGCAAAGAAATGACATAAACAGAATTGCTTGTCATCAGTGATGAAATAAACATTTGAGCATTAGTATATATGAACATGAGTATGGGGAAAATAAAAGCCAGTATTTGCAGGCTGGAGATACTCAGCCTTAGTGATTACCCTGATAGTAGGCTACAGCTGTTTCATCTTGGGCCAGTACAAAACTTTTTGCTCTGAGTACAACACTAAGATCTTTAACTCAACACTGTTTTCAGTCAGTGTTCAAAGTGGGCCAGTTTAATTCCAACAGATTATGAGGTTCCTTCTTTCTCCAAGTTTTCCTGGCTGTATTTTTGGTATCCTAAAAATATGCCCCAAACTTGGGCCTTTGCAAATTAGCTCACATTCATTATTAACTTCTTCAAAACTATCTGGGTCAATTCAAGAGTTTTGCTTTCATGCAGGCAAAACTAATTCTTCCCATTTTTATCACATTTCTACCATTAAATATTTTACAGGTGCTCCCCCACTAAATTAAGATAATGGGAAAAGGGCTGTCCTACATATTTTTAACTTCAAACCCAGTCCCTTTTACATCTTTGAATACTACTATAGAACTTTCCTCATAATCTTCTTAGGTATATTACTTAGGAATTTACCAGGTTGTTGTAAATATTTTTCTTTTGCTAGTACCTTTTATTTTGCTAAGTATGTATATTTAGGAACTATTACTTACCACATTTTTTAAAATAAGTGTGTGCAATGCTATGGAAAGAAATCACATTGTTTATTGGTCACTCTCAATGACCACAAACTTGGTTCTAATGCTATCCAGATCCATCCCTCCTGATAATTGTATTTGTTAAGGCTCCTTTTTAAGGTCAAAGTGCCCTGGACCCCACCCTTCACCCCACCATGATGAATGTAGATTGTATTCCTTCATCTACTGATGGTATCTCTCCAGCAATTCTTCCCTCCCTCCTCCATCATCTTCTTTATATTCTACTGAAAGAATGAAGGCATGTCAAAAAAAAAAACACAGAGCCAAATCTCAAAAGAATTTCCCCAAGGCCAAAGCTAGAACAATCTGAGAAATAAGATAAGATTGGTATAAAAGAAATATGCAGGAGTCCATACAGATACAATGGGAGAGCTTTTCTTTTTTTACAGAATTCCAAGTGAGTAGATCGCCTTCCCCAAGAGTTTAATTCCCTGATCCACCCTGAAGATGGACTATACTTAGTAACCTGCTTCCAAAGGATGGAGTACGTAGGTTAAGGGGCAAATACTAATTACAATATGAATCTGGGCAAATCCATATAGTATGTACTCCAGATATATGATGAAAAGGCACTTTTCCCCTAATATTCTTTCCAACTTCCCCTTCTCCCAGTCTAATCATCAGAAAAACCAGACTAACTCAGAATGGGAGGTATTTTCCAGGATACCCTGTCAGTATTCCTCAAGGTTGTCAAGGACCTCATGAAAAACTGTCAGACCAGAGGAGACCGCAGAGATATGACAACTAACTGTACTGTGGTATCCTAGACTGGATCCTGGAACAGAGCAATGGAAAAATGGTGAAATTCACATGAAATCTGGATTGTAATTAATAGTAAACATCAATGCTGGTGTCTTAGTTTTGTCAAAAGTACATGGAAATGTGTTAATGATGGGGAAAACAGGGTGGAGGAGGAATAGTGGAACTGCGCAAATTTTGCAACTTTTCTGTGAATTTAAAGTTATTCCAAATTAGTGTGTGCGTCTAGCCACCTATAAATGACTGAAATACCCTCTTACCAAACCACTAAGAAAAACACCTGACCATTCTGACTTAACATTTATCTTCTGAGACAAATTATGTGGTTATTAGAGATAATACTGAAATTTGCTATCAGACTTGGGAGTAAACCCCCATTTAGCCACTGTTGTGGCTCCCATAGACAAATTCTAAATTTCCTTAAGTTGTAACCTTGCTTTTTATAAAACAGTATATAAAACTAACAGGGAGGATCCTATAATGCTTGTAATCTCTTATTACATACCTTAAATTGTCTTTTAATTAAAATCACTCACACTATTTTCCAGTTCAGGAAAACTACAAAGTTACTTATAAAACATCTCAAAACTGTATCAAAAACAGGGAGCAGAGTGGAGAAATACCCTGCCTTCTTACCAACATCTACACACTAGCTGTGGATGCCAGAATACAAAAGATAAAAGGGGAAACAAAGACTTATTTTACTTTTATAATTGTGCCTAGAGGTTATCTTGCATTTTAAATTTGTACTGAACTCAAACATAGGATACCATTCAAATGTTGTTTAGATAGAAGAATTCTAAATGGGAACTTCAGAAAATTTAGCAGTTAAAATAGTTGTTCAGTGTCCAAAAGTCAGTTTTAAGTTAATTCAAGAAGCACACTATGGAGTACTATTTTAGCACATGAAATAAACTGTGTGATGTTGTGGTAGGAAATAGTTAACGAATTTGGGTATTCTCCATGAAAAAGAAAGTCACAATAATTTTGAGTATCCAGGGTTATAGTTGATCATGAATCTGGTATGTTTTAAACGAAGCACTCCCATATAAACACAGGGTGATCTTATACAAAGGTAAAGGAATATAAAGAATTTAAAATGCACAATCAAAAGTAACAGGACTATAATTTAAAAATGAACATTAACTCAGAGCTTAAAAATTCTAATTTATTTCTCACAAATGCCACTCGATGCTTGACTCACAGCTTTATTTACATTTGTCTACAGCATCATTTCCTCATGAAATGAACTAGTACAGCTTAGTTAAACCAAATGAAATCATAATCATCTGAATTGTCTGTAAACTATTAGCTAAATTTATAACCTTGCATTTGCTTAGTACAGCCAAAGTTTCAAATACAGAAAGCACAAGAATAAACCAATGGTAACATGTAGACTCTAGAAGATCATCTGGGCAATTTTAGAAGGTGGACTTTCAAGAAGTCTGAGGCACAATTACAAGAGAGTAAAAGTTCTTGTGCAACCTACAGTAAATGTAGCAAAGGAAATTAAGACGTAAAAAAACAAGGGGACGTTCATTGTAAAAATATCGTCAAAATACTTCTACATAAGATATTTTTGCTTTCATCTTTAGATCACTTGAAGAGAAAAATCACTCATTTTAAAATAAAAAATAATTCTGTTTGGTCTGTCTACTAAACACCTTAAAACTTTAAAATTTTAAATTGCAGTAGACAATAATTTAAAATTAAGGAAAAAAACCAAAAAGTGGATACTGACCCCCATGACAAAAAGTCCCCAAGTGCACTGTCGATTTCCCTTAATATACTTACCTTGCATTGTCACTGAAGATACTGCTAAGAGAAACCTTTCTGTTTTTAAGCCAGAGGACAAAATGGGGTTCAAGTGACCAGATTTTAATTTTGAGAAATAAAACAAACTCTCAAAGTATTTTAAGCCATAAGTAATTTCAAGTGAATAGAACAGTAAGTAATTCTGCATGTCATGCAGAAATAAGCATTCATTTGTTACTCAAAAGAAAATTTTATGCAGTGTTTGGACATCCCAAGGCAAATAAATGTTCACTTAAATTCACAGAATCTCTGTTGGTCTTTCACTCAGAGAAATATTCTTCTGAAGCTTTCTTCAATTTGTTCCTCATTAACTATGATTTAACTTTGTCTACCTTACCATATGTGATAACTGGGTTTTTAAAGGATATCACATAAAGCTTCTTAAAATATTAAGATAAACATATTGAAATAGATGATTTTCTCATCATTAATGCCAGTAAAGAGAGGAACTGGTTTTACACTTTTGCTCAAAATTATGTGTCAAGGAGAAATGAATAACATCCCTTCTGCAATTCAGAAGATTTTTCTTCATTAAATGTGGGGATACAAAAAGTGAAACAGAGTAAGAGAGAGACAAAGATTCTAAGGCACCCTCAGCATAGGGAATTTCAAATAAAAGTTTCCAGTGGGCTGTTTTCAACCGTTTTAACTTTTTCTGATAAGAATCACTTTGACATAGATTTAACATAAACAGGATGACTCCTTTTCCCAAATTGTCATGAACAGATTGTTTCCAACTACTTTACCACAGTCTTGCCTCCATGCCCAAGTTCAGGCAAGCCTAGGTTATCCTGTCTTCAGTCAATAGACAGTTCATATTCGGAAATGAAAAAAAACAAGAGTTCAAATTAGGAAACAAAGTACTTTGCCATAGCTGAGATGGTTTTAAGTGAAGCAAATGGTTGTAAATAATGAATGATAAATAGAGCATATATTTTGGGACATTATGGCTTAAAATACTATTTAACTTTTAACTTCACAAATAAACACAGCTGTATTGATCTGAAAAGCAATGAAAGGCATGCACCTCTACTAGCAGATTTAGCACTTCTGACCAAGTAAGACACCAACTTCTTAAAAAATATGCTTCATGCACTGTACTGATTTTTTTTTAAGATGTAAATTTTAATACATTATTTCTTTTTTGAACTTGAACGGGAACCAGAATGGGATGATCCAGATGATGACCTGTGGTGCCTGTAAGACATAAGGAGAAAGCAGATAATCTAGTAAGCTAAAGCTGGTTATCCAGCATTTATTCATAAGACTGTGAAAATATAAAAAATAAAACCTTAATATGCTGGCAAAATAATTAATATGTAAGATACAAATGTATACACATAACAACTAACTAGTATTTAGATGTTGGGTGTGAGCCCAGTAATAGCATAACCATAATTTAAAATTCTCTACAATTTACATGTATCTTCTCTTTTCAAGATATAGCCACCTCTCAATTATTTAAGGTAATGAAGAAAAGCCTTGCAGAAATGTGTAAAATTACAGATAATATACAACAAAAGCATATAAACTTGGTAATGGAAGTGTGACTAAATCAATCCCTGTGATACACTGTAGTGTAAGTCTATATGTAAAATGAATAAAGCAAGGCTTCTGTGTATGAAAATATCTATTCATAAATAATTACGTTTGGAAATCTAGGTCACACAAGATGATTGTACAATTAGTTATAGGGTTATATTCATGCAGCTAATATGAATAAGTCAATATATCAACCTGGGTAAAGTAGTGGTGTTCCGAGGGGTTGGCCCTGGGCTCAGGGTTGTTTAGTGTTTTCACCAATCACCTGGCTTATGGAATAGAGAACATGTTCATTAAGTTTAGATGACAACAAACTAGGGGGATTATATGTGGCTAAGATATAAATTTGCAGAGTGGTAAGAAAGCAACAGAATGAATTTCACTCAAGTAAGGAGTAATTTTCTTACAAAGGAACAAATGCACAAAAACAACACTAGTTGTGTGTAACCTTAATATCTAAACTTTAAAATGTGAAGAAAAATTAATCATTCTGTACACGAAGGAATTATGAAGTTAACTCTACCAATGAACCCAGCAATAATTAGATTCTACTTATTTCTTATTTTCAGAAGCTGAAAGGATATGGAAAATTTGCAAAGACTACAAAGGAAATCATTAAAATGCCTATATAATTAGACATTGAGAATGTAGAGAAAGTTAATGAAACAGAGTAATTAATTAGCCTGTTACAGAAAAGGCTGACAGATGACACCTGCCCTCTCTAAATTTTAAAAATGTCAATACAGTAAGGTGATCTAGTAAAGGTCTTTCTCTTAGGGAGAAAAAAAAATAAAAGATTTGGACTGCAAGATGAAAAATTTATTAGCTACAAGAACAATTTCCTTATGTCCTTATAGATGAAGGGCATAAAACAGTAATTTGCTGTGGAAATGCATTTATACATATTTATATGAGAAAAGATTTCCAATGATAAAATAGTTAATTTTTTTACTAGAGGCCCCAGAATTCTGATTTCTAATATTTAATGTAAACTCAAGAACATAAATCAATACATTTAAAAAATCAACTTTTAAATTATTTCTACATACAGCCTCTGAATTACAATCTTAAAAGACAGAAATAACCGAGAGTTGGCTATAATAATCATATACGAAAATAAAAATTTAAACAATAAAATGACCAGATAGTGGGAAGAGTAGTTTGTTCTATGACTTTTCTAAGCAACCGGATCAAGCACACAGGATAAACAAAATAATTAATGGTTTTGAAGTTCAAAGTTGAAAAGTGTAATTTAAAATTGGAACAAGGAGAAAACGAAAATCTAATCCTTGACTAGGAAGTTTAATCTAATAAACACACTTAAGAACACCCATTCTTATTTCTACAGAAACCCAAACCTTTCGGGTGACCGTGATCTTGTTCGTCTTTTTTTGCGATCACCAGATGAAGAAGATCTAGAACGACTTCTCTTTCTGTTCCTCTCAGGAGATGATGATGAACTTGAATAAGATCTTTTTCGTGGGGAAGAAGAGCCCCTGTGGGACCTGGAGCTGGATCTTCATTGATTGAGAAACAAATCAAACATTTCATTAAAAGAAGAAATGAGGCAGATCGTTTAGTTAACAGATAGCTCCAAAAATAAACAGAACATACAACTGAAAACTTTGTAAGAAGGAATACTTACTGCATACTCAACAGAAGACATCTGGGTTCAACCATGAAAACAATTCTATTTAAGTACAATTACTTTAACATTCTAAGCATTCATCAATTATAATTTAAAACCAGCTTAACATATTAAGGAATTAATTTTTTTTTAACTTAAGACTTACATTTTAAAGTATACATAAATAACAAAACCAAAAGGTAACTGCATTGGCATGACTTTATGTCTAGAAAACATCCCATTTGGGAACAAACTTGTGTTATATACAACTTCCTGAGGCAAATATAATAATTCCCTGAGGAATTATGCAACCTATTGGTTGAGTTGCTACACAAAAGGAAGGGATAGAGGACAGCAATGGGAAAGAACAATAAGTATTAAACTGCCAAATAAAGAAAAATAAAATGAATAACTTTAAAACTTTGATTTATATTAACAATCTGTATTTTTATGAAGGACTATTATTCATGAAGTATGAAGTGTTGACATTCACATGTTTCAGGTAGAAGTAAATGTGCAAATGTTTAATGCAAAATTTTTTCTTCATTTACTTATTTTGGTTGAAGGAATTTAGCTCAAACTTCCCAAAAAATTCACCTTTGGGCTTAAAATAAAATCAGAAAGCCCAAAAGGAGAATTCTTTGGAAAGTTATAAGCAATGAAAATAATGTTTGGGAAGAACATGAAGGCTGTTCTGTAAATCTGAATTCTAGTACTTCCCAAAGGGATATAGGACTTAAGGATCTTCACCTAAGAAGCACTCAAATAAAAGTACTAAAACATAGATAATACATAGTAACAACAAACTCACTTGCTCTCCATTTTGTATTGGCTTAATACAAGCCTGCATACCATTCTTTCTTCCTTTAATGTTAAACTGCAAATGCCCTTTAATGCTACAGATTTGGCTCTACTAAGCAAGTGTTTGTTACCAAAAAACTATCCTAAAACTTCAGTGTGAATTTCCACACAAGTGGAATTTTAGTCGTTTTCTATTCTTGTTAGCTGCTTTAAATAAATGATCAATAAATCAACTTAAGGGCAGCATATTTTGACCAAATTTAGGAAAAACTTCAAGAAAGTAAACACTAATATTTCAATTGCTTCTCCACAAATTGTTTTCCTTGACAGGTTGGATTAAATGCAACCTGAAGTTAACAGTAATGCTTGTTTAAGACCACATCCTACCTAGAGTAACCAACATATATATTTTTTAACCAACCACACTTTAGTTTATAAAGTTTAAGGAGTGTTTGTTCTATATATAGTATTTATGTAAAACATTTTGTATTTGTAATTCTGTAGTATTTTATATATTGCCAAAAAATGGAAATATATATATGAAACATTCCAGAAACTTTATCTGATGTAAATGATAAAACAGTTCCTGTAAACACGGAAAGAACTGCCTTATAAAACAAAATCTGTTTGGGGGCAAGGTTAATTTTCTTCCTTTTAAGAACATAGTAAACTTTTTCTTTGCATATTTCTAATTTTATTAGAACTATTATTGCAAACATGACTTTAATGTACTAGAGATCTGATGATAAGACTTGGCTCCATCTTCCTACTTCAGCACATTTTAGATAGCACAAAAATAACAAACCTTGCATTATGCAAAATTGCAACCTTAATTCAATCATGGGAATGTCTTGGCACACTGCTGGCAATGGAAACATCTCATGGTGAGAAAATTAAGCTGAGGCAAGTGCATTAGTTTTCTAATGCTAAAATAAAATTGACAAGTAGAAGCAAAATAAGAGGAAAAAAGCAGCAACGCCTTCTGCAGCCTTTAAATATTTTTTCTCTCTCTTTACAGAGAGATGCTACCTCATTCACCTTGATTTCGACCCACGAGATCTCGAACGTTCTCTGGAACTGGAACGAGATCTTGACTGCGAACTGGAAGAACTTCTTGAACGGGACCTGGAACAACATGGAAGGATTTTTTTTTCCAGGACCACTTAAATGAACTTTGTGAAATGAACACTGAAAGAAAAATATATATTAGAGTTCATTTTCATATAAAAAGACAGCTATTTGAGATAGATATTTTCAAAATACAGTATTTTACGGTAACCAAACAGTTTACTGCTTCAATAGTTACGCCCAAACTTAAGCTAGTTTAAAAAAAAAAAAAAAAAAAAAAAAAAAAAAAAAAAAGAACTATCACTTCCCAAGTTTGCCTAAATTACTATAAAAATCACTCAAAATTGTACAAATAAAAACACTAAGCATTACCTCACTTCATTAAGTACTTTCTGTTCGCGAATAATTTTTAAAGCAACTGAGGACTTACACATCCAGGAATAATGAATACTGCTGTTTATAATTTAATTTCTCTGATAGATCTCTATCAATTTCCCCGATCTCTAACAATCTCCTTGTTTCCTTAGTCTGTAGCTAATAATGATTTTTTTTAAGTATAATGCCATGTGTATGTTTGTTTAATCGCTGTTTTCTGTCTACTCAAAGGTTAGGGAATTAAAGAGAAAACACATTAACAATCCTGTCATTGTCTTAGGTAATTACTGAAAAATGACACAAGGGGAGATACGGCCAATTTAAATTTTAAAAATCACAAAGAAAATAAAATTCACTTATTAACCTAATATATACCTTTAATTTATCCCTTAAAGTAATACCTTGCAGAAAAAGATTACTATTACATTTAAATCTTAAAATTGTATTATCACACCTGTAAGCTTTCAGACTTTACAGTACTCAAATAAAAATTATCTGTTAAGTACTCAATTAGCTAATATTTTTGTCCCTAAATACCATTAAAATTCAAGGCCCATGGCTTCACTGCACCATGAATAAAATTCTTCAAGAGAACACTGCCTATAGAAGGTACTGCTTTTGCTCACCTAAAATTTTCATTGCTGACTATGCAATCAGGTATTATTAAAATTTTACATTACTAGCAAAATTATATTCAAGTACAACACCAACTAAATCCTTTTTCCTGGACATCTCAAAATCTCGAGCATTAAGCCAAGAGAACTAATATGTCTGAATTTCCTCCTTTACTCAAAATACTTATATCAAAGTAAATTATTAAAACATTGTCCATTAACCAATGATTTAATTAGTGTCTAGAAAATTTCTATACTCGCCTTTGACATCATGAGTGAAATCTTCCTTTTACTTAAAAGTACCTAAATGTATACTACCTCTTTAAATAAGTATCACTATATGTAATGATTTAAATTAATTTTTAAAGTCTATTTTAATAAAAGGCATGGTGCCAAAAAATGGGCTAAGGAAGTTTCACATTAAAACTTTGCACTTCTGAAAATACCAGACAATAACTTCATGCCACTAAGAAAAATTATTTTGTAAATGTTGACTTAAATGAAACTTCTAAAATAAGAAGGAAAGCTTATTCAGTCAAGAAAAACAAAATTTATAAATAAAGAAGTTAGATACTGACATTTTGACTGGTGTTACCCTTGACCTGTACCCGTTTACCTGGACCTAGACCTTGAACTTGAGGGGGAGGATGAGCGTGATGAAGATCGTGAATGTGAAGATCGAGACTTTGAGCGACTTCGTCTATTAGATTTCTTTTTATTACTATCTTCTTCTTCACTGGCATCAAGATTATATTTTGAGAGATCAGCATCATCTTCATCCTCATCCTAATAAGAATTCATTCAATTATTTACACATTTGTGTATGAATGCTATCTACTAGGAATGATGAACAGTTCTGTGCACTCAACATCTCCATATAAATATATGGTATCATCAACAGATATATGGTTCTGTCGACATCTCAGCAAATTCTCAATCTTATAATCTGCCCACTATATTCCTCGTCTCAGATAAACAGATGACTATCTCAGACATTTCAGTAAAGTAAACCTAAAAGTCATACTCATTTCTTCTTTTTCTGTCACAATTACCAAGTAAGCTTGTCAAGAATTTTGTTTTCCTCTGAAAAGTCCTTGACTCCCTCTTCTTTAGTCTAAGTTCACAACTTTGCTCTTTTCTTTAGTATATTACAGTATAACCTCTCACGTAGTCTCCCTAACTCTAGAAATCCATTCTGCCTCCCCAGTATCTTACTATACAGTCACGAATCTGAAACAGATCAGATTTGCTTGATCTCATTTGTTAAGAAACAAGCTTTAAAAAAATTGTTCCACAATGATTTGTTAAGTAGCATTTGAGGGCTTCTTAGGATCAGACCTCAAATGTACCCTTAATCTGGATGTATACAACAGGCCATAAAACTTTAGACTCTCGACTCACAGAATGGATACCACCTGACCTGATAGTGTTTGACCCTCTCACCACATTCTCCCCTCTGCTCTAACCACATTAGTTTATTACGATTTTTTGATGTTGCTTGTTTCTTTCCTTTATTTAAATGACTTCTATTTGCTGTTCTCTGTCTGAACGTGCTCTGATCACAGCTCTTGTGGCCAGCACCTAATATCATTCTATCATTCAAGGTCTCAGCTCAAATTCACCTCCTCAAAAATCTTTCCATCCACTGAAATCAAAGTAGCTCTTCTCATGATCTGTTATTATATTTATCTTTACACTACCACTGCTATCTAAATTATCTCATTCATTTATGTCTTTCGGCTCTAGAAGTGAAGTTCCATTAAAAGAAGGATGGTTCTGTCTCATTACTGTAACTCCAGAGAATACTGCTTGGCAGAGTGAAGTTCAAAATCTTTTTGAGAACAAATGAATACATAAAAACATATCTTCACTACTGGACAAAGACCACTGAAAAGATTCACGTTATATCATAGCTCAAGTAAGACTAAGGGGAAATAAGACAAGGAAATCATTTACCTCATCTAATTTGTATTTAGAAAGATCTTCATCCTCATCCTCTTCTTCTCCCTCAGATTCTTTATCTTCAACTTCCTTTAAAATAGATGCAGGACCAACTGCCTTCCCTCTGTATTTTTTCTTTTTACGTCCAAACTAGAGAAAAAGTTTCATATTTCTGTCAGCTGAAATGTTTTAAAATTACTATTTTTTCTAAGAAATTACTTTTACATATTTAAGTAAATAAATATTTTCAAGTTAACTGCAACAATTATGTATTTAAGTTAGGACTTCTAAAAATGATAAGCTGTCTTAAAGAATACAGAATATACTTACAAAAATATACATTTATTATTCCTTTGCATTTTAGGTATTTTTTAATGTGTTCTAATTTGTGTTCAATCTGCACATGAACATACAGCTTACCTCATCATATTCACCATCAGATTCTTCTCTTTCTATATATTCAACATTTTCTCTTTCATTAAAACCACCGCCATAGCCTAAAAAGGGAGGGGGCATAAATTGTTACCCTATGACAATTCATTAAAATAATAAAAACATGTCAAAATTGGGGCGCCTGGGTGGCTCAGTGGGTTAAAGCCTCTGCCTTCGGCTCAGGTCATGATCCCAGGGTCCTGGGATGGAGCCCCGCATCGGGCTCTCTGCTCAGCAGGGAGCCTGCTTCATTGTCTCTCTCTGCCTACTTGTGATCTCTGTCAAATAAATAAAAAAACAAAAACAAAAACAAAAACAACAACAAAAATGTCAAAACTGCCTCCAAGCAATGGAGAAAAAAGAAAATTCTCATCAGTTACATTTGCCTAGCTAATAAATTACTACCTTAAAAAAAGCGTATTAAACAACATCACTACAGAGAAGAGTGTTAAACTTAGATACTTTGGCTGAAAAAAAGCCTGTTGCTACATTCCTAGCTCTTCTCAATTTTAAAATGTCCTGTATGACTTAGACTATGCATGGGATACCCAAGTGGAAAACACCTCCTTCAAATCTATGCTATAACCCAAGTTTTAAAACGACTTTCCTCTGTACTTTATCATAATTCTTCTGAGACAAGTGGACTCAGTAAGAACTAAGAATCAAATTTCACTGAGTACAGTTGCAAATAGACTGGTATCTTTGGATATGCTGAACTTCTACTGGAATAAAATGTAGCTAGGGCTTGGAATATTCCTCATTATATAAACAAACATGATGACGTAATAAACGACACCCAAGTTGGTTTTAAACAACTATTTTTAATATATTGTTCAAAGTCACTTAGACGTTCAATGAAGTAGGCAATAAAATTTTAAAATGAAAATATTCGGGGTGCCTGGGTGGCTCAGTGGGTTAAGCCTCTGCCTCCAGCTCAGGTCATGATCCCAGGGTCCTCGGATCAAGCGTCGAATCGGGCTCTCTGCTCAGCAGGGAGCCTGCTTCCTCCCTCTCTCTCTCTGCCTGCCTCTCTGCCTACTTGTGATCTCTGTCAAATAAATAAATAAAATCTTTAAAAATAAATAAATAAATAAAATGAAAATATTCTATTAAAAAGTAATCAAGATCAGCAAACCACTATTCTTTGATGTCACAACTAACTATAATTAGATCGACAGTTTGACACAGGCTTAAGAGAAACAAGCTGGTTTTAGAGAAAGAGAGTGAGATTTTGAATAAATCTGCCACTGAAAACATAACAGACCTATGTCAGCAAGAGCAACATTATCTAAGTACTTCTGCACATGCTACAGAGCAGTACCAGTGCACAAAGGCAGTGAGTCCAAGATTTAAGGATTTCATGAATGTGCAAAACCTAAATAAATTTATGAACAAAAAAGTATTTTTAAAGACCTTAGGCTATGTGGCTTTAATATTGACAATCATGGGCATTTAAAAAATGATCATTTACCCTATCATGATTTTATAAGAGACACAAATAGCAGAAGAGATATAACTGTCCCAACAACAGAATGTAATAAATTTAACTTAAAAAAAAAAAAAAAACCACATTAAATTAATCTTATCTTCATTAGAGTCTGTATCAGTGAACACTGCAATGTGTAGGTGCTTATCCCTCAAATACTTGCATGTGATCTCTTTCCTCCTCCTGCCTTATTTCAGAGACAATATGGACTTCAACTATATTATAAAAGAATTTCCTATTGCTTCTGTACGCGAAGAAATGTACAAATGAAGAGTGTATTAAATAACAGTAATAACTTTTCCTTACTAAAATCTTGGCTCTAGCTTTTCAGAAATTGAATATAAAAAGAGAAAAACGAGTACAAACAAGTATACCCTGAACCTCAAGAAAACAGCTCATACTCAATGCTAATTTTAGATTACAAATACTGTGGAAAGTTGTAATTCACTATAGTTTATCTCTAGATATATTTAATATTTTATTTGTATGTCCTGAGATTAAGGTATGCGTAGTGTAATAGCAAACTTTTAAAAGATGACTAATAATAAAGATATAAGCTTCAAAATACTTAAAAGTAGGAAAAAACCAAAATTTCACAGGATCTAGATGGAAAATAAGTCATTTTAAGAGATGATTAGTAATAAAAAACTAAACTCTAAAAACTTAAAAGGAGAAAAAAACTAAAAAACAAGTCCCAAAAAATCCACAGGATTTAGATGGGAATTAATTCACTAATGAAAACAAAAAAAGGAAAATGAACAAATATAATGCAATAGCATGATTATTTTCAGGTCAGCAGTACAGAAAAATGCCTGATAAACCAGACTGTTAATATGTGGAAACATGTAAAAATATTAAAACAATCCTATTTAAAACCAATAGTTGGACTTTTAGACAGTTCTTTGTTCATATTAAAGTAATTTACAGCTGAAAAATGATAGGGCAAATAAATTATTGCAGGATTTAGAAAGTGAACTGTAATTCACAGGTAATTCTGCATAGGTATGTAAGTAAAATTACTTTTTTTAAAAGAAGATTTTATTTATTTGAGAATGAGAGAGAGAAAGAACACGAGCAGGGAGAGGACAGAGGAAGAGGCTAACAGAGCAGGGAGCCTGATGTGGGGCTGGATCCCAGGACCCCAGATCACGACCCGAGTCTACCGCAGCTGCCTAATCCAAGAGCCCTGTAAAATTAATTTAAAATGAGTATCATAGCAAATATAAAGCTATTTTCATGTTCTCATATAGGCCATAGAAAAAACTTAATTTTTGACAAGAACATTACTAGTGTATAAACTATTCAAAATAGAAGAATGGCTAAGTAAATTATTTGTATAATTATTTGAAGGGATAACGGAGAAGTCAGCAATCTTTCAGTAGTACATCAACTTTTCTTTTACGCAAACTATCTCATGCTTAGGAAAAGTTTCCCAGAACTTTGGACTTCCTTATTAAAAATAGTAAAGAAACACTGGAGAGCAATGGTATAGGTTATTTCACACCTACAACTGTGACCAGCAAAGACTACTAGTTATAGCCAGAGAAGTGGGAAAGAGTCAAGACACCAGAATCACAGAAAAAAATACTAGGTAAAGGAGAAGTGAAGACATCAAACTTTGAGGACTTCAGTTGCTCTTGTAATAGTGAAACTTAAAAGACTCATAAAATAGGTCAGAGAATGTGAATAGATAAAAGGCTTTTCGGGAATACAATTCAAAAAACTGTTAAAGATTTTGGACTTTATCCTATAAACAAAACAGTTTTAAACCAATGAAGTTTTTACTCTGGAAAACAAAATAAAACATCATATCTCTGGCTGCCAACAGAGAAGGGGGGCAGAATATATACAGACACCAGCTAAGGAGCTATTTCTCCAAGACAAGATTTAGTGGTATTCCTATCTAGGGGAGTGGTGGAAAAGAATTTTGCGGGAGGAAGGGGGCGGGGAACAGAGGAGAAATGAAGGAGTTACTAAGCACATCTAGATTTCTGGCTTACGCAACAAGCATACGGTGGGTAGTACTAATCATGAGAAAGAGATCACTAGAAGAGGGCCAGGTCCTGGGGGAAAATCATGAGTTCAGTTTGGATATAATAAGGTTGAAATTCAGATGGTATTGTTCAATAGGCAGTTTAATATATGGGTCAAAGAAGGCTCAGCTGAAGACATACATCTGAGTATTATGTGTGCTGAAGATTACTTTAACTAAGGGCTCAGAAAAAAATGCCCAGAAAATAAAGGCAAAGAAAGAAAACTTAAGAGACTGGATCTTGAAGAAACTCAACAAATATTCTGTGGCCAGGGAGATGATGATGAATCTAAAAAGGACACAAACTACCAGAGGTGTGGGAAGAAAAAAGATCAAAAAAGATAAAATATATACTTTAAAGGTGAAGAAAGGAAAAAAAAGGGAGACTCTTATGAGAAGGCTCCAATCTACCCAATCAATTTAAAGGCCAAGAATGAGAAAAGTAGGGTAACACTTGAGGATTGAAAAAGAAAAAATATCTAGGACACTGGACTATAATCTCACATGAGAGATTATTATTAAACAAACAAACAAAAAACAAAAATAAAAAAACAAAAAAGGGGGAGAATAAAACAAGGATTTCTGTTGCAGCCTCGAAGGCTTGGTCCAGGTGATTCTGGAAGGGCTAATGAGTCTCATACCCTCAGAAACCACACAGTGTAAGTGGTGTGAAGTTCTCAAGGAAAAGAAACAGGGAAGTAGTTTAATAAGTCCAAGTCTGACAATGATAACTGTATATAGAAGCCTTTGTTTATGTGATGTCTAAGTCACTACATGATAAAGTCAGATTTGATAATATGGTTGGGTTAACTGCTGATAACTGAAAAACTATATTCGATTAGGTAAATATTTTCATCTCACCACAGAGAACACACAAAGCCAAAGGTAACCTATTACTTAGGCCAATGGTTACCAAACACCACCCAAATCACCTACAGATTTTTGGGACACACACCCAAAGAGCTTTCACAGTTCTGTTTTGAAATCTGTTTTTTAAAAAGTTTCTCAAATGACACCAAGGCACAGCTAAAGTTGAGAATTACTGCCTAACCTTTAGACAATTATCTTAAAAGAATTGCCTCTCTGCCCTTTTCTTTTCTTTAATATTTATTTCTTTGACAGAGAGATAGAGAGTACAAGTAGGCAGAGCGGCAGGCAGAGGGAGAGGGAGAAGCAGGCTCTCCACTGGGCAGGGAGCCCAATGTGGGACTTCATCCCAGGACCCAAGGATCATGATCTGAGCCAAAGGCAGCTACCCAATTGACTGAGCCACCCAGGCATCCACACTCTGCCCTTTCTAATATCACTATTTGTCAGCATAGAACTCTCTAATACTGTATTTTGTAAACTGTGTTATTATTAAACTAAATATGATCTTTTTTTGGGTATGAGAGAAAAATACCAAGATAAAAACCTAAGGGCAAAACAGAATCTTCACCTACTATGCTCTTGTTAAGAGAAGATGATAGAACTGTCAATTAATTTTAGTTTTTCTAAAATCATTTAGTTAGAATGTGATTGTATTTTACCTGTTCTTTCTTCTAATTTAGCATACTTTGGAGTATTACACATGTTACACTCTGATCTTCTAGCCCAATTCACATTACTGCATCTTTAGAAGAGAAAAATACCAAATTAGTAGGCTATAATACAACAGGAAAAAAAAAAGTAAATTTTTAGACATCCTAGAATTTTAAAATAAAAACTAGAATGAAATCACTACCATAAAGAAACAATTATTAAGAATATTGCAAACAAAGAAAATGTACCAGTAGTGGACATTTTCTGAAGAGAAAATACAGATTCCAACAAAACACTGAACTATTTAAGCAGAGAAGCAAAAGCTATATATTTTGAGAAGTGCCTGTCATTTTTTTTTTTTTTTTTCAAAAATATGAGGCAAATTATACCTACAGAGATTTTGATGCCTTCAGGGGAAAATTCATTTTAAAGGTTTCACTAATTTTTCAGTCTCCAAATTTACCTCAAAGAACAGTAAGGTTATACCCTCCAAATAAAGTTAAATTTTTTTTGAGGAGTAAGTGCAAACACTGAATTTCACAGCATATAAAAATCCAGTGACTTAATCTGTTGGAGAATTCTCCAATACAAATTTACTATCGGATCAGAAATTTATGTAAAACCCTCTTCTGATTCAGTCCTTTTTCATATATGCAATTCATCTGCACAACAGAAAAGATGAAAGTTGGAAAAAATCTATACAGAACTTGGAAATCAAAAGTATTAAGGAAAACTACCTAATCAGAGATAATTACGGCAAACAACTTATGATTCTAAAACTACCTTGTAAACAGGCAAAATGAATTTTGTAGTGTATTTTGTATTAATGATAGAGACTAAACATTTTTGAGGTTTTTCAATAGAAAGAAGTAGGTTTTGGTAGTTTCAAATAGCCCTTTTTTTGGAATGCAAGCTTACCTTAAGCATTCATTTACTAGTATACATAATTCATCACAGTAAAAACCAATACTGCCCTTAAAAAAAAATAGAATTTAAGAATTCTTTATACTACTCTGTCAGATACAGACTAAACAATCAACGTTTCTTTGATTTAAAGGTTTCCTTGGTTTGTCAATGTGACTAGTAAGAATTGGAAATACTAGTAAGTAAAGGTTAGACATGTTATTATGGAAGAAAAAGCGGATAATTTAAAACACATACGTTTTGCACTGCCAGTCATTAGCACTAAAAAGGCCTCGGCTCTTTTCCGCGAGTGTCTTCCCTATTTCAGTACCCCCAGCTTTCATCATCTTAGCCTCAGTTGTTTTCTCTGAAAATAGGAAAATAATGCTTTACGAATCTGGGGAAATTAAAAAAATGGTCCGTATACAGTTGTAATAGAAGCTTCCTTAAATGCTTACCTCGACCACATCTATTACAGCTGGTTCTTCTGGCAAAGTTTACATTTCCACATCTGAAAATAAAGAAAAAAAATATAGAGATACTATTTAAATCTAAAGAATTTTAAAAATTCTATATGCACAACTTTTAATATGTCCTTATTATATACCCGCATCCAGAACTTCTAATGCCATCTCAGTCAAATCACAAAACAAACAAAAAAAACCAATTCCGCCTCCCCAAATCCTTGCAATGAGGTGGAAAAAAAACATATGATTTAAAATCACAAGTCCAGGATAAAATATTCCAATCTTTCGCTAACTGGTTATGTGATCCTGGTTAGTCATTTGATCTCGGTGTTTCAGTGTTCTATTGGCATCTACCACTGATTATAACAAAATCCCCCTGGCAAAGCTGAACTGAGATAGGTCTCCACTTCAACAATTACTGAAAGGCACCGAGAATTAAAACAACTTCAAAATAAATCCTAGTACAGAAAAGAAGAAGATAGGTACAAAAATACATTAAGTATTGTAAGAAATACATAATCCTAAAGAGGGACCAAGTGGGAAAATAAAGATAAATCAGAGACGGCTTCATGGGTCTCCACAAAATCTTTTTACAAACGAGATGGATTTAAGGAAAGAAGACAGGTTATACTAACTAAAAGTGCAGGTAAGTTCAATAATTACAAGGAAATGGAGTTTTCTAGGGTTATTTACCAAACCTCTGAAACCTAGTTGAAAAAAAACCACCACAACCAATAAACTCAACTTGGTGCAACACAATATCACTTTGTTTATATTCAGCAAACATAATTAAAAACAAGAAAATTACCAGGTTCTCTAACAATGGTCTTAAAAGTGCATCTGTATATTGGTAAAAGCCTGTTAAATGCTCTGAATGACATGCAAATCTTAAATTTTAAAAAGCTGATTTCTTTTAGGTGTTATACTAGAATGAAATAAATGTGTGAATTATGGAATGGGCACTAAACTGAGCATTCCATATAATTTTTAGACATCTTCCCCCATAAATCAATGCCTTATGACCCAAACAAGCACTGAAAATATATCCTGAATATACACACTGTAGAAATAATACTTTATTCACGTAACTGTAACAGAGCTGAAAGTACTCTCTTCGACCTACTTCAAGTATTTGCATATGCTGTCATAATGACACCATCAAAGGCATATCATTCTACAAGTAACCGACAACACAAAAATCACAAGTTTTTTATCTTCTTTTTTTTTTTTTTAAAGATTTTTTATTTATTTATTTGTCAGAGAGAGAGAGGGAGAGAGAGCGAGCACAGGCAGACAGAATGGCAGGCAGAGGCAGAGGGAGAAGCAGGCTCCCTGACGAGCAAGGAGCCCGATGTGGGACTCGATCCCAGGACGCCGGGATCATGACCTGAGCCGAAGGCAGCGGCTCAACCAACTGAGCCACCCAGGCGTCCCAAGTTTTTTATCTTCTGAATGTTTTCAACAGTCTGTATCACTTAGGCCAATGCTATTTGTAGCATATGAATTTGTTCTATTCAGTACTGTTAGGCTGACCTGATCCTTCAGATAATCCCAATCTTCATGCAAATGAGCCATCCATTTATTATTAAATAAACACAACAATATTTCATTTAACTACTTAAGGTGTGCATAGAAGTCAAATGTTGGGGAAATAAGGATTTAATGTCCTTTAGGGACAGTAACTGATTTAACTTTTCTAAACTACCAATAGCTAACAAGAGTATTCACATTCTGTATATTTTGTTGTTCTACACATTATCTATACTATCGTGTATTCGTTAAAATGGAGCTATTCTATACCAGTTTTTTAAAGTTAAATAACCTACTTACATGGTCTGTAAGCAATAGAACTGGAATTAAGCCCATGTTTGTTTCAAAGTTTCTCCTCTTTACTAACTCTACGATGTTTGCAGCTAACTTAATAAGAAATCACAGATTTTTATTTGAACGTGAGTTGTGCTTTCCATTTTTTTGGACAATTACTTTCCATGTATTTCCAAATAGGTGCATTTATTTGAGCACCCTTCAAAAGAATGTGGCAATTTAACAGAGCACACTGGCTTCAGCAACAATGTCAAATAGCTCAGCTACTGAAACACGTGCTTCTCTGATGCAGGAATCTCCAGGGCTGAGCAGGCAAAAACACACGCGTCTCGTCTTTAACAAGGTGATTGGTTCAACTCTTGTGAGAAAATTACCAATAAAGAGAAAAAAATCAGAATTTCTTAAATATAAGAAAGGTAGTGTTTGGGCAAGGCGGGGGGAATCACAAACAGTGGGGAACAAAACTGAAATTAAAAAATTAAAAACAAAACAAAACAACCAACAAAAATCCACGGCAAATTATGAGAAGCAAAAAGACGAGTTCGAGAAAGCAGCTTCCCGCGAATAAAAGTTCCGCAGAAAAAAGTCACGTGGGGCATATCCAATAGCAAGCTGGCCTCGACTCTGGAGATTTCCTTATCGCTGAAACCTGGCCGAGGCGGGGGTGGGGTGTGGAGGCAAAAGGTAGGCCATCTCGCTTTCGAAAAAGAGGGGCTGCCTTGGAGAGATAATGTCGAGGAAACCTGGAAAGCTCCTCAAAACAAAGGCCCCCGAAAGAGCTCAGAGAGAAGAGACTGGAGCCTCCTTCCTGCCTGGGAGCTGGCGGTTCGCCGCCTCAACCCGGCTTGAGGTACCAGAGACCGTGAGAACGGAAAACGCCCAGCGAACCTGGAAAAACTTCCACCGATAAACCCTGCCCCAATTCGGGACCCTTCATGAACTCACTTTTTGTCAGGGCAAATCCAGTCACCGTCACTGACTCGGAAATTCTTGGTCGACATCTTGGACGCCGCCACCACAGCCACCCGCAGCTACGTCTTCGCAGGAGGAAGCTGGCTGGGGACTTTCGGCACTCCGGGGCTGTTCCCAACGACGCCTGACTCCGACGCACCACTGCACCAGGGCTTGATAATGAGGACACTCGGCGGGGATTGAGTGTGAACGTTATAGTCCAGAGTAAGATGCCTGTGCGATTGTTTTCTGGCCGAAGGAGTTATAGTGCAAATGTATTCTCTAGAGCTAAAGTAACAGGCGCCGCAGGGTCAGCCCAGGCGGGAGGCCTTCGTGGCACTGGAAGCCTCGGAGAGCCCCCTACAGGCGGGAGGACCCGAAAGAAAAATACTTCCGCTCATATGGGCGGAGCTAGGGAGCCCAGGCGGAAGTGACTGTAATCAGGTTTGAGTTTGGGACCGCGGATTGCTCAGCGTAGGTTTAGAGGGTGAGGTATGATGGACTAGTCAAGTATTTGTAGAAGTTATTTGAATAAAAGATTGAGAACTCTGTTCTTTAATCATGCACTCAGCACACGGATATCACTTAGAAACTTACTGGTTTTTGACGCGTACGTCGATGTAACATAAGCAATGTACACGTGGGAACCGACCAATAATTTTAGAACTAGGATAGTGCCAGTTAAAATTATCAGTCTTTTACCCCTTGCTTCTCTCCAGGGTTAACACGCTCCTCTATTTGGGTTTATTCTTTTGCTTTTTAAAAATTTATGTTTCTAAACTGTTGAGCTTTACAAGGATAGTTGGTTGTTATGTTTTTGTTTTTGTTTTGTTTTGTTTTCACTCAACAGTGTACTTCCAAATTCGTTTTAGGTTGTTGCGTATATTTGCATGTGATTGTAGTTCCTTAATTTTACTGCTGTATACTGATAATATTTCTTTGTGTGGCGGTTTATCCCTTCTATTTAACAGGTTTGTCATTATAAAAGCGGTGGTATAAACATTCTAATTCACAGATTTCTGTACCAAAATATAAGAATTTTTCTAGAGTATGACATATACCTAGAGAGAACATTTTCAACTACTTCCTAGTTAAAATAAGTGCTTTAAAGTCTGATGATTTTAACATCTTAGTCATTTAGGTGTTGGCAGCTGCTGGGTTTTTTTTTTCCCTTGAGAATTGGTTATATTTTCCCACTTCTTTATATATTGATTAATTTTCTTTGTTGAGTAATTGTAGTTTTTATCTTGGACATTTTGAATGGATCCTGTTAAAAGCCTTTGGGGAATATTGGTTACTTTGTTTTGTTTTGGGAGGTGATCAATCCAGTTTGATACAGTTCTGTAAACTCAGTCTCACTTTCTGTGTGTGCTGGTCCCTATCAGTTCAGTTTTCAAAGGCTTTGTTGTTCTGCTTTGAGTCTGCCCTATACATACAATACGGAGAATTATGTTGGAACTTGGGCAGTACATTAGTTCCCCTTATTTGCAGTTTTGTTTTCCCTGGGTTCAGTTACCTGTGATCAACTATGAAAAGCACATGATTCTGACTTCAGAAGGTCAGGCAGGTGTAGCTTAACACTGTGTTACGAATGCCTATGTCATTCACTTCACTTCATCTCCTCTTCTAGGCATTTTATCATCTCACATAAAAAGAAAAGGGTGAGGTATGCCTGGGTGGCTCAGTCATTTGTGTGTCTGACTCTTGATTTTGGCTCATGTCGTGATCTCCGGGCAGTGAAATGGAGTCCCGCATCAGGCTCAGGGCTCAGCACAGAGTCTGCTTGAGATTCTCTTTCTCCCTCTTCCTCTGCCCCTCTCTGCCACTTGCACATGCTCAATAAACAAATAAGTAAATAAAATCTTAAAAAAAAGTATAAGTGCAGTACAAAAATATATTTCAAGAAAGACCACATTAACGTAACTTTTACTACAGTAAATTATTGTAATTGGTCTATTTCATTATTAGTTATTATTGCCTAATTTATAAATTAAGCTATAAATTAACATAGGAATGAATATATAGAAAAAATGTATATATAAGGTTTTATATACACAGTTTCAGGCCTCTGCTGGGGGTCTTGGAACATATATCCTATGGATAAGGGGAGACGAATGTAGTTTAAATTGTAGTTCAGTTCATATACCTTTGGCTATACAGCTTTGTGTCTTTCCTGCAGATGCTTAGTTCAGGTGTGAGCACAGAATTTATATGAGTTTATGCATAGAATTAGGGGGCCCCCTTCTACAGCTCTTTTTGATATTCATTTCATGCTCTCTGTTTTGTAGGGACCCCTCTTTGTGTCCCTCTTGCCAGAAATAAGAAGGTTTTCTTGGACTTCTAGCTGTCTTCCATAGCAGCAATAGCTGACTGGGGCCCACACTGGGGCAAAGAGATAAGACAAAAAAACGTGGATTCCCTCTGTGCCCTTCATACCACAGAGACCTCCTTTCCGAGTTCCCTTGTTTAGAAAGATAGGGTTTTTCTTGGTCCGAGTCAAAGGCCCAACTCTCAAGTAAAAGCCCAGAGGGAGAAAAGGAGGCCGGGGCGGGGTGGGGGAGCCAGGTGTTCCACCCCCCCCCCAACCTTTGGCTCACAGAAACCCCTTTTCTCCATTTAACCTGCTAGAAATACAATATTTCTCAAAAGAAAAAAATACAATATTTCTCTTCATTTTTGCTGCCTGTGTGACTGTTAGTTTTATTAGAGACCAGGCCTGAAGTCAGAGCTGTGGAAGAAAATAACAAAAACAAACAGGGCATTTCTCTAGCTTTGATTCTCCCCAGTCTGCCCATCTTTGTTTACTTTTCAGAGTCCTCAGGTAGTTGCTTTTTTTTTTTTATTTTGATCTGAGCTTTTAGTTGTAGTCAGCAGGAAAGAATAGTGATCTTACTTCATCTTGGCTCTGGCAGTGCAAATCAAGGAAATGCAAATTACTACTATATACTCATCAGAATAATTAAAATGAAAAATTCAGGGATGCCTAGGTGGCTTAGTAGGTTAAGGGTCTGCCTTCGGGCTCAGGTAATGCGGGGCTCCTTGCTCAGCAGGGAGTCTGTCTCTCCCTCTGCCTGCCGCTTCCCCTGCTTGTGCGCCCCCTCTCTCTCTGACAAATAAGTAAAAAATCTTTAAAAAAATTGTTAAAAAAAAAAAAAGAAAAACTCGGACAATTCCGAGTGTTGGAGAGGGTGTGGAACAACAAATTCTTATACATTCTTATACACAGTGGTGGTATCAATTGATGTGTCTCCTTTGGAGAACATTTGTCCAGAACTTCTGAACATATATATACCTATGACCCTGAAATTCCACTCCTAAGTATATTCCCAACAGAAATGCACATATGTTCACCAGAGATGTATATAATAATATTCATTATTACACATTCATAATAACCCCAAACTAGAAATTCCCAGTTGCTTATTAATGAGAGCCTATATTCATCCATTGGGATATCATATATAACAATGAAAATAAATTACAACCACATTAAACAGTGTGGCTGCCACTGAAAAGTATAATATTGATTGAAAAACCAGATACAAACGAGTACATTTACATGAAGTTCAAAAGCAGACAAAACTAATCTAAGATAATGGTTGCCTTAGGACGTGGGAAGGAAATAACAACCGGAAGGGTACATCAGGGGCTTTGTAGGATCCTGGTAATATTTGTCATGATCTGGGCTCTAGTCATACAGTTATCTTCTTTTTATAAATACCCATTGAGCTGCACACTTATGACTTGGGGATTTTTTAAAAGAAAAAGTTTAAAAAATACTTATATTTACCTATCTCACTTATCCCATCATTCAGTAGATGCTTTTTAAATATACCAACTTGAAGGACAAAGGGTGTGTTCACAGTCCCACTTGTGACATGTTATTGAGACTGATAGAGACCCCAGGGCCTCAGCCCCTTCCTGTCCGCTGCTACCTATTGCTCCTACTGAGACAGAAAAAGACCAGATGGCCATCCGGCTTGGTTAAGAAAAGAAGTTCCCTGGGGTGACTTAGCACTCTCCTGAGACGCTTACTTATAGATTATACTTCCGCATAAAGGGGGCCAGCCGGCCCTGAGAGACTGTGAAAAAGTCCTCTTACAATCTCCCATCACCTGTAACCATAAAAACTGACCCCTAACTCTGCTGGGTGCTCAGTCTTTGGGGAATGATCCCACTAGCCTGCCAATGATAATAAAGCTGAGTTCTCTCAGATTTCCATGTGCTGCTTGAGTTTCCTTGGTCACTTCAGATTTTCCCCAACATTTGGTTCCCTGACTGGGAAACCCAACTCCGCTGGCCCATTGTGTCACTGGTGTGGGACAGATGAGCCATGAAGGACAATGGAGTACATACCCTAGGGTTTAGGCATGTCCTGCTGATTTCAGCAGACCCAAAGATGGATTCTCCCGGACAGCCGTGGCTTGCCTCCACCTGCTGGACCAACAATAGGAGACCGAGGACAACTGGCTGGATCCACCCATCAGGACCAGGTAAGCCCCGGGGCCACTGCCCAAGTCAGACCCATCCATTGGGGATGGGAGGGGAGCCTGATCACCTCCCATTAGTCAGGAATACCCAGAGGGGGTTGTCTAACCTGCTTGAATGTGAAGAGTGCCTGACTATGTGAATCTCTCTGTACGGCTCCACCGCTTAGGCTAAGGAGTCTGAGTGGGCTGCACCCTGAGTCTTGCAGAGCGTCATATGGCATAACAGTCATCTACTCCACGGAGTAGCCTGGTCTGGGGCTTATACGGACAGACCTTAGCTAAGACGTTCCTAAGTTCCCTCGAGGGATTTGAGCAGGACAGCATCTGAAAAAAATCCCCTCCCTTTGTCTGCAACATCATTCACGATGGGAGGGAAATCCAGTAAACCCACTGTCTTAGACTGCATGCTTAAAAACTTTAAAAAGGGCTTCAGTGGTCACTATAGGGTTCATATGACCCCGAGATAACTCAGGACCCTCTGTGAGCTAGAATGGCCTAATTTCGACATTGGATGGCCCTCAGAAGGAACCTTAGATTTGCTCACCATCTGACGTGTTTATCACGTAATCACCAGAAACCCAGTGCACCCAGATCAGTTTCCATATATTGACTCCTGGTTAGAAATAGCTAGAACTCTTCCCCTATGGGCACGGTTCTGTGTAAATAGTAAGGGACAGTGCAGGATCCTCATCACTTAACCAACCAGAAGTACTTGGAATAAAGCCATACATCAGGGGACCTGGAGGAAGAGCTCCCACGACTGAATGTTCCTCCGCCCCCCCCCACCCACCACCGACTGCTCCTGAAGTGAGACCCGGCACCCCACCACCCTTGGTCTCCCCATCGCCACTGGTTCCATAGGGATGGAACCAGTTGGAACCTGCGTCCCCCCATTCCAGCGCCAACTGCAGCCTCTCCCGACACCTCTGATTCCGCCAATGGCTGCAGTCTCCCTGCCACCTCCGGTTCCCCAACCATCAGTGGTCTCAACTACCAGCCTCCTTACCACCCCCAACTACTTGTGATGGGGACTCCTCCCCAGAACCCAAACCCTGAAACATCACGTGCTGCCTCTGAACATGGGAGATCCCGGCTTACCAAATGCCCCTCTGTGAGACTTGAGGTCCTCATACGATTGGTGCAGATGGCACCCCCCAACCAGGTTGGCCCATCATCTATTATTAGCCTTTCACCACTACCGACCTCCCAAACTGGAAACATCATACTCCCGCATGTTCAGAGAAACCACAGGCAATGATTGACCTCATGGAATCCATCTTCCAAACCCACTGACCAACATGGGAAGATTGTTAACAGCTCCTTCGCACCTCGTTCAACACCGAGGAGAGAAGAAGAATCCTTCAGGAGGCACATAAGTGGCTCGAGGAGGTGGCTCCAGCAGGCGTTATGAATACCGAGGGATGGGTTCAGGAGTCTGTACTGGACAATCGGCCCAACTAGGACTTCAACACAGAAGAAGTCTGTAATGCTATCAAGCGCTACCAGGAAGCCATCTTGCAAGGTCTCGGACAAGGTGCCAAGAAACCTACCAACATGTCAAAGACAGCTGATGTGACTCAAGATGGGGAAGAAACTCCTGGTAATTACTACGAGCGGCTTTGCAAGGCTTTCCACATATACACTTGATTTGATCCAGAAGCACCCGAGAACCAATGGATGGTAAATGCAGCCTTTGTGGCACAGTCAGCTCCTGATATCTGTTGCAAGCTCCAAAAACTTAAGGGTTTTGTCAGGATGAACATCACCCAGCTACTAGAAATAGCCAGTAAGTTCTATTGAAACCTAGAGACTTTAGCAAAATGCGAGGCTGAAAAGAAGATGAAACAAAAGGTCACCCTGCTGACTGCAGCCCTTCAATAAAACTCTCAACTACAAGGACTGCCAGAACAGTTAAGAGGACAGCCTCAACAATGCAGAGCCCTCAAAAAGGATCAATGGGCATCCTGCAAGGAAATGGGGCACTGGAAGAATGAATGCCCAAATCAGAGGCCAAAACCATTCAAATCCTCCACCCAACCTGAAACCCAGGCAAACCGGGATCCAGACTTTAGCAGACTAGCCAACATAGACTCGGACTGACAGGGACTGGGCTCATTAACGTTAGGCCCCCAAGGGCCCATGGTTGATGTAAATGTGGGAGGCCAAAAGATCACTTTCATGGTGGACACCGGGGCAGAACACTTGGTAATAACTACACCAGTGGCACCCCTTACAGGACAAACCATAACCATCACGGGTGTCACAGGGAATCGAGCCACAAGCCAACCCTTTTGCCAATCCCAAACTTGTAAACTAGGCAGACACATAGTGTCCCATGAATTTCTGTATGTTCTAGATTGCCCACTCCCTTTACTGGGAAGAGATTTGCTTTCAAAATTAGGAGCACAAATCTCCTTCCAATCTTTGCACAGGCCACCATGAGTCTAAAACCCTCCAGATCTCAACTCATTTTGTCCCTCAACGCACCCCAGGACGAAGAATGGAGACTGTTCAAATAAGAGCACCCTGAGACAAACCCTGAGGCCTACCAGGCTGCAGTACCCAGTGTATGAGCAGAAGATAACCCTCCCGGACTTGCCATCCAGTGAGCTCCAGTCATTATAGAACTAAAGGCTGGAACACAGTCGCAATGGCAAAGGCAGTATCTGATCTCACAGGAAGCCCAAATAGTCATATAGGCCCACCTAGAGCAACTTAAAGAAGCAGGCATTCCGGTGAAATGCCAGTCTTCCTGGAATACTCCACTGCTCCCAGTCAAAAAGCCCGACGGTGACTACCAACCTGTCCAGGACTTGTGTGCCATAAACCGGGTTGCTCAGACTCCGCATCCGGTGGTGCCAAACCCCTATACCCTCTTAAGCCAGATCCCACCAGTCGCTGCCTGTTTACCTGCCTCAATCTGAAGGACGCCTTTTTCTGTATTCGCCTTGCCCCTGTAAGTCAACCTCTCTTTGCCATTGAATGGACTGATGTCAGCTCGGGACTCCAGATGGAACTCACCTGGACCAGACTTTCACGGGGGTTTAAAAATTCACCAACAATATATATATTTTTAAAGATTTTATTTATTTATTTGACAGAGAGAGAGAGAGAGAGAGATCACAAGTAGGCAGAGAGGCAGGCAGAGAGAGAGAGGGAAGCAGACTCCCCGCTCAGCAGAGAGCCCGATGTGGAGCTCGACCCCAGGACCCTGAGATCATCACCTGAGCTGAAGGCAGAGGCATAACCCACTGAGCCACCCAGGTGCCCCACCAACAATATTTAGTGAAGCTCTGGCCTCTGACTTGGCTGACTTCCCCAGGGAACAAACTGGCTGCACAGCACTCCAATATGTTGTCGACCTTCTTGTTGCCAGCCCAACTAAGGAAACCTGCCGCCGAGCAACACTCAACCTCCTACATCACTCATCAAAAAGAGGATATCGAGCATCCTAGAAAAAGGCTCAATTATGTAGACAAGAGGTCAAATACTTAGGATTCGTGATAACTCAAGGAAGATGGGCCCTCAGCACTGAACGAAAAGCCGTGATAATTAACATCCCATGGCCCACCACCAAAGGAGCCTTTTATGAGTTCCTGGGGGCTGCAGGATTCTGTAGAATCTGGATACCAGGGTTCTCAGTTGTAGCCAGGCCCCTATATGTTTCACTAACGGGACCGGACAATCAGCCTCTACAATGGGAAGACAAGACAAGAAAAGGCCTTCAGATAGCTCAAGGACTTACTTGGAAAGGCCCCAGCCTTAGGCCTACCTGATACCGGGAAACCCTTCTGCTTGTATGTTCATGAGAAAAAAAAGAAAACTGCCTTAGGACTTCTAGCCCAACCAATAGGCCCTTGGGTGAAGCCCATTGCATTTCTGTCAAAAAAATTAGACCCTGTCGCCTCCAGATGGACTCCTTGCCTATGGGCTCTGGCAGCCGCCATACTCATCATCAAGGAGGCTGACAAGCTCACTCTTGGACAACAGCACACAGTAAAAATTCCTCACTCAGTAATCACTCTTAAGAACAGTCAGGGTCAGAAATGGATATCAAACACCAGGCTCACTCAATATCAAAGGTTACTTCTAGAAAATCCTTACATAAACCTAGACTGCAGGCCCTCAATCTGGCCACATACCTCCCAAAGGTGGAAGGGGAACCAGAACATAACTGCCTGGAGATCATAACTGAAGTCTATACCACCCGGCCGGACCTCCAGGACTCCCCTTTGACAAATGCCAACCTTACCCTATACACTGATGGCAGCAGCTTCCTAAGCAATGGCCTAAGGAAGGCAGGTTATGCCATCATCATGGCTACAGAGGTACTAAAAGCCAAAGCACTCCCTGTGGGATGGTCAGCTCAGAGAGCTGAACTCTGGGCCCTCATCTGGGTGCTCTTACTGTCTAAGGACAAAAAGGTCAACATATATACTGACTCAAGATACACCTTCACCACTCTACATATACATGGGACAATCTACAAAGAAAGAGGACTCCTCACATCCAATGGAAAAACCATCAAAAACAAAAATGAAATCCTCCAGTTGTTAGAAGCAGTATGGGTGCCCTGGAGCTTAGCCGCCATCCACTGTTGGGGACACCAAAAAGGAGATGCTGAGCCAGCTACGGGGAACCGCTTAGCTGACCAGGCAGCCAGGGAAGCTGCCCAAGATGGACAACCTGCCATTATAGCATCCATTACCCCTTCCTTACAAAATCCTACTTATACAGCAGCTGAAGATGACTGCGCCAAAACCGAGGGAGCCATTCACCATCCCCAAGGGTGGTGGATCCTCCTGGATGGGCGCTTATTCATTCCAGCAAACCTCACCCCCTATGCCATCACTGAACAACATTCAACTTCACACTTGGGAAAAACAGGGCCTGAAAAACTGCTGGCAAAACATTTCTAAATCGCCACACTTGCAACCTTAATGCAGGTCGGTCACAGATTGGTGCACCACTTATGCTAGACACAACCCAAAAACCGGACCTTCCCTGCCCCCTGGAGTACAGTGCACAGGGACAGCTCCCTTCGAAGACCTGGAAGTGGACTTCACAGAGATGACCCCTTACCAAGGTATAAAATAATTGCTAGTTCTGGTCTGTACCTTCTCAGGATGAGTAGAGACATATCCAATCCAGACCAAGAAGGCCAGAGAAGTCACCAGAGTACTCCGGGAGGACATGCCTTGGTACGAGATCCCACTTACCATACGCAGTGACAATGGCCCAGCTTTTATCTCTGAAGTTCTACGAGAGTTAACTTCAGCCCTCAACATCTCCTGGAAACTCCAAACAGCCTACCGGCTTCAGAACTCAGGGAAAGTAGAGCATATGAACCGTACCCTCAAGGAAGCCCTATCCAAATTACATGCTGAAACCTCCTTAGGGTGGACAGATCTACTTCCCTTAGAAGTACTCTGCTCCTGCTGTACCCCTCAGAAAAATGGATTCTCCCCATTTGAAATACTCTATGGCATGCCACCCCCACTGTTGTCTTCTTTTCCGGGCAACCTTAACATCTTAGGAGACACACACCTCCAGGACCAACTATTATCCCTAGGAAAAATCCTTGCAGAATTACATGCCCACATATTAGAGGGCCCCGATATCTCTAGGAACCCCTGCCCATTCTCTCCACCCTGGAGATGAGGTCTGGGTAAAAGATTGGAAACATGAACCCCTTCTCCCAACTTGGACTGGCCCACAGATCGTAATTCTCATAACTCCTATTGCCCTCAAGGTTAGCAATATCATGCCATGCATCCACCATTCGTGAGTTAAAAAGGCAAACCCAGGCCAAGCTACCTGCACCCCACACCTGTCACCATCAAACCCTCTGAAGATTACTCTAAAAAAGGGCCCCTAAGCTCTGAAATACATCCTCTCCTTTCTCAATCCATCTGGAGCTTCATGTTACGGCTACTAAGTTTCCTCTGCTTCTTCCTGCCAGGGACCCTCACTAACCCAACAGCATATGACTGAAAGTTAACCCAGACTTTGGGAGGCCAGGACAAAGTCCTCTGTAACCAGATCACTGACGACTGTCCCACCTTCGAGATATCCCTGTCAATTCCTGGCACCATACAAGGAACAAGTGCTTGAAGGGAGGCTATGTAAAGAACAGGGACACCAGATGAAACTTTGCCCAGACGAGGGGTTAGAAGAATGCAGAGAAACCTTTTGTGACCAATGGGGGTGTGAGACCATGGCCCCACGGGTGACATCAGGCAACCTTCAGGTCTCCTCAGTTTACATGTCCCAGGCCAACCAAACACTCACAATTACCTCCAAAGAACTGCGGAGGATCTTACTGGGACTGGCCTCGATGCTGGGGACTGCGTTTGTATGTTTCTGGGAGGGACCCTGGAACGATATTCACTCTCTGCTGGGACAGAACCACTCCACGGTCCAGGTTCTCTTCTATAAACCCCACTCCCCCAGGGCCAACCATTCAAAACTATACTTGTCAACTCTTAAACACCTCCTACCACTTATGGCTCAACTCGACCCATTCCCCTACTGGTTCCAGCTGCTGGGTCTGTCTCCCCTTGACTCGATCGGCTTTCTTCAGTATCCTCGTTCCTCCTAACTGGCTGTTGCCCAATAATACAAGCCCTTTGAGTTTTGGTCCCATACAAAACTCAGTCCCACTGCTCCCAGCTAACAGTCTAACCTGCTTTCTTCCCCCGGTTGCACCGAGACCCCCGACCCAGGCTGCCAGAACTTCACAGCTCCTCTACCTTACTGCCCACCGCCCCCCCCCCCCGGTATTTTCCTCTCCTGTGAAAACAACCTTCTCTTTAGGTGCCACAATGAAAGTAACGCCCCTTCTGGTTGCATACTTATGTTTTTGTCCCTCTCTACCTCACTATACTCACACGTCCAGTTCCAGTCCAGGGTCTCTCTTCACCACCGAGGCCGATGGGCAGTAGTCTTACCATTCCTCCTGGGGGCCAGAATTTTCACCGGTATAGCTATTGGCGCATCGCACCTCAGGACTTCCCTTAACTTTTACTTCAAGCTTTCACAGGAACTCACCGATGACATGGAACGTATCGCAGATTCATTAACATCCCTCCAGACACAACTCTCCAGTCTGGCAGCAGTAGCCTTCCAGAATCGGTGAGACCTAGATCTCCTCATTACTGAAAAGGGAGGAACCTGTCTCTTCCTACAGAAAGAATGTTGCTACTATATCAATCAGTCTGGATCGTCATTTCCAAGGTTCTCGAGCTCCAGGAACACATCCAGCGTCGTCAAGAAGAAATCACATCTTGGGGTTTCAACCCACAATCATGGACATCCTGGCTATTACCCCTAGCAGGCCCTTTATTGTCCTTACTCCTCCTAGTTATCTTCGGTCCTTGTCTCCTCAACAGCTTCGTCTGTTTCATCAGAAATTACCATCTCTCAACACAGGACTACCTCCTATCCCCTTGCCCTCCAAGGGGATAGGAGGGCAAGGATACAGGCAGTCCTGTATTGAGAGGCATTATGGCTGTCCTGCTTGGTTAAGAAAAGAAAACAAGTTCCCTGGGATGATTTAGCACTCTCCTGAGATGCTTCCGTATAGATTATACTTCCTCATAAAGGGGGCCAATCAGACCTGAGAGACCATGAAAAACATCCTGTTACCACCCCCCATCACCGGTAACCATAGAAACTCACCCCTAACTCTGTTGGGTGCTCAGTCTTTGGGGAACAATCCCACTGAGCCCACCATTGAAAATAAAGCTGTGTTCTTCCAGATTTCCATGTGCCACTTGAGTTTCGCTGGTAGCTTCAGATTTTCCCCAGCAGTATCACTGGTAAGTGGGTACCTTCTGGCACTAATAACTGAGCTCTCTTACAGTTGCAATATTGAGTCTACCATAACTTATATTAAGTCATATTACAGGTCTATTAGGAAAAGATCTGTTCTTGGTTCTAGAATTAACTGAGAGTTTAAGGTGGCAATGATCCAGTCTCTGAGGTTTACATTTGTAGATTCAAGGAGAATTTCCTAAAAGTACAGATAAATTGAGCAGATTTTATTTATGCATGGTTAGTCATATTCAGAAAAAAATCTGTTACTCAGTAACAATGGTAAATAACTTTGTATAAAGTTCCAACTCATTAATTCACTATAAGAGTCATAATTGAGATACATTAAAATAACTTTTTTTAGTTGACCCGAATTTTTTCCTTAATTATGGTATGTAATCCTTGTGTTCTAAAGTATCTGTAATTACAACTTAATAAGCAACCATAAAAATATTTGCTCTTGAAATAAATAGGTCTTACTCAAACAAAAAAGTAAGGAATTTAAATAATAATGTAAAATAGTACGTTTAACACTCACACCTAAAAAACTCTGTAATTTTAATCTGGGAATTTGTGGAAAGTAAAATTTATTAGGTCATGAGGACAGCAGTGACTTTAGGTAAAGTTGTGGAGTATATGAAGTTGTGGCTGGGCTTAGTGCAATCTGTGGAGATATTGCAGGATAGAGGGGAGGGTGGTTCTAACCTCTAGAAAGGGACTCAGAAATTAGAAATGGAGTAATAAAATACCATCATTTAGAAGCAAGGTTGGAAGGATTAACATGCAATTGATTAAATCAGCCTTTTGAAAATAGAATTAACTCACTCTAACATCTGATTTGTAGTTATAATATGAAGGTGAACAAACGTCTCCTAAAGCCAATCCATATTCCTGAGGGAATTCTTTTACAGGTAATAATAGCTTCTATTTATTGATCACTATATATTCAGTAGTGTGCTAAGAGCTTTACATCCATGATCACATTTAGAATCCTGCCAATCTTTAGGAAAGATATTGTTAGCTTTGTCTATTGATGAGAAATCAAGGTTTAGAATTATAATTACCTTGTGCAGGGCTATAAAATGTAACATATGGTGACTCAAGTCCAATCCCAGCTCTATTACATGTTAACTATGTGACCTTAGGCAAATTACTTGATCTATATTTTGTTTCTTCACAGAGGAAATAAAGATGATGTTAATAGTACTTGTATTTTATTTATTTTTTTAAGATTTTATTTATGTATTTGAGAGAGAGTGAGAGAGAGAGAACAAGAAAGGGGGAGGGGCGGAGGGAAAGGGAGAAGCAGACTTCCCACTGAGCAGGGGATGGGGTGCAGGACTTGATCCCAGGACACCGGGGTCATGACCTGAGCCAAACCAGATGCATAACTGATGGAGCCACCCAGGCACCCAATAGTACTTATGTTATAGAATTGCTAAAAGGATTAAGTGAGATAACTCACTTAAGGTGCTTGATAAACAGAACTCAATGAATATAAGTAATTATTATTATTCAGTTAAAGGCTAGAGCTGGTGAATAACATCCAGTTAATGTACCAAAAGTCAACCAAGTGTAGTTAGTAAAAATTTTCTGTGAGGATAGCATGTCAACAGAAAGATGACTTAAAATAAGTGTAAAACAACAATGAATAAAACATAATAATATATCTGGTAATGACCAGAAGAGAAGCCTATTTGTGTTCAAGGGTTACAACTAACTTTTCAAAGAGAAATATTCCTAAAATAGAAAAGGAATTTCAACCATCCCAACTTGAAAGAAAAATCCCTCAAGACTACTCATTCTCTTTCTTCTAATTATATGCTCACCAAACAACCCTCTGACTGATCATTTTCTCTCCTGCGTACATTTAAACTATGATGGCAAAATATTCTCCATACACATTATTCTTTTAGAGTGAATTCTCCATACACATTATTCTTTTAGATTTAGTTGTCTTTATAGATTGGCACATTGACATTCTGAGATGCCTATCAGTTTCTTATGGGTCCTCTTAACATGTTGGTCCCCAAGAGGCTTAATTAGCATTGGTGGAAATGATGAAGTTGAGTTTCTGAAACTACAAAGATAAGAATCTGGTTTTGGATATTGTACTATAGCTCTTTATGCTGGCAAGTGACAAAAATCACAATAAAATGGCTTAAACAACAAAAAGGGGAGGAGTTAATATTATAAAGGGAAGGCGTTTGACAAATAGCCAGGCAAGAGTGCAATGTAGATTCAGGAGACTGAAAGAAGCATCCCAGCACTCTTCCAGCAGTCTCTTATCACTGCCTCTCTGCTTACACATAATTCTTTGCTTTCTGTAGACCATCTTTCCCTGCTACTTCATTCAGAGGACAGACAGAAGTAGTACAAACTGATTTTAGACCTGAGCAACAGACCCTGTACCTCAGGGTCTCTCACCCTTTGGAGAACCTTCTTCAAATATTCTAGCTCCCCTCCGGTGCTCTGGAGCTAGAACCTAGTCCTATGTGGGTCTTGGCAATGGAAGCCCTCAAGTGCTCTGTTGTTGCTGGTGGTGGAGTTTGGCCTGGTCAGCAGGCCCTTCTGTGTGGGGTACTCTAACCCTAGGCTGAGACCTTATTGGCCTCAGTTCCTGTTTCTCCCTTGGAGAGTCCTCTCGATAATAACCCCTTCTCACTGTGAATGGAGTCCACCAGGTGCCAGACAAGCTCTGGGCCTTACACTCTAGGTGTAGGTCTTGGGCTGCATGGACTTGCCTATTCCTGGTGAGCCAAAGCTCACCAAGATAGTATTTCTTTCATGGGATTGCACCAAGTTTTAGCTTCCAGAATGGGGCTGATTCACTAACTTGGGGGTGATTTTCAATAACAATGGACACAGGACAAGTTTAGGACCTTGGTTACCCACTGTCCTCCATGGGCTGCCTGTGTGAGGTGGTGCATGGGTGCTTACCTGACTGTAAGCATCTGGGTGCTTACTTTAAGACTGAGGAACCTCTTAGGAGCCACTGTGAGAGGAATGAGTAGCCAACAGGTCTTTAATCCTGGGGTCCCCATCCCTAACATATTGCCAGTGCCCAAGGCAGTCACACCACCCTTTTACAAGCTATGTGCTACATGTCAGGTAATCCTTGTCATGGCCATTCTTGTCCCCTACCAGACCTTTTAGGACTGTAGTACTGCAAAGCCAGTGGCCCCTTGTTGTCAAAGTCATTTCTTGCCTTTAATCAGTGTGGTGACATTCTGCTATCCTGGGTCAGTCTTAAGCCTTATAGGACAAGAGATAAATATGGCTAACCTGAATGGGACTACCCGTCTTGCTCTGTCCAGGGCCTCTCATCTATCCTTACCACTGGTAACTGTTATATGGAAGGCAGGACTGTGATCAATATTAAAAAGGTCACATTCTAGCAGTGTAGTGATCAAGGCTTAGTTCCGAAGACATGGTTGGAAGGTGTGTTGTTCTATGTTAATGCTCTGAATTCCATAAATAAATGCTATAAACTTCTAAATGATGATGTAACATGACTATAAAACAGAATAATTGTTTACATTTTCCTGCATCCCCTGGCTAAGACTTGCACTTGTGGTCATCACCCACAAAGCACATTAACAACATTTGAGAGTCATTGGAAACAATTATTCAAGGAAGTACAATGGATGTTGCTATGAGATGAGTGATAATGTAATCAGAATTCAATAAATGACATTAGGGAACTGCAGAGGCCAGGAGATCTATACTCTTTCAATTTTAAAAGCTTCCAAAGAGCCATAGCGTTGTGAATAGTAGTAGTGTTGTTACATTTTCCTTGTTTGCAGCGGGCTATATGAAATTAGTCAGGAATGGTATCCTTGACAATAAATAACACAAAGAAGTAGATCCTGGAAACTGGGAAAAGTTCTCATGTGCATTGATTGAATAATAAACATTTGTGTCAATACATTTTTCTTGCCCTAAATTTTTACCAGTAAATCACTACACCTCACATGGGCTTATGATTTTTGTAATTACTTTTATAATCAAATTGTTGCTATTGATGGCTTGCATCTGCACACTCCAAGTATTTCCGCAGGGCCTTGATACCCTAGAGGCTATGCTGGACAGAAGATAGTGTTAACAAAGCATACGCATTTATATCTCCTTGCCATTCGAGAGATTCCCAACTGGAATCTCTTGGCCCAACTTCAGATTTCTAGACAAAGGCTCTGGCTTTGCTAGCTTGGTTCCATCAGCCATGTCAGGTGGTCAAGGGCATGATGGGGTGTACAACCAAGACTTCTAGGAGGAAAAGGGAAAGGGATTGCACCCAGGGAAAAGAAAAAGCAGTTGGGGAATGCCTGGGTACCTCAGTGGGTTAAGTGTCTACATTCATCTCAGGTCGTGATCCCAGGGTGCTGGGATCAACTCCCGCACTGGGCTCCCTGCTCAACAGGGAGTCTGCTTCTCCCTCTGCCTGCCACTCCCCCTGCTTGCTCTCTCTGTCTCTGACAAATAAATAAATGAAATCTTAAAAAAAAAAAAAAGAAAAAGCAGTCGGTTCTTGTGTTAGTTTTCTAGTGCTATGTGACAAATGACCATAAATTTAGCATCTTTTTTTTAAATTTTTTTTATTTATTTTCAGCATAACAGTATTCATTGTTTCTGTACCACACCCAGTGCTCCATGCAATCTTTGCCCTCTCCAATACCCACCACCTGCTTCCCCCAACCTCCCACCCCCTGCCCCTTCAAAACCCTCAGATTGATTTTCAGAGTCCATAGTCTCTTATGGTTCACCTCCCCTTCCAATTTCCCTCAACTCCCTTCATCTTAAAACAACTATTATATTATCTCTCAGTATCTGTCAGTCAGAGGTCTGAGCCTAGGGTCTCTGCTTAAGGTCTCACCAGATGAGGATTGTAACCACTGTGCGCACAATTCTGTCTGAGGTTCAGAGTCATCTTCCAAGTTCATTCAGGTTGTTACCAGAAGTCAGTGCCTTGCAGCTACCGAGTCTCATTTTCTTGCCATATGTCAGTGAGGGCCAGCTCCTTGAGACTGCCCTTAGGTGCTAATTATATGACCATCTTAGAACATTTGGAATTTATTTCTCCAAAGCCTGCAAGAGAATTTCTCACAGTCTATTCCTGCTGGTGCTGCTACTACCACCACTACTATTATTATTACTTGCTACGGCTACCACTACAGCTACTATAGTCTTATAGGACGTGATGTAATCACTGGAGAAATAAATCCATCCTTTGCTATATAATATAACCGGATCAAAGGAGTGGCATCCTATCATATTCACAGGTCCTGCCTGCATGCATGGGGGGAGTATAATACATATATGCCAGGAGGAAAAATCTTGGGAGCCGTCTTAAAATTCTGCCTACCATGGCTCATAAATAGGCAGACACTCCATAAGATGGCTGGTACAGTTACCTCTATCTTAAAGCACTGAGAAATCTTTAAACTGACCGTCCTCCTCCTTCTTCTCAACATTCTTTAAAGAACAACATAGTTTATAATAGTGCTTAAGATGTGTGTGACTATTCATAAATATTCAAGTCTCCCCAAAAATACATCTGTGGGAGTAATTTGTCACCCAGATCTCTTCTATAATTCAAATGATTAAACATTGTTTACTTAGTACACTTATAATTTGACATTCTTAGAAATTCAGTGGATTAAATGTGAGTATATACACACATGCACACTTCATATATCCCCTACAACTTAAATTCTCCTTTTGTTCTGTGCAAACCATTAATAGGGAATTTTTTTTGCCAGCTGGTGTTTCAGAGTTCTTTATAAATTAATTATTGTATTTACTAGCCATGTGGGAGTGGAGAAGTCTAATTGAGTCAAGGAGGCTGGCCCTGCTGGAGACTGAAAGGCAAAGCACGTATAAGGTGTCACTTGCAAATCTAGTGTAGTGCTTTTTTGAATACATGTTAAAAAAAAAAGTGAACAATGCTGAAATTACATGCAAATTTATGGGAAAATCACATCATAATTAGAGTATTAATTTATTGAAATTTGCCATCAATCTATGGCAAAGACAAAATATTTTCGCTGACATGGGACTTCACAGGTATTCATGCCACAGGAGGAATGGGCTGCTGTAGGTTAAGAGCACATTCCTTCACTCATTCTCTTACTCACTCAGGGGGACAGGGCTGGAAATTAGAACAACAAAGAGGACAATATCACAGCCTGGTGCGCACAGACTGCTGGTGGACATGGATGTGTAAAGAGAGAACAAAGTGTCATAAGTGTAGTACAGGCATAATCAGAGAATATTGTGGGTATTCCCAGGTGGGACAACTCTTCCAGTTCACAAGTGGGGAAAGGAAATCCATCAGGGTTAGTTCATTGCAAGTAAAGAAACCAAATCTGGTTAAACTTTATCTTTCAGTGCTAGGACAAGAGGGGGAAGCCAGTCACGTGGGGCATGAAACTTAAGGAGGCAGTCTCACAGCTGTTGGACCTGGAGGTGTCATCTGAGAGTGAGTATCTTCTTAAATTTTGGGGTAGACAGCTTCTCACTGCAGTCTTGGTCCTGTTTTGTCCTTCAGTCTTTTTTTTTTTAAGATTTTTATTTATCTATTTGACAGAGACACAGGAGAGAGGGAACACAAGCAGGGGTCGTGGGAGAGGGAGAAGCAGGCTTCCTCCCAGCCCGATGTGGTGCTGGGTCCTAGGACCCTGGGATCATGACCTGAGCTGAGGACAGTTGCTTACCCGAGCCACCCAGGCACCCCTTGTCCTTCAGTCTTACCAACTTAGTCAAAACTTTTTTTCCCCCTAGTTTTCTTTCCAATGAAAAACATTAGAGAAATCCATTCACACTGATGTAAATACCTAAAATCAATTTGAAGAACATGTTCTTTTTGTCTTTTTTTAAGATTTTATTTATTTGAGAGAGAGACAGAGAGAGAGAGAGAGCACCAGCAGTTGGAGAAAGAGTCTCAAGCAGATTCTGCAAGCATGGAGCCTGCCCAAGATCATGACCAGACCCGAAATCAAGAGTCAGATACTAAACTGACTAAGCCACCCAGGTGCCTCAAAGTACACATTCTTCTAAAAGAACCCTCAGTTTAGCAGAAATCATCAAGCCCTTAAATCATGGTGGAAAACCTTAGATGTTGACAGGGCCAGGCAGTAGCAGGAATGAAGGAAGCAGGCCTGTGTGAGATGCTGGGCAATGAGGGAGATTGTAACTTGTAACAGGCTATTCAGAGACCTTCAAATTCAACCTAAAAATAGATACTGTTTTGGCCAAACAAAAAGTACCTGCTGGATTGTTAGATCAATAGAGTAGTTGTTTGCATTCCCTGCTGAAGATTAAAAAAAATTCAGATGCTATGTCAGAATTTCTGTAGGCAAATGCTATTAAGGACATAACGAGAATTGGACGGAGAATACCTACTTGGGGTATTCTTTCTCCAATTAAACTTTCCTTGTGAGGCCTTTTAAACATTTCTTTGGCCTACTTATTCTCACTTTCTGCTGTCACAGCTTATTGTCTTGCCTGTATTCCATGAATCACAAGACATAACTGGAAAGTTTTCACAGCTAGAAACGAGAGAGAAATACATAACGTTTAGGAAAAAGAAAAGTTGTAGTATCACTAGAACTCTTTAGAGTCTCTTGCCCAGACAGAAGTAGTATAGCAGACAAGAGTAGTCAAAGTTTATATATGTCCAAAGTACTTTCCTATTACTTCCTGGTGCTTCTGAGGGGACTGTCAATCATGGTGCTCCCCTTTACCCCAAGGGCAGGTTGGGATTCTTTTCCCAAGGTGTCCAGTTGGAATACCCAGGCTCTTGAAGGGAGGAAGGAACAAAGCAGCAAGCCTGTGATCCATTCACTTCCTTTATTAGAGGGACACCACTAGGGGAAAGAGAAGAAGAAAAGTGGTATGGTCTAATCTTGTCAACTGGGCTTGAGGCAAATAGAACAATGATTTTAGACAGGAGGAGGAGGATTTATCTACAGAATGCCCTTAGCAGGATCTCTGTTGATAAAAATTGCTTTCTGTAAATGAACCTGGAATCTATTGATTTTTGGGACATGGCTTCCCAGGACCATGTCATATAGTCTACCCAACTCTTGGAGGTAGAACATGAAGATGGCTCATAAATTACATGCCCCCCTATTCTGTGAGATTATAATCTCAGAACCTCACGCAGAAACGTCATCTATTATTCTGAGCTGGTGGATAGAGAGGACCTTGCAAAATTGCCCCAAAACTTCTCTGCTTTGTCTTTGTCTCTTAATTTCCTGTACTCTTGAAATTTTTAGTAAAGCTTGATCCTAGGAACTATCTCTCATTTTTGTGAGTCTGATTTGGTAATCCATTCATGTGTGTTAGCTCCACTGGCTGTGGTTTGGTTAAAGAATGAATATGTGAACTAGAAAAGACCAATTAGAATATTCCCTAAGATTCATTTAGGAACATTGGGTGAGGAGAATTCTCTCTCCATTCGGGTTCCTAAACTGGTAAATGTGGATATGAGAACATCATAGAGAAAGAGTCCACCCACAAAAAACAAGTCAAGCAGATACAGTAAGAGCTGATGGATGGAGAGAATTAGAGAGAGAGGGAGAGAAGAGAAGTAAGAGATGGGAAAAGAGAGTGAATTCTGAATATAACATTTCAATCCCTGAATTTTGTTCTGTCTGAAACCATGTCTATCCCTTGGACTTCCTCAATAAGCCAGGTCCACACATTCTCTTCGTGCTTAAGCTAGATTGTGTTGGGTTTTTCCCACTTGCAGCCAAGAATTCTAATACCATAGCTGGAATTTGGTATGGACCAGACTAGGAGGAAGATCTGAGTTCAGGAGCAGACAAGCTGTCCAGGAAAGAGTAGTTTTCAGAGATACAGATCAGATGAGAAACAAAGAAAATCCGTATCATAAAGCTGCTTCTGGCTCATGCATAAACGTTATTGAAAGGTTAAATAAGATTACAACTCTTATAACAGTATTTTTAACCATTTTATCCTAAGCATTGTGGAGGTATGCCTTTCTGCTTTCCTTTTCTTTTGCCAGCTGTACCCTGTGACCTCTTTTGGGGCTATGTGACCAAGTAAGACAGTGTTTTGCAGCTTTGGCTTTGGGTTAAGAGGCAGAGCTCCATTTTAGGAATTGTCCCTTTCTGTTGTAATTACCTATTTGTTTTTTTCATCCCCAGTTCCTCATAGGTAGGAGACAAATCTCATTTATTTCTTCAATCTCAGCACCTGGAACACAGTTAGTGTTCAATATTTGTAGAACAAACAAAGAGAGGAGTTTTGTTTTTGCCATCACTGAAACTCTGCACAGGCCTGACCAATGGGAAATTGCGCAGGCTTGATTCCTTCCTATTCCCTACCAAATGTGCATAATTATATTACTCAGTATGCAACCAACTGTTAGACTGTGATGAATGCTATTATAGTTAAGGCATGTTGCTAACATTTGCAGTGAGCAAGGATGGACTGTTTTAAATTGTTCCGCAGTTTAGAGTAATGGTTACAATACGACTTTGGAACTAGAATTCCTGCTCTACTGTCTGCTTGCTATGTAACCTTGGTCAAAGTGCTACATCAAAATACATCATACTGTTATTGTCAATATTAAATAAATGCTATATTTAAACCCTTGGGGTAAACATAGTAAACATAGTAAGTGCCATGTATTTGCTGTAATTAGTCTTCTTGTTTACAAAGCCTTACTTTTATCACAGGAAAATGGGTATAAAATCATATCTGTGTGTAAATTTCCACTAAGATAATGCATATTAAATGCTTGACAGTAAATGTACAATACAGAGAAAGTATTAATAGCTATTATTAGGATATAGTTAGATTAACTAAAAGTTACCACGTGTACCAAACCTGTATTACCCATTTTCAAAAACAAAATAATAATGTAACTCATTTAACATTAAAGTATGCTCATAGACTCTTAAGTAGAATAATGTTGGGGTTAATGGTAGAGGCACTGAAACCAGTTGGCCTAGGTTCAGATCTTAGCACTACGACATATTGTGTGATCTTGGGCAAGTTATTTAACTTCTCTGAGTTATCTCTGATAAAATGAAAATAATGATAGTATCTGCTCAATAATGTAGTTCTGAGGATTAATGGAGGCAATGCCTCTAAAGTAATAAACACAAAGAAAAATAGTAAGGCAGGAAAATAGTAAGCAGACAATGAATATTAGCTCTTACTATTGCTCTAAGCCTCAATCACTTCCAATGGTAAAAAAGAGGATAAAGATATCTACCTCAGCAGGCTGGTATATGGATAAAATGTGGTAGTTCTAGTGAAAATGTCTAGTAAATAGAAGGTACTTCATAAATGCCAGTTTCTTTCCCATTTTTACGATTCAGGAGACAACTCAGCATTTTACAATGCCTTAAGGTTATCAGTACAAATATCAATTGGATTTCTACGTGTGTGGTTATAGGACAGAGAGGATTAGGTAAAATTTGATCAGTGACACATACTAAATGTTGTTTATTGAATAAATATCATTCAGACCATTCAGTTGGCTTATTAGCTGTTCTTTCTTATTAAAGAAGTTGGTGCCAGGAAAACCCCATTTTTGTATGTTTGTTTGACTCAGGTCACAGATAAATAGAGATAAATCTCTATTCAGAGAAGGATAGAAAACGAGACTGGTATTTTGAGTTTCTCGCAGTGAACATGGTGTACAATCTGCTAGAACTGAAGGAGAATGTTATTAATCAAAGGGTGCACAAGGAGGCAAAGGACTTCATTATACTGTTTTGCTCCCACAACTTGCACCTGGAGCTTTTTAATGAATGTGCCCTTTGGAGACAGGTGGCACTCTGCAAAGTGTAAACCTCTCTAAACCTCTTCTTGTCTCAAAGTGACACGTCTTCATGGCACTGTGAATAATCAATCTACGCCTTAAATGATGTGAAAGGCTTTGGTAGGAGTGTAATTAGTTGAACAATTTTTTTCTTGGTCTTTAGGAGTACACATGGCTAAAACAAGGGGAAGAAAGAATGTCAAGAAACAGCTGGAAAAAAGAAATTATGTATTCATTGGAAAAGGCAAGCCTATAAATGATGATATTGTGTACTGGGTGAACAAGCACAGTAGATGGCAGTTTAGTAACACCCAATATCATTTCGTCACGTTTAGAAGTCATCTTTTTAAAGAATATGTAGAAAAAGATGTATCTTATGTTTTGTATATTTATTGTCATCTTTTTGGGGGTAAGTTCTGTATGTGATCTCTGTTGGTTTAGAGAGACAGAATTGTTATAAGCTTGTCAAATAGCACAGAATATAAAAGGGGCATTGGGGTGCTCTGGGATTTTTACACATTTTTATTAGCATCTCATTCATTTTGAAGCATATAAAAATTTTTTAAATATATATTTGAAGCAATAAAGCGCTTGGGAATTACTCTCAAGTAAAATAACCCCACAACCAACAATTGATTCCTATGAAAACCTGGCTATACTTTGAGCATTTCATGGATGGGTATTCAATTGTTAGTTAAAGGATTTAGCAAACTAAGAGATTTGGAAAGGGAGCAGAGACAGTGGATATTAAGAAGAGAAGGTAAAATTTCCATGAATTTTTGAATGTGAAAATGAGAAGAAAAAAGAACCCACCTTTTCCTGAGTTACAAGCTTAAGATTGCATCACCTGTTACATGGAATTCACCAAAAGTCCAGGCATTAAAAAAATTCTGGTCCCAGAACAGAAAGCTGACGGTTCTTCCTACAATGGAATCAGACCATTACACATGTTCTATTGGTTTAATTGAGCATACATTATATCCTTCAGCAAGAAATCTTCTGCCATGGTACCCTATTTTCTTGGGCACCAGGGCTTGACAGATTTCTCACACAAGTAAGCAGTTGAGAGTGATACAATTTTGACATGAAATGTGCTTATACTTTGAAAGCCATTAAACAAGACTTGTTTGCTTATAATTTTCTAATAAAATAAAGGGCCTTCTGTGGAAAGCAGTTTTAAAAACACATCATAACATTTTAAGTGTGTAGGTCTTGCAACGTTTGTTCTAATTTTCTAGTGACAGACACAGAGTAATAAGATTTCCCTAACAGATGCTTAGTGGTGGGTACTCACATGTCACTCAAGCTGACAAGGTTTTAGGAAAAAAACACTTTTATCGCCATGTAACCAGTTTGAAAAATTAACTGCACATAATTACACATGATTCAATTTTGCTTAGTTGAGAAGTATAAACTTCACAAAATATAATTTATTAAAGTTAATACGATAGAATTAATTGGAAATACACCCCAAACAACCCACTGGATCCTATTCTACAAATTTGTCTGTCCCAGACAATATTCTAATCCTACATGCCTGGAGAAAACATTAGTTTAGCTTATAATAAGATCATAGAATTTTGGAGTTTGGAGAGAGACTGTGAGATCATCTACTTCAAATTAAAGCCTCCTTTTAAAGAATATATATATATATGTATATATATATGAAAGTTATGAATTTAATTAATATTAAAATAAGAGATAGCAAGCACCATTCAGGTTATGAATAAAATGAACATAGTTTCTTCTTTCATGCATACATTCATTCATTCTCTCAACAGATATTTATTGAGCTTCTCACATAACTGGTATATTCCAGAAATTATGCTAGAGACTGGTAATGCAAGAATAAATATTTCACTCTTTCTGCCTCTGAGGAAGAACTCAGAAGATAGCTGGGAAGGTAGACAAGTAAATTAATTGTAGTGTGATAAAGGCTATGACAGGTTTGTATACAATTGTGTGGGGAAAAATGATGAGGGAGCAATCTCTGTCAGTTGGGAGTTTTTCAAAGACAACAGACAGGAAATCACATTTGAGCTGGAGCAGGAATTTTCAAAGGAGAAGTGGGGGCTGAGGATCTAGGAGAGAAAATAGATATGAAGGCAGAAGAAGTATGTTTGGAGAGTGAGTGTGTGAAATGTAGGGAATGGTGGGAAGTGATACAGAGTCAGACTTGGAAAGTTAATCAAGGAAAGACTGCAAGTATCAGATGCTAAAGAGTTTGGCATTACTTTTGTAGGAAATAGGGCACAATTGAAAAAATGTAAAAGTGAAGATAAGGATATCATCTGATTTATTTTTTGAAAAGCTATTGACTAGGCTATTCATGGACATGTTGAACTATGTTTTGGTGTTATATTTGGACAGTAGAAGTGCTGATAGACAAAGGTATATATTAAGATATATTTTAGAAAGTGACTGAACATGGTGGTCAGTTGCTTGGGAGAGACAGGTGCTAAAGGAAAGGGAAAAGTGGATGGTTTCATTTTAATTTTTTTTTAAAGATTTTATTTGAGAACAAGCAAGAGATAATGAAAAGTGGATGGTTTCAAAAGGTCTAGTTGGCATGATTAGTTTTGAGGGCTTAGACAGTCACTTATTTAATACTCCTCACAAGCTTTTGAAGATTATAGCAGATAAGAAAAACCAAAGTTTTGAAAAGTGAAGTAATTTGGCAAGGTTACCACATAGGTAGTAGCTTATGGAAACCAGATTTGAGCACATTCTGTTCAACTAATTCCAGAACCCAAGTTCTTAATCACTGTGCTGTTTCTTTCTGTACTGACTGAGTGGCAGTAACATCATTTACTGGGCTGGGAAATACAAGAAGAAAAGTTATGGGGCATCTGGGATGGCTCAATTAATTAAACATCTGACTCTTGATTTCGGCTCAGGTCATGATCTCAGGGTCATGAAATTAAGCCCAGTGTTGGGCTCCATGCCCAGTGGGGAGTCTGCTTGAGATTCTCCCTCTCCCTCTGCCCCCATCATGCATGCTCTTGTGCATGTGTGCACACACACACACTCTCTCTCTTTCTCTCAAAAAAAAAAAAAAATCTTAAAAAAAAATGTTTTGAATAGAAGATAATCAGTTTAAGAGACCAAACAGTGGAAATATTCCAAAGAGGATTGTAGATAACAGTCCTAAAGTTGTTCATATTCTGTTCAGAAAGTTCATATTTTAGGGGATATCTGTGAATAAATGATGGTTGAAGCCATAACAGTGACTGGAGGGCCCAAAGTATAGGCATAGGGAAATAGGCACAGGTTTGTATACAGTCATGTGGTAAAAATGATGAGGGAGCAATCTGTGTCACTTGGGAGTTTTTCCAAAGACAATAGATAGGGAACCACATTTGAGCTGGAGCAGGAATTCTCAAAGGAGATGTGGGGGCTGAGGATATAGGAGAGAAAATAGATATGAAGGCGGAGGAAGTATGTTTGGAGAGTGAGTATGGCAGTGAAACAAAGAGTCAGGGGAAGGAGACTGAGAAGGAGCATTCAAATGGCTTAAAGGGAAACCAGCATGATCAGACTTCCACACAAGTCTGTGAAGTAGACTTACTTTTCTCCCTTGAGCATACGTTGGACAGAAGGTTGGACCATCATTTTCTTAATTGCTCATTATTGTGTTAAGAACATTCTCACAACTGTGAAAACCTGTCCCTCTTATCTCTTCTTTTCTGAAGTTCACAATCTCTTCTCATTCAGGGTCACCATTTTCTACTCCACACAAATTCCCATCATCAAACTGGACCATGAATCCACATCTTTTTTTTTTTTTTTTTTTTGGTAAAGGTTTTATTTATTTGACAGATAGAGATCACAAGTAGGCAGAGAGGCAGGCAGAAAAAAAGAGAGGGGGAAGCATGCTCCCTGCCAAGCAGAGAGCCCGATGTGGAGCTCGATCCCAGGACCCTGGATCACGATCTGAGCTGAAGGCAGAGGTTTTAACCCACTGAGCCATCCAGGCTCCCTTGAATCCACATCTCTGATGATGATGAATGTGCCCACTCTCACCTCAATTTCTCATCTGTGCTTAAGCCAACTTCACCTCCAACATGTTTCTCTGTTGTTCCAGGAACTGCTCTGCTTGTGAAACTCCAGTGGCTGAGCATAATGTCCTCCTCTCTTCTTCCCACTAACTCAATCCAGATTCAACTTAGTTCACATCATTTATTAATATCTATCATATGTTGTGTGCTAGGATTTAGGAGATACATATAGATGAATATATATGTATTTACATATATATGTTTGACTATCTCCATCTCCGTCTATATTTATATCTGTACCTGTATATATAGATCTTAGCACTGAGACATTGTGCTTAGTATCAAGAATTTCACTTAATATCGGGGCACCCGGGTGGCTCAGTTGGTTAAGCGGCTGCCTTCAGCTCAGGTCATGATTCCAGGGTCCTGGGATCGAGCCCCGCATTGGGCTCCCTGCTCAGCGGAGAGCCTCCTTCTCTCTCTCCCCCTCTCCCTGCCGCTCTGCTTACTTGTGCTCTCTCTCTAGCTCTCTGTCAAATAAACAAATAAAATATTAAAAAAAAAAGAATTTCACTTAATAGGAAGGGAGCAGATATGTAAACATTTTTTGCAATCTCAGTGTAATAAGTAAAATGCTAGAGGTATATTATAGGAATGGCAGTATGAGATGATGGAAAGTTTGAGGAATTCTATTTGAGTTGGAAATGGGAGATATATTCTTTATCTATAATTGCATAACTAAACCCCTAAACAGAGAGGGTTAAAATAGCAATAACTTGTTATTTCTCACAATTGTGTGGGTTGAGTAGGCTCTACCTACATTCAACTAGTGGTTGGAATGTGTAGGAAGAGCCAAGGTTTTATTCACATGTTTGGGTATAGGTGCTGTAATGCCAACGCTCCCTCCCTGTGGCCTTTCTCTCCACATGATATACTTCAGGCACAATAGCCTGAGCTTCCTTAGAGCATGGTAGTCGGTTAAACTGGAACTGGCACAGTGCCAATTCTAAAGCATTTTATTGGCCTGCCAAGAATCAAGAATCTTTTGTGGAAGTAATGGCATGAGTGTTACTGGGCTGGGATAAAAAATTCAGCAGCCATTTCTTTTCTTTTCTTTTCTTTTCTTTTTTCTTCTTCTTCTTTTTTTTTAATATGAACAGATTACCGCAGGAGACTTTAAAATGGAAGGGAATCTTGAATTGAGTCTCAAAGCCTGAGAAATTTGGAAATTCATCAGTTGAATGGGGATTTAGAAGAGGACCTCTTCCAGAAAAACAGCAGTGACACGAAGGCAGGAAGCAGCAGAGTCATTTGGTTGCTAGGACATGTGGAATGCCTGTGGGCATTTGTGGGAGGGAATAAGAAATTCACTTACTAGGCAAGTAAGATTATGGAAAGCCTTGTTATAAGAAGTAAATTGAACTTTATCTTCCAGATAAAGGCTGCAGAATAGCCTTAAAGAGGTTTTAGGTGGGGGAGCGGCTGCTCTTTACTCTCATTGATTCTTCTACTTTGCTGGCTTTGTATGTTCTTGATCAATAAGCCTTTGGCTTTCTGTCCTTATTTAAACCAACCTACAAATCATCGTATTCACTTAAACCTCTCTCTAACCAGCCCGACACTCTCATGACCTTCTTTCCATTCCATTATCCTAAGCCTCAATTCTAGGATAACCTAACCATCTGTTTGTTCTGATCTTAACACCAGGCATTGACTAATACTGGAGCAAATCGCAGAGCCATGTTGATTGCCTGCCTTATACATTCATGATTTCCAACTTCTGTTGGGCTTTTAATATCCTCTAGCAAATCTTTGCATATTCTTGCCCATTCCCCATGCCAGTCATTTCTTACCAGTCTTTTTTAAGTTTTGCACTTAATGTTGCACTATTTCCCCTTGACTATTTCACAGAGGAAATAACTGTTACAGCTGTGAAAAACTTGCTTCAGATCATCTCTTTGAAGTTCACTTATTCTTTCTCCTGGATCATCCCCTTCCTTTCCTTCCAAATTCCTGTCATCTGCCTGGGACTTATTTTACTTCTTCTACACCTCTGAATTGGTTTACAGTTCTCATCCACTTTTATTCTCCTTTCTTCCACGGTCCTTCACCTACGCTCATAACCCAAGCCTTCTACCTCTTGCAAGTTCTTGCTCTAACAATTATGTCCTTTCTTACTTGCTTTTTCAATTTATCCCTTCCCACAACTTTCTCCTCAGCCTAAAACATAGAAAAATCTTCCTTATCCTATCAACATTTTCTTCAGCCTTGCTGCTCCCACATTCAGTAATCTCTCAGTGTACCCCCTGCTGAATCTTTCTTGTTTCACATTTATTCTTTAGTGGTCTGCAATTTGACTTAAGTCTTGATCAAATGTCAAGCAGTTTCTATCACATGGTGTGCATGCAATAAATATGTATTGGTGATCAATTTCTAATTGCCAATATTATGATCTCTTTTTAGCTCTCATTTTACTTATAGCAAGAAGTGTGGGACAGTTTCCATTTTAACGTTCTGCCCCTGGCATAGCGGAACTTGCAAACCACTCATACAAGTGGACATAATGGCTCTGTACTCCACAAATTTCTTTAAAAATAGATGTTATTCTATTTGCATTTTGCTTTGTTGGAGACTGTGTTGTAACAATTAGTAATTGTATTGAATATTACCAATACTGATATTTCATATATATATTATATACAGTATATAAAGATTATATACTATACTATATTACACTATATAAAAATTACTACTTTAAAAAAAATATTTTATTTTATTTATTTGACAGGGAGACAGAGTCAGAACCCAGGCAGGAGGAGCAGCAGGCAAAGGGAGAGGGAGAAGCAGTCTCCCCACTGAGCAGAGAGCTCCATGTGGGGCTTGATCCCCGCGCCCTGAGATTATGACCTGGGCTGAAGGCAGATGCTTAGCCTACTGAGCCACTCAGGCGCCTCCAAAATTATTATTCTTAGTACGTCTCTCTTGAAGTGTGGTGCCCATTTAACACACGATAATCACAGATTTTTAGAGCAACAGAATTTTCTCATATGCCATATAGATTTAGGAAGACAGGAATCACAGTTTCCTAGCACATAATAATCAATATATTTTTATGGAATGAATGGATGAATGTTTCTTGTAAGTAACCTAGCCAAAATTTTCTAAATGCATGTAGACTATTTCTGAGATTTCAAATTAAAAATACCATCCATTGTTAGGGCTCAGAGTGTTCATGCATTCTAAAAGACTGTTGTGCTATTGTTATTGAAAGAAAAAAAAAAAAACCTCCACCTTTTAAGTACAGCAATTCACAGGTAAATTTTGTTTGCTTTCTCTGGAAATTTTATCTGTTACAGAGTTGTTTTAGATGCAGTCTTTCTATAGAAACACACATAAACTCATGAGGAGTTTGAACTTAAACTACTGCTATAAACCTAGGTACTTACTGGTCTTCAACTCATCTGACTTTTATCTTATGGAATGTGAGCTCATTTAATGGCATCAAGCAAGAGAAACTAGAACAGCATCCCATGCACTGCATACCTTTGGGACCATCCTGTATAATGTTGACATTCAGTCTCAACCATCCTGACAGTAAAATGATCCATTTATCCAACACAGGCAAGCAAAGAAAGAGAGACGCATCTTTCCACTCCACCTCACTCCCAGAGCCAGTCCGAGGCTTCCTTTGGGCCAAACACACACACACACATAAAGCACTTCATCAACAATGTTTCATGTTTTCTGTTAAATTGGATTTACTCTTCTTACGTGAATTTTCCCCTGGATACTTTTTCCAAATAGCACAGAAAGTACTGAGACCTAAAACTTTTTAATAATAAACTTTGTGGTTATAAAACCTTAGGACTAGGGAACACTTATAACAAATAAAAATGAACAGCTTTACCATTACATAGACAAGATTACTGAGGACCTTAGGAGAAATTGTTGATGCTTTAAAAAGAAAGATGTATTAGCCTAAATCTTAAAAATCAAACTTTTTAAAGGGGCAGTATTGTTTAATTGGGGGCTTTTATAGGTTTCTTAGGAATCTACTCCGTGAAGTAATTGCTTTAAGCACCAAGAGTATTGAGTAAATTTTTTACTTCCTTAATTCCAATCCCTGATAGTTCTGTTTTCTTTTCATTTCTTTTCTTTAGCACCAAAAGAAATCATCATTTTATCTAGTCTATGACTATTATGGTTGCTAATTAGGTTTATTTTTCTTACTGAAGATAAATCATTTCTCCTTGTGCCATGTTTTATTGCCGACGGAGAATTCTGGAATGAGCAGGGAGATTTGATAGCCCCCAAATATTTGCTGTTGCAAGTGAACTAAATTCAACTCAAACTAGCTTAAATAAAAATAAGAAATCTCCAGCTCATAACTGAAAACTCCACAGGTGAGTTTTGTCTTCACACACAGCTTAATTTAGAGCTCAAATCATCAAGAACCCCCTCTGGGTTGCTTCTGTTCTCAGGCTGACTTGCCTTGTGAGCATAATGGATAAGGCAATTCTAGCTCATCACATCTCTACTAATTTCAGTAGCAAGTCAAATCTTCTCTTCTCCAGGAGCATATGTACTGGTGAGTTATTGTGATGGTTAAAAACAGTAGTATTTGTTATGTTAGTTGTTATTATTATCCCCTTAAGTTTGTGCTACTTGTCCATCTCTGTACCGAGCACTGTGGTCAAACAGGATATCAGTATAGATTTAAGATCCTTAGAGTTTTTGGGGAAGGTGTTCAATTCCATACAAATCATATATTTGAGAATAAAGGTAATTAAATTCTCTCAAGGATCAATAGACTACTTTTTGCCAGAAATAAGGGTGAAAAGCTGCCAAGGCAATTGTGATGTTCATTTTATGCATCTGAGTGAACTATATGGGGTCTCAGATATTTGGTCAAACATTATTCTGGGTGTATCTGTGATGGTATTTTCAGATGAGATTAACATTTCAATCAGTAGACTGAATAAAGCAGATGGCTCTCCGTAATGGGGTGTGAGTCTTATCCTATCAGATGAAGGCCCAAATGAAGAAAAAAGGGACGACTCATCCTCTATGAATAAGTGGGAACGCCTCCTGCCTGACTACTGAGGTAGGACATCATTCTTTTCCTGACTTGTACTTGAACTTGAACTGAAACATTAGCTCTTTGAAGTAATAAGTGGCATTCTAACAACAACAACAAAAAAAATGAGACCTGGACAGAAAGATTTTGGATGGGAAATGTGACAGAAAGGCTGGCAGGAAAGTATGCAATGCTCAATGAGAAACCCTGCTTAGCTACAGATGGTATGAGGGCTGGGTCCTCTATCAGCTAGCGATCTTTCAATTGCAACATTTAGAAAATCCAGCAGAAAATGTCTAAAACCAGAAGAGAATTTATTTGTTCTCATGACCGGTACTTACAGCTTGTGTGCCATTTATCAGTTTCTTGCTTCTAGGCTCCAAATTCACCCTTCGATATATGTTCTATGGCAACAGACAATCCTTTTTAATGTTTCTCCTTTAAAGTGAGACTTTTATGTTAAGCATTCTTAGTTGAAGGTGCTGGATGGACCTTGGAGGAGGAAAGGGCTCTCCTGCCTTGTCTGGGGGCTGCTTGATGGGCCAGCAGTGTGGTTGTACGGACATCTGGTGAAGTTGTGCTGCAGAATGTGGTCCTTTGGCAACCTCACAGGCTGGTAGTCACTCCTGTGCTGTACGCTGGACATAGATTAGCACTCCAGAGTCTTTCTGTCCACACCAGTACCACATTTCCCTTTTCAGGTCCCTGTGCAAATTGTCTGTGCCCTAGAGGGTCCCCACCAAGCCAGCTTCAGCTCCCTCTGAAAGCTTTGCATGCTTTGCCTGCCATCCAGAAGGTTTCTACCCTCTGCAGGTTGCTGACTGCCTGCTCCCCACCTATACTCCACATGGTTGCTTCCTGATTGCTCAGCAACTGCAGAACAGCTCAAGTCTGGGAAACCAGTTTAATTTCTTGTCTGTCCAAGATGGAGCTTCTCCAAGGTCTGAAACCAGCACTGATGAGGGGGTCTCCTTCCAACTTTGTCCTTCCTAGGGTATTCTTCTCAGTCCTAGGGTACCATGCCAAATTTCCTTATTATTTTATAGTCTCTCTTATCACAGTGTAATACTCCTTTTTAGTATTATGTTTATGTTTCTATGCAGTTTCAATCTCCTGATTGGACTCAGACTGATACACTTTTTCTCAAGGTTCAAAATTATTACCATAAGCAATCTCTTGGCTATACTTCCCTTGGGCTATTTCCATCTCAGCCGGGCTTTCTTTTTGTGGCTTCACATATTATATTTTTAAATGATCAAATCTATTTGAAGACTCCAAACATTTCCCCGGAAGCCCTAGCTCTATCTCCTCACATGTCAGTAGCTTGGGTTGGGTTACATGCACATCCTTGATCCTATTGCTGTGTCCATGAGGGGTTCTCAGTTTCCCACTATCTACTTACCTAGAGACAATCACTTCTTCATTCTAGGACTTGTCACCTCTAATACCCTACTTCTGATATAAATTTCTACATCAGTTGAATTTCGTTCTTACTGGGTCTTGAGCCTGCCAGCTTTGGGGCTGGGACTAAACCATCAGCTCTCCTGGGTCTCCAGTTTGCCTCCTGCAGATCTTGGGACTTGTTAGCATCTGTGATCACACAGGCCAGTTTCTTATAATAAGTTCCTACTGCCCTCCTCATCCCCCACATCTTCTTGACTCTGTGCTGATATTGACCTCTGAAAAGTAAGGGAACAGAGGAAAAAGATACAGAATGGAAGGGTAGGGGAGTGGATGAAGGCATGAGGATTGGGATGTAGGGAAAGAAACAACATGACAACTTTCTTTATCCCTAAAGGAAACTATACTGACTTCCAGCACCAAGGATTAGTGCAGCCTGCTTTTTGAAGTCTTTTTTTTTTTTTAAAGATTTACTTATTTTTCATTTTTGGAGAGAAAAAGAGGGAGGGAGAGAGAGAATGAATGCAGTGGGGAGGGGCAGAGGGAGAGAGAGAATCTCAGGCAGACTCCCAGCTGAGCAGGGAGCCCAATGGGGCTAGATCTCATGGCTCCCAGATCATGATCTGAGCCCAAATCAGGATGCTTAATGGCACCCCACCTGTTTTTGAATTTTATATGATGTCATTAGATAGCATAAACGATTTTGTGTCTAACTGCATTGAATATCGTTATGAAATTTGTACATGCTGTTGATTATATGTATAGTTTATTAATTTTCATTGTTTTGTGAGTACTCTAGTGTATGAATACACCATTGTCTATTTATCAAAGGGACTGTCTAAGTGGAATTTGGGGGTTATAGGATATCCATGTGGTCAGCTCTAGCAGATTCTGAGAATCAACTTTCCAAAACAGTTCTGTCCATGCACTTCTACCAGCAGAAGATGAGTTCTTGTTGCTTCATAATCTGTCCAGCACTTGGTATTTTCAGACTCCTCATCCTTAGCATAGGAAATTTAAGCTTAATTTTGTCTGCAGGGGTGAGCTGCTGAAGGATTTTCAGTTGGAAAGTGGTGTGAGCAGGAGACCTGCACTGGTCTGTTGAGACCACTGTTGAGAAAGACATGAGGAGGGAGTCTAGTTGGAACATGATTTCAGTGATTTCGTAAAACAATGTGAAAGCAAACTAGAGTACTAACAGAGGGGCTAAAAAGAAAGAGACAAGAGATACTGCTGTAGTGTGTGCCTGTAAATAAGAAAATTTGGCAATTAATAAATCATGTAGATAGAGGTAAATACATAAATCATGTAGACCGAAGATGAGCACATGCTTGAGCTTGCATGACTGACAAATCATTGGTAGAATCTTAACCAACTTAAGAAAGCTTGGGAAAAAACGATGGTTTGGGGGAAATCATTTTTACTCAAATTATATCATTTACCTTATTTACCTTTTGCCAGACTCTTGGTTTAAAACTATGACAATTTTTTTTTTCTAACTCTGATTTCTTATCACTGGAAGATCACTCTTAGTAGAAGTTGGATCTGTAGAGAAGAACAAACCGGGACTATGGTGGGATAGTTAAATTGCCTCCCTCTCTGTGAACTCAGTATCCAGAGGAAGCAACAAAAGGTTTTCTATTATTCAAACCTGACAGCTTTGGTGTAAGGAGCGATAGTAGCTAGGTGAGAGACAGGTCTGGGACTTCTGGGAAGCCTAAGTCCACACAGCTTTTCAAGGAGGAGCTGAGCTATTTTGTGTGCTCACTTCCATCACTAATTCTTTCTCTCTAGACATTTGTTTCTATCACTAACGTAAGCATTGCTTTTTTCTATTTTTGTAATGCATTCTTTGTCTAATTTGGTATTCACAGAGATATGGCAAGCACTTAGATGCTCGAGGACCAGCACTCCACTACCTTTATACGTACTGACGTTGAGCTAGTTACTCCAATGGGTTGTTTTCATTTTTGAGACAGTTTGCTTGAGTAACAGTCCAGGCATTGCTGTGTTGGCCTATCTAAATGCATTCCTATTCAGTGATCTCGTAGGCCATTTGTCAGTTTTAGTACAGCTTCTTTGGCAAAGGTTTTCCTTTCATTGCTTTGGTAATATTTTACCTACTCTTGTATCCAAAAGCTTAAAATGACTTGTTAAGCTTATTTATATTGTTTCTTCCAATGGAATTACTTGACAAAGGATTTGTCTTACATTTCTAGTTCCCAAGCCTATTACTATAGCTTAATAGCTTACAGTGTGGCGTTAACAAGAAACAAAAATCATGGTACTTTATATTTCTAGACCGTTTTAAAATTTTCATGGCACTTTTACATCTATTTTATTTCTCTTTGCTCTCCCCATCATCTTAGGAGAGAGGTGTCATTATTTTCATTTTTCAGATGTAGAAAACAAGGCCCAAGTTCATGCATAGCCAGGACTTCAAATCAGATCACTGCCTGTGATGGTTAATTTTGTCTGGGCTGTAGTATGCTTAGGTATATGGTTAAATACTGATCCTGGTTGTGTCCAGAAGAGATTAGCATTTGAATTGGAGGACAGAATAAAGCAGATTGCCCTCCCTAATGTGGGTCATCCAATCTGCCCAGAGGGCCTAAGTAGAACAAAATGATGGAAGAAGGGCGAATTTTCTCTCTGCCTAACTTCATAGAGCTAAAACATCTGTCCTCCCCTCCCTTAGACTGAGACTTACACCATCAGCACTCCTGGTTCTCAGGCCTTTAGACTTATGTTAAAACTTATGCCACTGGTTTTCATTGGTCTCCAGTTTGTGGACTACAAATGGTGGGGCTTCTTAGCCTCCATAATCATGTGAGCCTATTCCATATAATACATCTCAGTCTCCTCTTAATTTAATTTCTTTGAAGAACCCTGACCAATGCAGTGTTCTTTGGCAGTGCTTCTGCCCTGATTATCTTTTGCATCTAGCAATAGGTTTTCCTGTTATCCTTCAGTTATTAGTCAGGAACTATATTCTTGCCAGGTGAGGATTATCATATATTGAGTATGTATACTTTAGTATGAAAACATCAGCAATTCTCAGAATTATCAGGTAAAAATGTAGTACCTGGAACTGAGATAAGGAAACTGAAGGGCCCCCATCAAGGACTGCTTTTCTGCCTCTGTTCTTGCTAGGACCTGCACCTCCACTTTAGACATGCCTTAATGTATGTCCTCTTTGTAAAGGTCAAGGAGTTAATGATTTCTTTGGAGTCTTCCTGCATAATAGGTAACATCTAAAGAGTGTCCAGGTGTGGTTGTCATGCATGTTTTCTAAGACCACTGACTCCAGACACCTTGATGTCAAGACCTTTGGCTCCAGGGCATAAGTTAAGTGACTTGTGAGGATACATAATCACTTGTCCTTGTTTTGTCCACTTCCTTCTTGCCTGAGAGGACATGTATACCAGACCACCATCCTCAATAAAAACCCCAGACACCAAGCAAACACGAGATTCACTCTTCTCTCCTTTCCAATACTTTGAGATGCTTTGTCTGTATCTGCAATCTCTCTACATCCTCAATAAACTCTGCTCTTACTTCCTCTCAGCTAAAGTTTGATTTTCATCCCATGTAAAGCCAAGAACCTCTTGGCTCATCCTGTGGGAACCCCTCTGGGTCTTTGGACCCAGTCAGCCTGCATCAGAACCAATCTGCACTCAGGAGTTAATCTTATGGCATAAGAATTTACCTTTTATCTTTTTTTTTTTTTTTAATTTGCTTTAACCAGTATCACGCCACTGTGTGAATAGGGTTTAGGCAAATAGTCAGTGAACTTTTATTACAGGCTTGTCTTATATTTGACTTTTGGGGGGACACCAATAAAAGCTGTCAACCATTGTCTGATTATATTGCCAAAAAAAGGTCTGGTTTTCATAATCTAAAAATTGAGTCACTTTATATATTTTTTGTTTTTATGTTTATGTTTATTTCTTTTATGTTCAGTTTATTTCTTTTATTATGTTCAGTTAGCCAACATGTAGTACATCATTAGTTTTTGATGTACTGTTCAAGTATTCATTAGTTGCATATAGAATATTTTTCTTGATAGAAATAAATTTATTTTCCTGGGTATGTTGCATAGATCATAAGTATGAGTGGTTTTTTTTTTTTTTAACAAAGTGGTCATTGGTAAATGTATTAAAGAAAATAAATAATCCAAAACAAACCAACGAGAGACAAAGCAACTCTTGTATTAGCTTAACGTTGAATATCAGTCATCATCCAGACGAAAGACTAAAATGCAGGTGAGAACAGATGTAATGTTTGTTAATTTATTAGCAGCATGCAACTCAATCACGCATTGGAGTCTACTAAGATCAATGTAATGGAAAACACAACTCTCTTGAGTGCTGTTCTTCTAGGCTCTTCTAGTGAAAAGATATTTTTAGGCAACTCTATGAAATTCAAGGAACTGTGAAAGGTAATGAGGTATTCTTCACAGAGCAGTGTACCATGTCCATTCTATCACTGAAAGAATAATGACATGAGTCAGAAAAGCTTAACACATATACATTTAAATTCCTGAAAAATGATGTGAGTGTGCAGTTATTAAATTATTTGGATATTTTGTCAATGTTTACATCCTGGCTAACTAGTGAGCATCCTTATATTCAGGTATAACAGATTTATGAATGCAGTTCAACTTCCCTGATTCTATGGGGATCCAACTAACAGGAGCAAAACTGAAAAGGGAGTTATTAATTAGGCTCCAGAATGATGAGAAGTAGGCAGTTCTTATTCAAGACTATGGGGGTTCTGTGAGCCAAAGAAATTGGCAAATAGGAACTTTAAATCTGTAGAAGTAAGAGGAAAGAGAGAACATAGGGTTTGCATAGCCAAAAATTAGGTAAAAAATATTTGTATGTTTGTTTGTTTATTTATTATAGACACCATGCCCAGTGTGGAGCCCACACTGTCTTGAACTCATGACCCTGAGATCAAGATCTGAGGTGAGCTCATGAGTTGAACCCTTAACTGACTGAGCCACCTAGGTACCCCTAGGCCAAAAAAAATTTTTTTTTTAATTTTTTTTTTTTTAATTTAAAGATTTTTATTTATTTATTTGACAGAGAGATCACAAGCAGGCAGAGAGGCAGGAGGAAGCAGGCTCCCTGCTGAGCAGAGAGCCCGACGCGGGGCTCGATCCCAGGACTCTGAGATCATGACCCGAGCCGAAGGCAGCGGCTTAACCCACTGAGCCACCCAGGTGCCCCGAGGCCAAAAAATTTTTAATCACAAAATAAGATAGGGAAAAAACCAAAAGCCATTGGGAATGGGCAAGTGGTTCCTTCACAATTTCTTTGTTTGACAATGCTAAGGGATGAGATGGTTGAGGTTTTTCTTTACAGAACAGTGGACACATGATGAGTGGAAGGGTTCAAGATGGTAAAGGCCAGGAGCTGAGCAGGTGATTATTGACTACTCTTCCTTATGATAGACTTTACCTAGTATTCTTTCATTAGACACCATTTAAAATGCATAGCATCAAAAAAGTTACAAATGTAGTCAATTATTTAGTTTTTCTAAAGGATTCTAAACAGTGATTGACTGATTTTTAAAAACTGAGCTGAGCTGAATGATTTTGTAATTCAGTTAGTAATACAGAGCCACAGACTCAGAATGGGAGAAGAATTTCAAGATTATCCAATTGCTCTTCATAATAGGAATTCTTTCTATAATGTTCAGATTGAGTAATAATCTCCTGCTTGGCTCTCTGTTGACATGGTACATGTTACTTATGAGACATCCCATCCCATTGTGTACAGCCTTGTAAATTTTTTTGGTTGCCTAAACAACTTCTCTGATTTCTAGCAGCATTTGAATTTATGTTTATGAGCAACCCTCTTCTCTATTAGATTCTGCCTAGTGGAACTTCCTAAGCATGGCCCTGACCGACCCCACCCTAAATGGGATAACAACATGACCCAAGGTAGAGCCCCCACCCTCTCCCTCAAATTTCAATCTTGAGCACAGTGACAAATGTTTGACACTGTTTCATTTCTAGCACTGGTGCCCTGACCAGACTATTTTTTCCCCTGAAACTGCCTGCATTTCCTGCCTTCTCATTCTCTGAATGAATCTACCCTGTTTTTTCTTATTTAATTTCCAAAACTGATTGTCCTGAGTGCTGGCAGTTATATGTATGACAATCAACTGGGGAGCCTATTAAAAATGAAGAATCCCAGACCTCACCCTCCTCCAGTATGTAATTTAGTAACATGGGGTGGGGGTACAGCAAGTTAAATTTATAACACATCCTCTGGGTGACACTAATGCAGTCAGATTATGGACTGACTTTTGGGAACCACTACTCAGATGATATAACTCAAATGTAAATTTGCACTTCAATAAAAAACTTCTGAAACTGGAAAAGGCTTGCTGACCACCTCATTAAATGAATGAATCCCAGTTCTTTCGTTCACTCAATAATTCAACAAACAGATATTGAACATCTATCCTGTGCCAGGCACCATGATGAGCCTTGGGATATATGATACCATTAAGATTATTTCAAACTTGCTATTGGTGGGCACTGAAGCACTGGAAAAAAGAGCAAGGAGCAAATATCTGGATTTCCACATCCTGTATTCAGCACATATCACCAGTAATCTTCAAAAGAAATGAATAAGCGTTTATTTTTGTATTTCAATATGCTCCATACTCCTAAAGATGTAATAATGTAGATTTTTAATTCTAGGTATGTTCTTTCATGTATGTAAAAAAAAAGTTCCAGGTAAAACCAGAACTCTCTGCTCTAATTAATTAGTCTTTGACATGATAATAAAGTTCAACCATACCAATTTTTTGCCAGGTTTAATAAAACAAGATTTTCTTCTTTTATTGTGCTATGGACTTGCCTCATGGTTAGACACATAATGTACAGTAACAACTGTATAGTTGAACAGGATATGAAAATGTTTAGAGGCTCCTTCTTTCAGTTAACAACAAAAATAACTCTATGCAAAATACTTGCTGTTAAATTAGGCTCAGATTTCATATTATTTTGGAGGGTATTTTAAGATTCTGAATTGATAGTCTCAAGTCAATTTTCAAACTTATATCCCACATCACAAATTTTTGTTGACCTCTAAAATTTCTCATCATAAGCTTAACTAGACATAAAATATACAGCTTACAGAAAATTGTGAACATTAATATAAAAAATTCATTACTCTTTGAAATGTATCCATTTGATTCCTGCCATAATCAATATAAAAATACACGAACAAACTCATTTTAATAGAAATTCTTCATTTGATTTTTTTCTCTCTGAACTCCTATTTCTATAGCACTTTTGGAATAAAATTTTATCCTAGTTTAGTACATTTTTTTCTGCCCAAAAATCTTTCAGGGATCACTTTTTCCTGCCATAAAAACAGATATGTAGATTGAAAAGTAATTAAAAATTTGTGACTATAAGACTCCAGGTGTTAAAATTTCTTTTGAATTGATTTTTTGTTATATGAATCAATATAAAATTAACCCAAATAACATAAATAATGATACATTTAGATAAACATAAAGATAAAATTTATGAAAAATGTATCCATTATTCAAATGGTTAGGCTATTTTTTGTTCAATAGATATATGTATCTGTGAATGCATATTACTTATTGCTAGAATGAGACAAAGCTCAGCATCAATCTATTTTTGTTTTTATGGATGTAAGATCTGAGAAAACATATTCCCATAAATAAGTAGATGAGAATGGAAAGAGTTTTGTTTTAGCAGTCACTCAAATATTTGAATTCCTTCCAAGTTATATGCCAAAATCACATAGTTATCTATCATCAAAAATTATTTTTAATGATCTACCAGCTGTCATCTTAATTAGGTCTTCTTTCAATTTTGTTAAAGGCAAAGAATTGAAACCAAATCCAGATTTTATGACTCAGTTATTAGTCATTTACTTTCTCAATACCAACACCGATATTTTGAATTGTCCTATTGTTTGCACCTCTGGAGATTTTTACACTCAGGTTCAATGTACTATCATAAAATGGCAAAACGGATGATAGTCATGCCTCTCTTTTTTAAAAGGAACAACTGGCATGAGTATTCTCAGGCAGTCAAATTTTAGAGAGAGTACACATGAATCTTGGGGTCTGAAAATTATTTCCTAAAAATTATTCCATCCCGCCCCCCAAAGCATTCATGTCCTAGGTAAAATTCTGATGATTTAAGCATGTCTCCTTTTGACGTTAGTACTGGTTATTCAACGTTATATAAATATAGGATTTTTTTGTATTGAAACAAAGAGACCTGTGGTAGATTGTGTATTCTAAAATAGCTGCCCCCCCCCAAAAAAATCCCCTTTCCCACATCCCCTCTTACAGTGTGATATTGACACTCTTGTGTAGAGAAGTGGGATTCTATTTTCCTTTCCTTTGGATTTTGGGGGGGTTGGGACAATTAAGGAAATAATGTTCTGTGATTTCTGAGGCTAGATCATTAAAAATTATAAAGTTTCTGCCTGTCCACTGGGAAGTTTGTCCTTAAAACCCAGCTGCCACTGTGAGGAAGCCTGACTACATGAGAAGGATGTGTGTAGGTATTTTGACTGATAGCCTCATTTGAGGTCCCAGACAACAGCCAACATCAACAGCCACATGTGTGTATGTGAGGGAGCCTTTGAGATTACTCTAACTTCAGCCACCCTGTTCATCTGAATATGACTGCATGGAAGACCTCAAGCAAGAACCCCAGACCGAGAGAGATAATATTATCATTATTTTAAGCTGCTGTGTTTGGGGATGATTAATTATGTAGTAATAATAATCAGAACAGGAACTACTAGAATGCTTTAGTATCCTAAATAGTTTGATACCCAGTAAATTCCAAATTTATGAAAGTGTTACCTGATATCAGGTGAAATTCAATTTTCCAAGTAGCGAAAATTACAAAGTACAATAGTAGTGTATAAAAATGGAAAGGATTATATTAAATAGTTAATGTTTAGTGTCATTAAAGAAAATATAGTTTGATTCTCATATGTTCCAATTTATTGTTGTTTAGAGTACTGCATGTGTGTGACATCACCTAAATTCCTTACCTTTCAATTTTTTTAAATTTAATTACATTCTCAAAGTAATACTTGTGTTTATATTTAAAATCCAAACAATACTACAAGCCTAAAAAAAGAAGCAGTTAAATAGAAGCACACCCCGTCCGCTTCTCATTCTCTTCAAGCAAACTTTTATTTTCAGTCATTTTTAGCTGTTTATTCTGGTACTAACCTCCCATTTCTAATACTATAGTTTATTGATTGTTCTTCATTTTTGTTTTTAATTTTAGATATTATCAATTAGCTTCCTTCTCTGGAAGTTTAGGATTATCTCTCGTACAATGCCTCCTCAGCCTGTCAATGCATACACCTGTTTTTCCTCCTATTTTCCCTTCATACTCATATCATGCTTTTCTTTCTTTTTTTTTTTTTCTTTTTCTTTTTTTGGTCAGAGAAAGAGAGCACACAAGCAGGGGGAGCAGCAGGCAGAGGGAGAAGCAGGCTCCCTGCTGAGCAAGGAGCCTGATGTGGGACTGGATTCCAGGACCCTGGGATCATGACCTCAGGCAAAGGCTTATTATAGCTTAATTTTGTAGCTTAAATTTATAACAAATCTGTTGCAAATTCATAGCTTAAATTTGTATTATACTATGATTACATTTCTCCTCTTTTCACAAGTTTTTATTATATCATGTGGTTTGCTATCTAGACTATTTTAGCCCCAAACTTTGTCACAGAACTACAAAACAGCTTTCAGTAAAACTCGTGTCTTTGAGCACGTAATGTCTAGGTTCCTTTCTCCCTTCCTTCCTTTCTTCCCTCTTTCACTCTTTCTTCCTTCCTTCCCCCCTTCCTCCCTCCTTCCTGTCCTCCCTTCCTGTCTCTCCGTCTCCCTCCCTTTCTCTATCTTTTCTGGAGCCCACTATTCTCCTATACCAAGCAGGATTCATTGCTTTCTAGCCCAAGGACCCTAACTGATATTCTTGGCAGTCACTGATGGGAATTTTCTTTCTTTTTTCTTTCCCCTGAACTGAATTTCTTGTTTCTTAGATTTCATCCTCCTCTTAGTCTATTTCTTTGTCTTGATGGAGCACATCTAGGATTTTTTTTTTTTTTTAACAAAGGCTGTATACAAGATAAAATTTTTGGAGATCTTATATGTTGAGAATATTTTGATTGTACCTTTACTTTTTTTTTTTAAATTCTACCTTTACTTTTGATTAAAGTATAGCTGAAGGTAGAGTTTTAGGTTGGAAATAACTTTCCCTTAGAATTCAAAGTGTTACATTGTTGATTTCTGTTGATTTGTTGTTATAATCTTTTAGTCTGCAGCTACTTGGATTTCTGATTTTTTTTTTTTATATGTTGCTGAGACCTTTTGATGATTTGCTACTTGAATCTTTGGTTTCAGCTTTCCAAGTGCTGCTAATTAAATTCCACTACCCATGTCATTTCCATCTTACAAATTGGTGTTTTCATTTTTGCTTTTTTATTCCTTTCCTCTTGTTTTGGTGGTATTTCAGGGTTGCATGTATGTGTTTATCATGTTTAACCTGAATTCTGTAACTTTTTAATGTTTTTCACATCAGGGATATACTAATTCTGTCCTCTTAAGTTCTTTGTAAATTGTATGATTTTTCAGCATCCATCAAAGACATATATACCTGTATGAAAACTTAACAACAATTCATCCTTATGTTTTCTTTTGATTCATTGGTATGAAGGGAGACGTAGGTGTATAGTTAAGTGGTCATTCAGGAGAACTAGGAAAACATATAAAGAATTGGTTATGAAATTGTTGGCAAGACTGAAGGAATGAGGAGGGAAAAGTGAGGTTACCCACTTCCCACCTGCCTGGCTGGAAGAGCAATGGAGGAAATGGTGTTGCCCAGAGCCCAGGGTTGCTGTGCCGAGGAGCCTGTTGAGGTACTACTGCTGCTCGCTGCTATTATAACTATCACCACCCTTGGCAGGCAGCCGGGACATCACACCTCTACATACGCTGCAGGAACCCAGGGGCCCACAGTCTCCTACTTTGGAGGCTGCAGCAGTTACTGCTACTGGAGCCTGAGCTCATGAACGCTGTGCTGCTGAGGGGAATGAAGCACCATCTCTGCCTTTGCTGAGCAACTGCACAGCCTGAATGGGACTGCACAGCCTGTACTTGCCCTGCCTCTCTCCTTGATGCTTCCATGCACCATCAGAAGCAAGGAAAAAAAAAATCAATCCCCTACCAGTGCCTCCCATTGGCAGAACCCCCTAGAAAGCAGCTGGCAAGGAAGTCAGTGAGATGTGGTTTACAGGCTCCCAGCCATCCTGCCTTACAGAGGAGATTCCAGAATGCTGAGAGCCAAATGACAAATAGCCAGCCCAGAGGGTTTAAAGGGAAAATCAATAACTGACTTGTGAATATTATCATTTTTTTCTGGGTAGGCTTATCTATTTGGCACATCCTCTGAGTGTGATGCACAGCTATAAATATATTCTATATACATATTTTTAATAGTCAGTGGCCTTTGAGAATAAAATCAGAGCTGCTTGTGGCAAAGAGGTTTGATAGTTTTCCAACTGTGAAGAAAACTTTAATGATTATGATATTCCATTGATTATTTTGGCATTTCCAGAGTTTATCTTAGATATTGCTGGTTTTGACATTTTACAGAATTTGGAGTGGGTGTACGCGGTGTACACATTTAATAGGTTATTAAGTGAGACTTTTCCCATTGTCTCAGATTTTCATTTTAGGCCAAGAACTGAGCACAAGAGATGTTAAATTCCTCACATTCTAAAGATTGCTGTGAAGACAGAGCTAAAATTAGGTTCGGTAACCACTCCCAGGGCCAGCTAAGAGAGAGCTGGACTGGATCTATTGCCACCAGCCTGCCCCTACTTCCCACTTTTCTTTATCCTGTCCTGAATGTACCTGATTAGAATGAATGACTAGACAATATTTTTTAGCTTGTATATGAAAGTGAAAGTGTACTTTCAGGGGAATCTGGCTATTTTTCTTGCTAAAAATGAAGATGAAGAAATTCCTGTTTGACTGGCCAGTATGTAATGATTGGCAATACAAAGATGTCTCCCTGTTGGCTTTGGTGCTCCACCTATCAGAGAGACTGGGAGTTCAACTCTGCCCCCCAACAATTTGCTCCTGTTTTGAAAAAGCCAAAGAAATGACACATTTATGACAGAATATAGTGTTCCTTTTTACTTGTTCTTATGCCTTCTAGGCAGAGCTATACAAAGTAAAGGATTGGGTGCTATTAGGAATTGATGTCAGTAGGATATTTGGATGGCTTTTGGCCAGAGGATTCATTAATGTTCAAATTCTTTCCTGTCTTGGCCATCTTTTCATGAGAAGTCCTCAAAGAAGGTGTATGTGTAGGATAAACTGATCAATACAGCACAGTGATACCACACTGTAACAACTGCTGGGACTTCACTCCCAAACTCCAAAGGAGGGCAAGAGGGAACCAACCAGGACTCCACAGAAAAACTATAATCTGTGTATGCTGGGATTGCTTAAACGGTCTGGAAACAAAGGAGGCCAAAAGACTTGTTCTGACCATTTCTACCCCAATATCCAATCCCCATTTAGAGATCATCATTCTCATGTGGTGAAAATTCCACTTAACTAGTGCCAAGGTGCGAGATGTAAGGACGGCTAGACCCTTACTGTGTCCTCCCTTGACTCACGTGGGTCATCGGGAAGCTGCCTTGTGGAAGAGAGAGAGTAGATAAAAACGGAAAGGGAGAGAAGGACCAAGCTTTCTGAAGGGCAGTCAGGTTCTACGCTTAGCCTTACTTCACCACACTCCTGTAAGTGAGAGAGTCCAGAAAGGCAAAGACTAAGGGAGAGTTAGCCAGTCTTTTCCTTCCCTTACTACCATTACTACATCTTAGAAGAAGTAAAGGGTGAGATCACACACATGTGTAACTTTTACCTTTGTGAGTGCTCCATGGTGACTCAGGTCAAAGACTAGAGTCTGACCATCCAAAGCAACACTGGGATGAGGTAGGCTTGGGGGACAGCAGGAGTGAGTGAAACCTATAATTCCTCTAAGAGGCCACCAAGACCATTGCACTGATGTCAGTCTTATAAGTAACCACTATTTATACTTTAAAAATCTGAGTTTTCAGATCTTCATGTTTTAGACTTGTGTAAAAATTATACTGGTGGTCCTGGGACTGCTTTACCTTCTCATCTGCTGAGGCACTTTTTGTTTGTCTTATTGATTCCATATTTTCTGGACTTCAGGGTGCCTTTTCATGTTTGGCCCTGTGTCCTCAGTTGGACAATGTGTTCTGTGGAATAGTTGCCTAGTCATTTACCTCTTTGTATTTCCAGAATCCAGCAGTGTTTGGCATTGAGTAGGCACTCAGTAAATGTTTGATGATGGTGACGTTGCCTAGTTATTTAGATTCATTAGGGCTTTTACCAGAACACATTTTTTTTTTTAATGAAAACTATCTTCAGATCGCTTTTTTGAAAGTCTTTGTCAGTATTTTTCTTTCTTAAAAAATTGATTTAGCATTTCAATACAGCTTGATGGGCTAAATTTACTTTTTGCCTTTGCACTTATTCTTTTAGAAGAACATATATTTGGAAAAAGATATATGTGAAGAACTGCAGAGACAGAGGCCATGTCTTTGGAACTAAATGGTACCCAAGGGTAGAGTGATAGAAAGCACTTGCTTTGGAGCCCAGCCCAGCTGGATGAAATAAAAAGCTGGGATCAATCCTAGGACAGGTTGAATTGTTTTTCCATTCTCATTATGCACCCCCTCCAATGCTCTTTCTCAGAGAAAACTGACAATTATAATGAGAAATACAAATGGGAAAAAATAATGGGAAGGGATTATACTTTCTTGCCAATCAACGTGCTAAGTTATGTATATCAGCTCATTTAATCCACGCAATTACTCTATATAAAATGCAGTGTTATTATCTGCAATTTATAAACTAGAAAACAAGCTCAGAGGATTTGAGCAATTTGCCTAAACCCCACCACCAGTCATGGCAGAACCGAAATGGGAACACTCCCTATTCTGGCCTATTAACTCGACCACCGCACTCCATTGTCACCTGAAGGCTAAGAAATATTCTTGAGAATAAAAAAGGAGGGAATCTTGGAGACCAGGGATGGACTACTTTTCAGACAACTTTTGGGAAGTTACCCAAACCATCAGAATCTGAACTTAAAATCTTATGAAAGTGGCAATCAGGCCAATTGAAGGTTCACTCAGAGTTTTGGACTGACACCTTTGCTGAGGTTTCGAAGTAACTGAGAGACACTTTCAGTTGAACTTTGAGATTGACATATTTTGCTTACTGTTCTGCACAATAGTCATTCTCTGCTGAAAAGAATAATTCACTTGTATAAAAGAATGACCTGGGATTGGCTTATTGTCAGAAATATAAGAAAAAGTTATAATAAACCAAGACAGGTTATTTTGAAGGCAGCAAAAACCTGGGATCAGGTGAATTATTAGCTTATATATATATATATATATATATATATATATATATATATATAATTTCATTTACATTGTCTAGAGCATCCATTTTTGTGTTTTACTTTTTTCTTGTTTTAGAATAATGAATAGAGTTATTTTTACTGAGTGCTAATGTGGTGAGTGCCAGGTGAAAAATTCAATTGAAATGCTGTCACGAGATTCTTTTGTTTTACTGACGGAAGTGTCATGTTCTCTTGATTCCTGATATATGGAGTGTGAACTGATAAATAGTTTGGAGATGAAATTGTCAGTCACCATTATCACACTCAAGCAATTATCTTTTCTGGTGGCTTGCACTGCCATGAAATTCAGGTTTTGGAGTGTGGAAACAAAGAGGAAGAGAAAACAATATGGATGTGACCGTAAATGGAAACCTGAGGGGCTTGAATTAGGCAGGGGGGAATTGTCTCCTGCTTCTGAGACTAAGAAAGGGAAGGAAGCCAGGAAGAAGGGGGCAAGTAGGGTATGGATCTACCTGAGACTAATGAGGCTCAAGCTTCAGTGTCCCTTACACGATGGCGATCACTCCAAGTCTTTGATAGGGACCCTAATAATATGTTCACACAGCCATATACTTTTGTAAAATTTGTGCAAAATATTTAACTGTCATCAGTTAAGTCTGCTGTCTTTTCCCACTCTAACTACCCTTCCATTAAGTTCTTCCATCTTTTGGGTGGTTTTGGAAACATTATTTGAGATGTAGCTAAGAAAATTTGAATGGAGAATACATTTTGCTTCAGTTTAGTGAGATATATTTATGTGATTCCCATCATCACTTCCCATATATTTAAGTTAGTACTTCCTCATTCTAAAATAGGAATATCTTCTGGGAGTATTCCTATTGTCCGTTCTGCCTACCTGGTTGATGTTATGACTCATAGGTATGTGGCCAAAGCAATATGAATATGTCTTAAGGTGCCTAGCATCTAATGTATGTGTGTAGTGGAACAAAAACAAGGCTTGAAATACATGGAGCCAGAAGCTAGTCTGTAGAAAGTTTTTCTAATCATCAGATGTGTAAAACTATAATTGGAGGATTTGGTTTCTATAACCTTGCCTGTCAGGAATGTACTTAATAATATAGCATGTAAGTTAATCACATTTTTGCTTTTTTGGGGGGAAATTGTGTGAAAGAGGATCTGTCAGAATTGTGTATTTGTAGGACACATGTATAGTATTTCTGCAAATAATGATTATAATAACCATACAGAAAAGAAACTTTAGAGAGGGTATATCAGCTGTTTACTGGCACATATCAAACTTCCCCAAACTTACTGGCTTAAAACAAAAATCATCATCCTGTCATTAGTGATTTGGTCAGGACTCTTCTCAGATGGCTTATCTTATTCCACAGGGCATTTGCTGGGCATGCACTTAAGTCTGGGTTCTCAGCTGTTGTGGCTAGTGCTTTTTCTTCCCCCCATTGCATCCTCCACAAAGCAAAGGATTGCTTTCTGAGCGAGAGGCTAAGCAAGTTCTCTTGAGGTCTAGGCTCTTAATTCACACAAGGTCACTTTTTTTTTTTCAAAGATTTTATCCATTTATTTGACAGATAGAGATCCCAAGAAGGCTGAGAGGCAGGCAGAGGAAGAGAGAGAGAGAGAGAGAGTGGAGGAAGCAGGCCCCCCGCCAAGCAGAGAGCCAGATACTGGCCCCATCCCAGGATTGTGGGATCATAACCCCAGCTGAAGGCAGAGGCTTCAACCCACTGAGCCACCCGGGCGCCCCACACAAGGTCACTTCTATTAATCAAAGAAAGTCTCAAGGCCAGCCGGATCGAGTCCTGCATCTGGCTCCCAGCTCCACGGGGAGTCTACTTCTCCCTCTCACCCTTTCTTCTCTCATGCCCTCTCTCACTGTCTCTCTCTCAAATAAATAAATAAAATCTTTTAAAAAAAGTATTTAATACTCCCCTGGTATCTAGCGGGCAGACAGAAATATACTTTGAACATGCCTACCGTGTCCCAGGTTCTGTTTTTAGAACTGGGGTTATAGTGATGAACAAGACAACATTCGCAAAATTCTTACCCTCAAGAAGGTTCCATTCTAGTGAGGAACTTATGTCTAGTACGACACTGACTTACTCTTGAAGAGCTTGTATTTCAGGCTTCAACAAATCTTTGTTCTTCTTCTTAGCATAAAGACATGAATAAAATTGTAAGGAAAAAATACTTGGAGCAATAGTCTATGGAGATTTTATACATTTCCTACTTAAAAGTATGCATTAATTGATCAAAAAGAGCTTAAAGAGAGGAGATGCTGGGAGTTCACATGTAATGAACTTGCCCAAACCGTAAATGGAGGCTAAATTATTTAGGATTACTCTAATCCGGTTAGCTAGGAAAATTGGATCTCTCTCTGTCACATTTAAAAGAAAGATTCTTATCGAAGGCAAGCTGTTCCCTTGTTTTCTTAGTATCCTGGAGAATTAAAAGAAAATCTAATTTAGGAAAGCTTTTCTGTCTTTAAAAAAAAAAAACAACAACTCAATATGTTGAAAAGGCAACATTAAAAATGCATTCCCTATCTGAATCACAATTACATTGAAAATATCAAATATTGAGTTTGTATGCGTTTTCTTTTAGCATCTACTTTTTCTATAGGAATAACATTACAATATGCATTAAGCCAATTAATTTATTTTTCTCCTAGAGATGAATACATTATCCACATGTAGTTGTCTGGCTGGAGGAGGGAGGAACCCTCAATTTTTTATTGAAGTTACAATTTCAAGGGGGAGCTCATTTTATACCTTGTCTATCTTTAAATTTGGGCAATTGGTTTTATGCTTGTGATTAAATAGTGTTTTTGAACACAATAGGAATACTAGAAAAACAGATCAATCTCTCCTTTATTTTTTATTTGTCTGCAAAGCCTACTAATGTTCTATGGTTTTAGAAATTATATTTCCTTGGGTTTTATAACATGATTTAATAGCAATGAAGGGCACAGTTACTTTGTCTACATATGTTTGGGGCTATGTGGAATGTTGCCTTATTGACTAATATGGAGTATTAAAAAATACAACATACTTACAAAAAACCATTCTTGTAAGTTGTCTCCCTCTAACAGTAGTTAGGTATTTTTGCTTATTTTAACATACAGTCGAAACTTGATTGTGTACTGGAATTAAATTTGTGTTTTCATTTTAAAAACACATCCTTTTCCATTCTCCTTCTTCTTTTTTTTTAAGATTTTATTTATTTATTTGACAGACAGACATCACAAGTAGGCAGAGAGACAGGCAGAGACAGAGGAGGAAGCAGGCTCCCTGTTGAGCAGAGAGCCGGATGTGGGGCTGTATCCCAGGTCCCTGAGATCATGACCTGAGCCGAAGGCAGTGGCTTAACCCACTGAGACACCAAGGTGCCCTGAAATAGATGGTTTAAATCTCTAGATTTGAATTGCTTTCAGTTAGACTGGTTGATTCTATCTCTTTAACCTTTCAGTTATTGTCAGCTCCTTTTTATATAATGTGTTTTTTTTTCTATAATGGGAACATTGCACAAATAGAACAGATCATTAAAAAACTGATAAATTGAACTTCATCAAATGAAAAGCATTTGTTCATTGAAAGAGATCATTAAGAAGCTGAAAAGAAAAAGTCATGTATATCTGATGAAAGACTTGCATCCAAAATATATAAAGAGAACTTATATCTCAGCAATACAAACAATCCAGTAAAAAATGACCAAAATATTTGATTGATATTTTACCAACAAGAAATACAAATGGCATCACTAGTCATCAGGATAATGCAAATTAACTACATAAAATGAAAATGACCAATAATGCTAAGTGTTGGAGAGGAGATGGAGCAATTGAAGCTCAGATACATTGTTGCTGGAAATACAAAATAGCATAGGCATTTTGGGACACAGTTTAACAATTTCTTGTAAAAGTAAAAATACACTTACCATAAAGCTGAGAAATTCCACTCCTAGTTATTTACCCAAAAGAAAGAAAAATGTACACAAATGCTCTTAGGCACTTAATCAAAATATCAAAAAAGAAAGAAAAGGAAACAACCCACATGGCCATTAGCTGCTGAAAAGATAAACAAATGTGCTATATTTACACCATGAAATCCTACTCAGCAATAGAAAGGAAGAACTGCTCATACACATAGTTGTATGGCTCTACCTTAAAAACATCACTCCAGGGACGCCTGGGTGGCTCAGTGGGTTAAGCCGCTGCCTTCAGCTCAGGTCATGATCTCAGGGTCCTGGGATTGAGTCCCGCATCGGGCTCTCTGCTCGGCAGGGAGCCTGCTTCCCTCTCTCTCTCTCTCTGCCTGCCTCTCTGTCTACTTGTGATCTCGCTCTGTCAAATAAATAAATAAATAAATAAATCTTTAAGAAAACAAACAAACAAAAAAAAACAAAAAAAAAATCACTCCAGCTGAAGAAAAAGAGACACTAAAAGACTTCATTTTGTATCATCTCATTTATATATATATTTTTACAAAAGGCAAAATTATAGTAACAGAAAGTAGGCCAGAGAGATCAGACTGGCCAAGGGGATTTACTTTAAAAGGATATTAGGATGACCACAATAGCCAGACTATGGAAGGAGTGCAGATGTCCATCCACTGATGAATGGATAAAGAAGATGCAGTATATATATGTACAATAGAATATTACATAGCCATCAAAAATGAAATCTTATCATTTGCAATGGCATGGATGGAACTAGAGGGTATTATGCTAAGGGAAATAAGTCAATCAGAGAAAGACGATTGTCATATAATCTCACTGATATGCGGAATTTAAGAAACAAGGTGGAGGATCATAGGGGAAGAGAGGAAAAAATGAAACAAGATGAAACCAGAGAGGGAGACAAACCATAAGAGACTTTTTTTAATAATGAAGATTTTTTTTTTTTAAAGATTTCTCATTTATTTGTTTGTCAGAGAAAGAGTGAGTGAGCACAAGCAGAGAGAGCAGCAGGGAAAGGGTGAAGCAGGCTCCCCGCTGACATGGGACTCTATCGCAGGACCCTGGGATCATGACCTGAGCCAAAGGCAGACGCTTAACTGACTGAGCCACCCAGGCATCCCAAGAGACTCTTAATCATAGGAAACAAACTAGGGGTTGCTGGAGGGGAGAGGAGTGGGAGGTTGGGGTAACTGGGTGATGGACATTGGGGAGGATATGTGTTGTAATGAGCAGTGGGTATTATATAAGATCAATGAATCACAGACCTGTACCCCTGAAACAAATAATACATATAAATAAAATAAATAAAATAAGGGACGCCTGGGTGGCTCAGTTGGTTAAATGTCTGCCTTCAGCTCAGGTCATGATCTCAGGGTCCTGGGAACCAGTGCTGCATCTGGCTCCTTGCTCAGCAGGGAGTCTGCTTCTTGCTCTGTTTGCCAGCTTCCACTGCTTGTGCTCTCTCTTTCTAACAAATAAATGAATAAATCTTTCAAAAAATAAAATAAATAAGTCATGGTGATATAACATATAGCACAGGGATTGCAGTCAATAATATTGTGTTAATTTTATGAGGTGACAGATAGTAACCAGACATACTGAGATGACCATTCTGCAATATGTAAAAATGTCACATCACTGTGTTGTACACCTGAAACTAATATAATAGTGTATGTCAATTAAAAAAAAAAGGTATTGGGGAACTTTTGAGGAGATGGAAAATATTCTCCATCTTGAGTATGGTGGTAGTTACACAGCTTTATACATTTGCCAAACTTCATTGAGCTGTACTCTTAAAATGAGTTAATTTTATCTGTGTAAGTTATGCTTTAATAAAGCTATTAAAAAAAGGGAATGCTTATTTATCATAAATAATTTGGAAAATACAGAAAGCTTTATAAAAAATGCATTTCTTATCATGTATTATAACTCCTATAAATATTTTTAGTGAAGCTTTATTTGAAGAATTGAATACTGCAGAAAATGCAAAATCATAGTTGTAAAACTCAGTGAATTTTCACAAAGTGAATATACCCATTTAATTATGACTGAGCTAATGAACTAGAACATTACTTAACACCCGAGAAGCATGTGTCCTGCCCCTTTCTAAGCAGTAAGTTCTCTAGTTGGTAATACCAGAGCTTAGTTGTTTTTCTTCTTTTAATTTTTTTCTAAAGTGATTTACTTTATTTTATTTTTTAAGATTTTATTTATTTTTCAGAGAGAGAGCACAAGCAGGGGAAGCTGCAGGCAAAGGGAGAAGCAGACTCCCCGCTGAGCAAGGAGCTTGATGCAGTACTGGATCCCAGGATGCCAGGACCATAACCTGAGCAGATGGTAGATGTTTAACCAATTGAGCTATCCAGGTGTCCCACCAGAGCTTAGTTTTGTCAGTTTTTGAAATTCATATATGGAATTATCTTCTTTATGTCTAGTTCCTGTAGCTCAAAAATACCTTTCCAATTTATCCATGTTGCGTGTAATTCTAGTTCCTTCACCTTTATTGTTTTATAGTTTCCCATTGTATGAATATGCCAAAATGTATTTATCCACTCTACTGTGTATGGTTATTGACTTATTTCTAGATTTAGGTTATTAAAAATGGGATTGCTATAAACATTCCTGTATATCCTGAATATGTATCTATCAGGTACATACCAGGAATGGGATTGTATATGTGTGAATTTATAGAAATTTTGAAATAGTTTCCCCATATGGCTGTACCAACTACATTCTCACCAGCAGTGTATTAGCATTCCAGCTGATCCACATAGTAATGTTTTGATATATTATTCACAGAATTATAGAGCAATATCTCCCAGTTTATTTTAAAAATTTTATAATTTTTAAAAAAGATTTTATTTATTTATTTGACAGAGAGAGATCACAAGTAGGCAGAGAGGCAGGCGGGGGGCGGGGAAGCAGGCTCCCTGCTGAGCAGAGAACCCGATGCGGGGCTTGATCCCAGGACTCTGGGATCACGACCCAAGCCGAAGGCAGAGCCTTAACCCACTGAGCCACCCAGGCGCCCCCAAAATTTTATAATTTTTAATAAAATTTATCTCATATAGTATTCAGAGATTTGAAAGTTGCTCTTTGAATTTCCTTCTACTTAACCTTATAACATAACCATCTTATAAATATTTTCCAGAAATATTTTGTTAATGGCTGCCTAATATTTTATTTTAAGATTATTGTTATCTCCTGCAACTGTTGTCCAAACTTTAGTTTTTTCAACTATACAACAGTAATAGTCAATCCGTGTAGAAAGTTTTTTATAAAGGCATAAAGTAATAATCTAAGTAATGATTTACATAATATATTTTAAAAGATTTTATTTATTTATTTATTTATTTATTTATTTATTTATTTATAGAGCACTGTGTTTGCAAGCAAGATGATGGGCAGGGGGAGAGGGAGAAAGAGAAAATCTCAAGTACACTCTATACTGAGCATGGAGCCTGATGCAGGACTCAAGGTCACAACCCTGAGATCATGGCCTGAGCCAAAACCAAGAGTCTAAGCCTTAACTCACTGAGCCATCCACGTGCCCCACATAATATTTGGCATATGATAGATGTTCAACCAATTAGTTTCTTTCCTGTTCTAGCATTGTGTTCATCTTCCCTAATGGAGGAGGATAAATCAAATATAGTAAGTATATCTTTGATTTCTTTCATTAGAACTTTATAATTCTCTGCATATAGATTTGTTAGATTGATCCTTAAGCATATTATTTGGGGGGGGGGTGTTATTGTAAGTGTTTTGTGTTTTTAATTTCAAATTCCAATTGTTTTTGTTGGTATGTAGGAAAGCAGTTGAGTTTTGTGTATTAACCTGTATGGTGCAAACTTGCTATAATCACCACTTTTAGTTGCAGGAGGCTTTTATTGTTGCTGATTTTTCGAGATTTTCTACATAGACAAATATGTCATCTGTGAATAAGGACAATTTTATTTCTTCCTTCTCAATTGGCACATCACTTTATTCTCTTTTCTTGTCTGGTTGTACACTGGGTGTTCAAGTCCGATGTTGACAGGAATGGTGAGAAGGAATATACTTGCCTTTGTTCTAGTCTTGGCAGGGAAAACATCCAGTTTCTCACCATTAAGTGTGGTATTAGCTATAGATTCTTTGCAGATGTTCTTTATCAAATTGAGGAAGTTCTCTTTTATACCTAGTGTGTTGAGAGTTTTGTAATGAATTGGTGCTGACTTATGTCAAATGCTTTTTCTGCATCAATTGATATGATCATGTAATTTTCTTCTTTAGCTTGTTTATGTGATGGACTACATTAACTGATTTTCAAATATTGAACCAACCTTTGCATAACTGGAAGAAATTCCTTGATTATGGTTTATAACTCTTTTTATTCATTGTTGGATTAGATTTGCTAAGATTTTGTTGAGGGTTTTGCATCTGTGAGAGATCTTGATCTGTAATTTTCCTTTATTGTAATGTCTTTATTTGATTTTGGTATTAGGGAAAGGCTGGCTTCATAGAATAAGTAAGGAAGTGTTCCATCTGCTTCTCTTTTTTGGAAGAGACTGTACAGAATTGATATCATTCCTTTATTAAATGTTTGGTAGATTCACCAGTGAAACCACCTGGCCTTGGTGCTTTCTCTTTTGGAAGGATTATTATCGATTCAGTTTCCTTCATAGGTATAGATAGACCTATTTAGATCATCTATTTCTTCTCATCTGAGTTTTGGTAGTTTGTATCCTTCAAGGAATTAATCTGTTTCATCTAAGTTATCAAATTTGTTGTTCTACAGTCGTTTAAGGTATCCCATTATTGTCCTTTCAGTGTCCTCCGGCTCTAACCCTAACCTTAACCCTTTCATTTCTGATACTAGTAATTTGTGTTCTCTCTTTTTATCTTAGTCTGGCGAGAGGTTTATCAACTTTATTGATCTTCTCAAAGAGCCATCTTTTGTTTTTGTTGATTTTCACTATTTTTTTTTTTTCGGTTTGAGATTCCCTTGCTTTGTGCTCTAATTTTATTTCTTTTCTTTTGCTTGATATAGGATTAAACTGATATCCTTTTCCTAGTTTTCTAAAATGGTAGTTTAGATTATTGATTTTGACATTTTTTTCTAATATATGTATTTAACGCTATAAATTTTCCTTTAAGCACTGCTTTTGCTGCATCTGGTATGTTCATTTTCATTTAGTTAAATTTAGTTATTTAAATTTCTCTTGAGATTTATACTTTGATCCATGTGCTATTTGGTAGTGTGTTGTTTAACCTTCAAATATTTTGTGATTCTCCAGCTATTTTTCTGTTATTAATTTGTAGTTTGTGGCTTAAGAACACACTTTGTATGACTTCTACTTTTTAAAGTATGAGCCACCTGGGTGGCTCATTTTGTTAAGTGTCTGCCTTCAGCTCAGGTCATGATCCCAGGGTCCTGGGATTGAGCCCCATATTGGGCTCCCTGCTTAGTGGGAAGCCCGATTCTCCCTGTCCTTCTGCCACTCTCCCTGCTTGTGCTCTCTTTCTCTCTCAAATAAATAACTAAAATCTTAAAAAAAATAAGAATAAAATAAAATTTGTTATGATTTATCTTATGTCCATGAATGGTGACTGTTTCATGTGAGCTTGAAAAGAATGTGTATTCTATTGTTGTTGGATGAAGGATTGTATAAACCTTACTTAGATATAATTAATGGTGTGATTCAGGCCAAGTATATCCTAAGAGATTTTCTGCCCACAAAGGCAGACATTATGCTGGGACAACAGAAAGCACCTCTCAGACCTCTGGTCACCAAGAAGGTAGTTACCATGGAAGGAGGGCAAAACCAAAAACTACAGAAACTAGGTGCTATCATGTGAAGGAGATGTTATCATCAGTTCCCTGAAGATCTTTTACTAACATGGATGTGAGAGTAACTAATCTGGGGACTTTGTCTTTGGTTTTGAATGCTGCAGTGTGGGAGAGCATGTTTGGATTGATACAGGACCCACAGATCACGGTTGAACAATCACTGATGACCATTCATCATTCAGATACATAGGAAATTATACCTGAGGGAACAGCTAGCCTTGTGAACTGGAGAGAGGCCACTGTAAGGTCTGTTTACATTGAGGAGGGGGACTGCCCAATTCCTCCCTAAATGCTAAATGGAATGCTGCAGATGAAGTGGTTGATATGCTCCATGCACAAGGCATGTAAGACTGGCTTTATGCTAATTAGGGTATTTACCAACTGAATATTCCTATTACCCAGGTTATAGTTAATGCTGTGATTAAGGGGCTTCTTTTGCATGGGCACCCAATATAACTTTACTGCTATAAAGTCAAGCGAGAGCCTTATAGAATTTGCTCTTTTAGTTTCCCCTTATGGGTCTTACAGACTTACAAAAAACATTAGGTTAGTTATCAAGAGAATGCAGGGAGGCAGAAGGGAGAGTCAAGGGACTCCTCCTAGGGAAGTGAAAATTTTTATACAGTTATTAAGAAATGGGGTGAGTCAAACAAATGTTGATAGAGGGGAGCAAAGAGAAAAAACAAGAGCCGTGGGGCACCTGGGTGGCTCAGTGGGTTAAAGCCTCTGCCTTCGGATCATGTCATGATCCCAGGGTCCTGGGTTCAAGCCCCGCATCGGTCTCTCTGCTCAGCAGGGAGCCTGCTTCCCTTCCTCTCTCTCTGGGTGCCTCTCTGCCTGCTTGGGATCTCTGTCTGTCAAATAAATAAATAAAATCTTAAAAAAACAAACAAAACAAAACAAAACAAAACACAAGAGCCGTAGGACTTCTCCCAGTGAGTGGATTGTTGTTAAGAATGGGTCAAGTAAGATGCACATTGATAGTGTTAAAAGATAAACTGAGCCGTATCAAAATTTTGAGTCTATAGGAGCAAAAACTGATTTGAATCGAGTACCAAACCAGAAATGGTTAGGAGTGCTCCCTGACAGAAGCTAGGGGGAAGACTTCATTTTTTATTTCTTTAAAGGAAAGACTTTTATAGAGAAGGTGCATAAACAAAGAAAGGAAATTATTTGATTGGCTACAGCTTAAGTGGTTGCCTTATTTGGAAAGACCTGGTGAGCTGTTGGTGATTGGTTGTCTTCAGGTTTTAATTTCTTAATCTTTGAGGCATTATAGGCTTGGGTTTTGGTTTGCTTACTCCCAAGGCATTAAAGTCACCTCAGTCTAATGGCCTCTTTGCTAAATTAATTTTAAAATAGTATTGAAATAAGGGTCTAAATACAGCATCCTTAAATTTGGGTAGGCCGTAGGGGACCCCAGGTAGCCCCCCAATATTAAAAGGTTCCAAACAATTCCCTTAATTTACCACAATTTGGAGAAAATTAAAAAGCCAGAAGGCAGTCATATGATCAGACAGGAAGGCAATGGAAACTTATTACAGGCATACCCATGTGAGTCCCATCCCTGTGGAAGTCGCTATGGGACATGTGGATGCCCATCAGAACTCCTTTCCAGGTTCAGATAGTGATCGGAATTACTAAGCAGATATTCCCACGTGTTCGCTCATGATAGTTACCTCGGTCCATGGAATGAGTAGACATGAGAGTACTGCAACAACGCAAAGATAGGCGGAAGCTAGACAATGTCCTCTTACACCCTCGGAGGCACACAATACCAATAAGAACTGTTCTGTCTGCCAGCAGAAGAGACAGAGACTGCAGATGGCTATGTGGCAGATTCCCTGGTAGAAAGACCCTGAACATTCCTGGCAAGTCAGACTGATGCTAGTAGTCCTGGGGGCTACAAATGGGTTTGGACAAGAATAGACACTGGCTCTGGATTGGGCTTTGCTTACCGGATGGTACGTGCAAATGCTTGGAGTGCTATAAAAGAACTGGAACAGAAGATACTGCACCAGTTTGGACCTCTGAGTCATATTTCTTCAGACCAAGGAACACACTTCGCAACTTAAAATTTCCAACAATTGGCAGAGAGATATTTCTTCAGAGTAATAGTTTAATAGAGAATGGGAATGGGCAATTCAGACATCAGTTGTCTAAAACGGGGTGTGGGTAGATCTAGGCATGAAACACTGGCTCACACACCTTCACGTGTATGCTCATAATCAAGAGGAGTGCTCACCATCAATAGAAATGGGTCTGTGGGAGTGTTCCCCCGGATAGAGTCCTCTGTTTTTCTGGTAGATCTGGGGAAGAGTGAGTGGAGGAGGATGCTTGTATGAACATGAGATCCGTGCCAAATTAGGAGGATGCTTTTATAACGACTATATTTTTCTTTCTTCTCCACATCATCTCAGTTTTGTTTTTTTCTTTAATGCAGTAGTCACAAGACCAAAGCGTCAGTTAAAAATGTTGGAAGCAGGGGTGATTCCTAAGCAAGAAACTATATTTTTAAACCTGTACATCAGAATTCCTAAAAGCCCGAGGGGGTGGGTTGTATCTTCACCCCATCTGGTAAAATTAGGGTTAATGATGAATGTGGCTATATTGCCTGCTGGTAAAATAGCCCACTAGGGGCACCTGGGTGGCTTAGTTGGTTAAGCGGCCTTCTCTCAGGTCATGATCTCAGGGTCCTGAGATTGAGCCCCACATGGAGCTCCCTGCTCAGCAGTGAGTCTGCTTCTCCCTCTCCCTGCTCTCTCTCTCTCTCAAATAAATAAAACCTTTTAAAAAGAAATAGCTCACTAGCTCTGCACCTATATCTAGTTCTGTAACCTTATCCATACGGATGAGTAGATTGAGGGGGCGGTACCTGTTAGGCTAGTATTGCGGCCTGCAATCAGACTAGCACAGTGGCTGAACCTAGTGTTCTTCCCCCAGAATTTGAGTATAAATGAAGAGAAGGGGGCATAGTAGCTGAGGATGAAGAAATGAATAATGGGTTATTGAATGAGGGAAATCAAATACATTAACACTTTAGGAAAGGCCCAGAGCAAGAGATGGTATTGTCTTTTAGCTCAATTATACCAGATGCTTGGAAGGGTGAACTCATATATCGCTGAGACCACTCCTGCTTTTGGAACCTGACAAGATTATATAGAAGCCTGAAAACCTGGAGTGCCTGGGTGGCTCAGTGGGTTAAAGCCTCTGCCTTTGGCTCAGGTCATGATCCCAGGGTCCTGGGATTAGAGCCCCACATCAGGCTCTCTGCTTGGCAGGGAGCTTGCTTCTCTCTTTCTCTGCCTGCCTCTCTGCCTACTTGTGATTTCTGTCTGTCAAATAAACAAATAAAAAATCTTTAAAAAAAAAAAAAAGAAGCCTGAAAACCTGAGAGGCATTTCCCTGGGAGACATTTTCATACAATAAGGTGACGGAAGGACTAATTATTAATGACTGAGCAGAATTCTAGTAATGAGGCATTATCTTTTGACTTTTATGATCTTTTTGCTATAAGGGGTCCATGACCAGTGATCAGGGGGTTGGATTATGACATAATATATGACAAATCTATATTTGGTCTTTGCCTCTGTTCTTGACACAGACTTTCTAAGACCCTTGGGATCTCTGGAGTGATAAGGGTATCTTTTTTTTTTTTTTCTTCAAGATTTGTTCATTTATTTTAGAGAGAAACAGTGAGGGGGGAGGGGTAAAGGGAAGGGGACAGGGAGAGAAAAACCCAAGCAGGCTCTGCTGAGTGGGGAGCGAATGAGGGGCTCAACATCACTACCCTGGGATCATGACCTGAGCCAAAACCAAAGTCAGAGACTCAACTGACTTTGCCACCCAGGGTGGCACCTAAGGGTGTCTTTCTGTATATTAATGACTGGCAGCTGGGGGCCCCTAGACAGCCTCAGGATGGTGGCTGGTTAGAAAGACCAAGGCTTGGTTAGAAGGTTAGAACTTTTAGTTGCATCCCCATCCTCCAGGGAGGGGAGAAGGGCTAGAGATTGAGTTAATAATCAATCATATATTGCCAGATTATATAATAAACTGGCAAATGTAGGTAAGTGTATTCCTGAGTTTGGTGAGCCATTCTAGCAAATACTGAACCCGAAGAGGGGTCATGGGAACCCCTGATTTACAGCCAGTTGGTCAGAAGAATGGGAGGCCTGGTTTTATGACTGGCACATCTGAAGCAGACTTCCTCTTGTGAAGCTGAGCCCTTAACTTAAGAGATCTGATGCTAACTCCAGGTAGACCATTAGAATTGAATTATAGGGCACCCGGGTGGTGCTGGGGAACTGCTCAGTGCAGGAAAAAACCCACAGAGCTGTGATTCCTTCTATTCAGTTGTCTCTCCAGATTTTCCAGTGGCAATTTGCTCTGAGATCTCAGTTCTTTAATAAGAAAATCCAATAAAAGTTGTTGATTTTCAATTTGTTCATCTTTTTTCTCACTGTAAGGATGGGAGTGACTTTCATGTCACTTTACATGTCAGAGCTGAAACCGAAGTCCGCACATAGTAATTTCCTCTCTTGTGCCTCCTAAGTTTTATACCAGAGCTTGTGTTGGGCTCTGACGTGGGTGACTGAAGGGTTGCCTGGGGTCCTGGTTATACCAGCTGTAAATAAGTTAAAGCCTGTAACTTATTTTAGCACCTCTTTTCAGTCTTACATGGGTCTCCATTTGGATGGAAATCATGTCATCTCCCCATTGCTATAACTCCCTTGGGAATAATTAAAGACTTCCCCTACAAGGCCAGTTATATTTGGCTCCTGCACTGATTCAGTTTTGTTATCGAAACACCATACAGCACTTCTTTCTTTCTCAGTATCTCTCTTTCTTTCAGCATTTGTGTTTATTTTTGTTGTTTTGTCTCAGAGAATCCTATGAAGATGACTGGAATATGTCCTATTGTGAAAATTAAGTTCTGCATGGCCATATAACTTAACTATCAGAAACAAGATTTGAGAATACCCCTCTTAACATAACCATCTTAGCCTATTTGGGTTTCTATAACAGAATTCCATAGTCTGGGTGGCTTATAAACAAAGGAATTTATTTCTCACATATTCTGGAGGCTGGGAAGTCCAAGGTCAGATGCTGGCAGATTTGTCTGGGAGCAGCTTCCTTCCTGGTGCATGGTCAGACTTCTTTTCACTGTATCCTCACATGGTGGAAGAGGCTAGGAGCTCTCTGGCATCTGTTTTATAAGGCCTCTCTTCATGAAAGGGCACTAATCCCATTCATAATAACTCTGCTCTCATGACCTAATCACCTCCCAGAGGCCCCATCTCCACATACCACCAAATTGGGGATTAGGTTTCAAAATTCTGGGGAACACAAATACTCAGTCTCTAGCATTCTGTCCCTTCCCGCCTCCAATTCATGTCCTTCTCATGCACAGAGTACATGTAGGGACAAAAGGGAGGCACCCAAAAGATGTCACTTTGGCACATTCATCATTTTTTTAAAATATTTTATTTATTTATTTGACAGTGATCACAAGTAGGCAGAGAAGCAGGCAGAGAGAGAGGTGGAAGCAGGCTCTCCGCTGAGCAGAAAGCCCGATTCGGGGCTCGATCCCAGGACCCTGGGATCATGACCTGAGCCGAAGGCAGAGGCTTCAACCCACCCAGGCGCCCCCCCCTTTTAAAAGTTACTTAAGAAACAACCAGTTCGAGGCCACTCAGACCCTCCCTCTGTCCCCCTAGAAGTAGGAAACAAATATCCTATGTGAAAAGTATCCTTTCTGTAGTAAGAAGTGAAAAGACATTTTTATCATCAAATAGTGACTTTAAAATACAAAAATTTGCAGGAAAAAACCTTGTTACTTTTTACTAATCTACTATCTCAGCCCAAATTCTGCTTAGAATTCCTTCCTAATTAAAACTACCAAAACTTGTTTTTGTTATCACATAAATTCCTCCAAAATTTATTATCTTTTTTGTCTAAAATATATAACTGCCTGCTTTGGTCATTTCTTTAGGTCTCAATTTTATTACTGTGCCTCTGTGTGCATGTAATAAAACTTTGTTTTTTTCTCATGTTAATCTGTCTCATATAAATTTAATTCTTAGTCCAGCTGGAAGACCTTGAGGGGAGAAAAGAATTTTTTCTTCCTTTCATACACTTATTATGTCCCAACAGCCCTAGAAAGTCTTAACTCATTCCAGCACAGTTCTAAAATCTCAAATCCAAAGTCTCTTCTAAATATCATCTAAGTTAGTTATGGATGAGACTCAAGGTACAATTCATCCTGAGGGAAATTCCTCTCTAGTTTTCAACCTGTTATGTTCTTTCCAAAATACAGCAGTGGGAGAGGCACAGGACAGATGTTTCCATTCCAAAAGAGAGAAATATAAAAGAAAGGGGTAGCAGATCCCAAGTAGTCCAAACTTCAAGGAAAAATCCATGAGATTTTAGGGCTCAAGAACAATCCTCTTTTGCTCAATGCTCAGTCCTCCTGCCCTCCAAGTCCCATATTCTAAACTCATTGAGTCAGGGGTCCCACCTGTGCTGGGAAGTCCTGCCCCTGTAGCTTTGCCAGGCAGAGATTGGATCCCCAAGATTTTGGGTGGCCCTACCCCCACAGCTTTGGGCAGAGGTTAAAAGCAAGGTAATGGTCCTCCCTTTTGAGCCCAAGGAGGCCTGTTTTCCTTCAGGGTCTTTACTAATTGTTCACAGCAGAATAGTTCTACTATCCCATCCTATAAAATTTAAGCCCAACACCTTCCTTCAGTCTGTCCCTTTCCCCTGTAGTTCAAACTGGCAGTTTTCCTACCCGGGTGGCTGATTAAGTTTGTGGTTCACAGCTATACTGATCCCCTATTAAATATTTGTGGTCACTTGGCCACATCCTTAGTGTTCTCTTTCCAAGACACTTTCTCATTTTCTGTAAAATTGATAGGCTGAGAATTTCCCAACTCTAATTTCTAGTTTCTTTTGGTTAATAATTCCATCTTCAAGTCTTTTCTCTCTTCTCACATTTTGCCATAAGCAGTCAGAAGGAGCCAGGGTACACCTTTGCTTAGGAATTTCCTCAGCTAAATATCCAATTTCCTTGCTTCTAAGTTGTACCTTCCATAATATAGTAGAACATGAACACAATTCAGCCAAGTTCTTTGTCGCTTCATAACAAGACTCTCCATCGTCTGATACCCTGTTTGTCACTTCCGTCTGAGACCTCAGAATGGCCTTTATGTGTCCCTAACTCTACCAAGATTCTGTTCAAAATGATTTAGTTACTCCCTAGAATGGAGGGTTTCTCTATAGCTCTCCTCTTTTCTTTCTAAGCCTATCTCAGGATCACCATTAATGACCTTTATGACAATGTTAGCTTTTTCTAGCATGTACCTCAAAACTCTTCTAGCCTCTGGCCATTACCCAGTTCCAAAACCACCTCCACATTTCTAGTTTTGTTTTGTTTTACAGCAGCACCTCCATTTCTTAGTATAAATTTCTGTGACAATTAACACCCTCTGTAGCCACAAAGCTTAACTATCAGGACCAAGATTTGAGAATGCCCATCTTAACATGACTTACCTATTTGTTCCAGAAAATGTTTATCTAGGGGTGATATGGCTTATAAACTAGTAAGTCACTCCACTGCTTCAGGAAATTCCTGACTTGTCCAGGAAAATTGATGTCTTACCTGGGCAAAGAGCTTGCTTGTATTAACAAAAGCTTACTTACGAGACTTGCTTTAAAACTCTTGTCTCACTAGGTCTGTCAATCATGGACTACTATTAATTAATTTCCCCAATCCTAATCAGTTCCTCACCTTAAAAGCCTTGACGATTTGAACATAGACCTCAAAATCATATATATATCTACATCTTCTATATCTGTATCTTTCTTTATATCCCCCTCTAACCTCCCCCTTCTGAGAACCACTAAGAAAAACTCTCCAGGTTATTCTGTACATTTTATCAACTCCACTTCGCTTGATTTACAAGCTATTCTGATGGCCTTGGACTGCTTGTTGTATTAGAACTTCTCAGGCAAGTATATTAATTAGACTTTATTGTTATTGTATTTATTGTAATTCTTAAAACACGGGATTCTCCCAAAAGATTAAATCAGATTAAAAAGACTTTTTTGGGAGGAGGGGGTTTCATTGCCTTCTTCTTCCTGGCCACATCCTTACTTTACCAATTCCCATCATAACAAACCATTAATTCTGACATATTCCTATGAATTAAGAATATTCTTATCTTGACTCCACAGGTGGAGAACTTGGCAGAGAGGCTAATTGACTTGCTCAAGATAACTATGTGACCCAATAGCCTGGCTGAGATACAGCCTGAGCCTCCTGACTCCCAGGCCCATGATCGCCGCACCAGATGTGCTTTGCCTTCATTCTGCTCTCCTATCAATAAGCTACTGACCTCATTTCCTTCTCAGTTGGCTGAAGTCTACCTCATGCGCCAATATCATTTCTCTTGTTCATACCTGAATTGCTTTTCTGCCTCGCCAACTTTGCAGTGTTACAATATTTTCAGAGTATGGCAAACGTACCATAAAATAATATATATTTTTTAAAAATGACATAAGATATGGAGGTAGAAGAATTCTTAAAATATGCTAAGTCTTACAATGTATAGTTTTGCAGTGATAGAAAAAATTCAAATAGATTTCAGAATCAAGCTTTTCTTATAGGTAAGTTCTAAGTACCCAACCACACACTGTATACTTTGAGAGGAAAATGGGGAAACTAATGTTGCTTTGCAGCACCTCAAATAGCTAACAAATCATGCTATACTGTAAATTCAGTGTTCTTTATGTGAACTCATCTGATTTAGGCAGAAGATCCTTGAATTATAACGTTCTATCCATCTCTATCTTGGCAGTGTGTCTTCCAAAATGTCATGATTTACAATGGATTCCACTTTCTTTTCTTTTATGTCCCTTTTTTTCATTCATTAGCATTTTATCTACTATGAAGCTACCAGCATGATTTGCTTCTTTGCAGGCCAAACCTAATCTAATAGTCTTGTTATTAAGGTCTATCAAGGGCTTGATCATTCCCACTCACCTTGGAAACCATGAAGAGGTAATCAACCTCATTGTAAAGAGGGGTAATTAGAAAGAGATTTCAGGGAGCCAGAAGTGAGTTTACTCACCTAAAAAGAGAAGCTCTTAGGAATCCTGAGTAACTGCTCCCAGCTTTCACAAACTCATGATGTCCTCTTTACCCAGAACTTAGTACATGAGTTTACGACATGTTGCAGAATTCCTGGAATTTCAAAAGCCTGACCCCTGATATTTTAGAGGGGAACACCATTTTTCTCCCAGTCTCCTGTTCAGCATTGTCTGAAAAAACTGTGTTTTGAGAAGTTCTCACTGTTTATTTAAGGAAAATAGATAAAGATCTTATACTGTATTTATGTGAATCAGAGATAATCACTGGATGAAGATATTTAGACGGCAGCTGTAGGAATAAGGGATAGGTAAGAATTGATCTTGAAAATAAACCCATAGGAATGTTAGCAACATTAGGCACCAAGTAAGAAAGTAAAAAAAAAAAAAAAGTGTCTGTGGAGCCAGGCAAGTAGGCGTATTATAGAATATAAAGTTGACAAAGAAACAGCTCCTGCCTTGAATCTAGGTGAATGGTGATTACATTTATATAAGCAGACCACCCTCAGAACAGCTAAAAGTAGAAACAGGATTCAACTAAGCTAAGGAGGACTTCCTAGGGGAAATAATGTCTGCACATTTTTTTTTAAAGATTTTATTTATTTATTTGACAGACAGATCACAAGTAGGCAGAGAGGCAGGCAGAGAGAGAGGGGGAAGCAGGGGAGCAGGGGAAAGAGAGCCTGATGCAGGGCTCGATCCCAGGACCCTGAGATCATGACCAGAGCCAAAGGCAGAGGCTTAATCAACTGAGCCACCCAGGAGCCTCCTGCACATGTTTTTTAATAACTCATCTTTGACATTTAAAAAGGGTATTATTTGGCTAGGGCTGCCATAATAAAATACAACAGACTGGGTGGCTTAAACAATAGGAATGAATTTTTGCAAACTTTGCAAATGAATTTTTGGTTCTGAAAACTAGAAGCCCATGATCAAGCAGGTCTGTGTTTCTTCCAAGGCCTTTTTCCTTGACTTTTAGCTGGTTGCCTACTTGCTGTGTCCTCACATTGTCTTTGTTCACTCCTGTCCCTAATGTCTCTCTGTGTGTCCAATTTCCCTTTATAAGGACACTAGTCAGATTGGATTAGGGCCGATGCATAGGACCTCATGTAACCTTAATTATCTTTTCAAAGACCCCATCTCCAAATATCGTCACGCTCTAAATACTGGGGGTTAGGGCATCAACATATGAACTTTAGGGGAATGCAGTTTAGTCTAGAACAAAATGTTACAGATCTCCAAAAGGCAGCATGGCATTTTCCTTTCCATCTTTTTATTATTAACTTTTTAATTTTCTCCTTCTTAAGTGAGAAGCAATGTGGCGTAACCAGTAAGGGCATGGGCACTGGATCCAGTCCACTCGAATCCAGTCTTTGCAATGCCACTTATATGTGTAACCGGAGGTGAGTTGCTTGACTTCTCTGTTTCAAGGCTTCCTCACATGTGAAATGAAGATCTTCCTAACTACCTCATTGAGTTGCTGTGAAGTTTAAGTGGATGAATAATATAACATACTCAGTGGTGCCTGGCATATAATAAACACTCAGTAAGTGTAAAGTATAAAGGACAGCAATAATTTCTGGGTATAAAATTGCATGAAATGATACTTACACATACCAGTGCTCATAAATAAAAAAACTGGATTCTTTGGAGCCAGATCTCATTTTTCATCAAATGTCATAATGAGACAGAAAGATGTATAAACTTAAGGTGACTCTCCCAACTACGATTTGTGTCACTTACTATTCACATATTCACATGCAGCATACATCTGTTTGATCATCTGTGTTTCTAAAATAATTCTAGTGAGATTTCAGACACCTAATATTGTTATTAATAAAAACTCCATGTGTCTTTTTCATTCATGTGGGTGATAATTCCATACTTCAGTTTGCTGTGCTAAATTCACCCTTAATCTAGTCTTCAGTGTTTTTTTTTTTTTTCTTTTTTTTGGTGCCTGTATTAGCCCTTGTATTTGTTCTTTATAAAGACATTGCCATAATTTTCTCTCTCATATTCACGACTCTAAATCATAGCCAGTAAGAAAAAAAAGTTTTAAATGATAATTATTATGTGTTTAAAGATAGCACCTGTCACCAGTAACAATGACCAATGAACTATTTTCAGGCACCAACCAACAGCTTACCCAAAGGGATGTCTCTCCAGCACTTTGTTCTTTTTATTGATCTATCTATAGCATTTGCTCTCTGCCTGGCCCTGCTCTAAGCACTTTACGTATATTAAATCATTAAGGCCTCGCAATAGCTCTATAAAGTAGATGCTGTTATGCCCAATTTATAGGTGAGAAGACTGAGGTACAAAGTGAGCCATCACACAGTGAATAGTCAGGCCTAGGTCACCTGGTCGGATTTCATTCTGGGCACTCTTTTTTCCTTTGGGCTTAGAGCCCACTGATCATTTCCCATCTTCCTGCCCACTCCTTCCTAATACCTTCCATTCAAGCTTCCTCCTTAGGTGGGATGGTTCTTGAATATTGGATTTTCCCAGGGTTCTGCTCTTGAAATGCCTGTTTTCTCCCTTTAAACTCTCTCTTTCCCTCATTTCTGGGGCTCACCTACAATCTCAATAGAAATGAATCTTACATCCGTATGTCCAGAGCCACCTTTCCCTGACTTGAGGACATATTTCCAACCACCTACCAGGCACCTCCAACTTGGATACTGAGCACATACTATGTTGAACTCCCCATCTGCCACTCCAGTTCCAATCTCTAAGCCCAGTGGTAGATTCTCCAGGCTCCTTTTCCTCCTATGTCTGATCTGATACCCAGTTTCCTGCTCCTGTCCTCAGGTGGCTCTCTATTCTTGCCCCTGAGGTCTAATCTCACTATCATTGCTTCAGTTTAGCATCTGTTGCTAGTGCTCATTTTCTATTGCCTTAATATCTATTAATGATTTTCCTTGCTAAAAGTTACTTTTTGAATGGAGGCATGTAGCTCACACTAGCATTCTCTGCAGTTTGAAATCTTTCAGTCATTTCATTACTGTTAAAATACCAATGTCCCAGGCCTGAGCTGGGATTTTGTTTCTTGAGCTAGCTTTCTGCCTTCTATTTGCTAGGAAAGAATCCAGTTCCTATTTTATCTCAGTAATATTCTTCTGCAAGAACAGGATGCTTTCAGGATTGAGCCTTTTTTTCAGAGTTTTAAAAAATAGAGGAGTTTTTTTTTTTTTTTTCTTTTTCCTGTTTGTTTTTTTCCCTTAGCAATTACCATCGCACAAATAGCATGCAAAAAGATAATGATCTTTAAGAAAAACCCAGTATATTTGTTTTCTGGACTAGTTCTCTGATCTATAAAATCTCTTTGGGGAAGATATTAATTACACTGTACATTATCTGTCACCTGGATTTTGCAACCTTCAAACCATCTCTTTATCTCCGCTCTGATTTATCCTCTACATAACCTTCCTAAAAATGGAAAAACAAATATGTGGGCCACTGGATTAGATGAAAATTGTTTCAGAGTGGCTTGCAGAGCTTTCAACAAGTTGGTTGAAAATGACCTTTCCATCTCATCTCCCTCTCCTCTCAGTTCATGTCACAGCAATTTCTGGCCTCCCTACCTGTGCGTGTGCACATTTGTTGCTCCTTCCTTAGTATCATTTCCGTATGTAAAACCCCATGCATTCCATCAATGGGCATGACTCCTGGGCATGAATCCGGGGCACTCTTACCCAGTGTCTTTAGCCACCTACCATCATGTCTCCCAGGAGAACCCCGCTCTGCTGTGATTAAAGGCCAGGACTCTCGTGCCTAATCTTCATCTGGCTTCTGGCCACGGACACTTTTCTTACGGAACTCCCAACCTTTTATTTCTAAAAATCAATTTAGATTCTATTACTTGGTTCTTATCACTACTTTTTCAACAGGGTTTCACGTTTTTCCCCAAGCTTGCCAGGCAACCACCCCACAAAATGAAGCTGAAGCCTTAACCCCAGATTCAGTCAGCTTTCAGGGAACTCCTACAAATCTGATGTCCCTTGAGAGAGGGATCACACAGTCTGTTAAAAATCTTCCCATTTTTCTCAGAATTGGTCACTGTCTCCTTGGGGCTGCAGTGGTCAGTTTGTGTTTGTACCTTTATTACCATTATTTCTGTACTGCAGTTATAACCACTATAATACTTCAAGCCATGCTCTCAGGTGTGAGGAGTGTAACCTGGCACCTCTGTTACTCCCCTTCCATTGGGCCTTCTGTCAGACACTGTCCTTGTTGCTCCCAGAGCCCCTCATGTCACTTTATGTCTTTTGTGTATTCTTCCCTGGATGTCAGTGTGTTATCACTTCCCTCAGCCTGCTTCTGTAATTCTTCTCCAGAGAACTGCCTTCGGACTCTGCGGCTGCTTCTCCCAGAAGCCCAGAGATCTGGAGGTACGTGAGAATGACATCCCTCTGCAGCGGCTTTTAGCCACAGATGGAAGGAACAGGAGCACTCTCCACCCTGAGAAGCAGGCTGAATCCCTTTCTGTGGGACTTTGCCTGAACTCTTACTTGACTTTTTTCCTCCTCCTTTCTCTGCTTGCCCTTCTTCCTTATTCGTTTCTCTCAGGAACAGTTCCCCAATAATTCACTTGCACAGGACTCCTTGCCTCAGGATCGACTTCTGGGGATCTTGGCCTAAGACATCACTTACTCTCCCTTCAAGTCTATTTTGTTTGATTACAAAAACATTCATCTAACTGAATTCTGAATTCACAACCAATTCAGAATTTTTGCCTTTAGAGCTCTTCTCTCTTCTCTACAAGTTCTGAGTCGAGTAGTCCTGGTGGTGGTGATGTTTTCACAGTGTCGTGAAGGACTGTACCCATCTGGTTCCAGTTGTCAGAATCTGTCAGGGTGACATATTATCTTACTGCCCAATTATCTATTTCCATGTTTGTGCTCATTACTATGGATAAAGCTTAACACTGTCTAGTTTCCTATCTTTTTTTTTTTTTCATTTTCAGCACTTAGAACACAGACACTAACTATCAAATGAAAAAAAAAAGAACAATATAACACCTTTGTAAACTAGGCTTATCCCCTTTGCTTTACAGAAGATGTAAATGGGGATTAGTGATATGTAATTGAGGCAACAGAAAAGAACTGATTAATAGCAGAACCAGAATTCAGGGCTTCTGACTTGATATAAATTTTTCTGCACTACCCATTCTTGCCTTCCTCCATGTCACTCTAAGGATCTCTTGGCTATGTCAATATGCCTAGTGCTCAAGGAAAGGTCCTGTTTATGATGATCTCAGCTGTCAGGAAAACAAGTCACAAACACCTTCCTGGAGGCCTGTCAGGGAAAGAGTCATTCTAAAGCTTTTACCATTCCTAGAAATGAAAACCAGAAAGTTCCTGACTGGATTTCCTCCTTAAATATGAATATTGACTAACACCTTTCCTTCCTTTTTAGAGACACTCTCCACATCTTGGAGATTCCTTTGGAGACCCACCTGTAATAATATCAAGCATCTGTTTTGATATCATTTTTATCTGCTTGGTAAGCCTCCTATGGGGGTGGGGGAGAGGTCCTGCCCTGCTGGAGAGGAAGTATTGAGTCTTTAAGGAAGGTGTATGTTCGTAGCTTAAACCAGAAGGAACACCAAGTAATAATGGAAATCACCCACAATGGCAATGAAAAGAAATGTACTCTTGGAATGTCTGCTGTAGCAATAATGCTTTTAAATGATTGACAGACAGTGAGCAAGAAGTCTGGGCACTGCACTGTTAGCCACCTCATCAGTTCTCACTCTTGGGAGTTCAAAACCTTAGATCACGTGTATCTTATAGGATTTAAAAGTCATCTCTGATATCTTCAGAGGAACAGAGGTGGCATGATGCTTGGCCCCGCGTGTGTGTGTGCAGGGTTCTGGGCCCTCCTGTTGTAGCATCGCACCTGTGCTGAGCTGGGTGAGTGCATGGCCTACTTGGATGGAACCAAGCTACTCATATCTACTGCCTAGCAGGAGGGAGGAACCACGCAGTTCGAAAGATGTGATTTAGTTAATATGCTACACTCTGCCTCTCAGGCATCTGGGGGCATATCTTTTGTTATTCTGCTTATTTCTCCTGACAAGGGCATGATTTGGTGGTTTGTTAGGGAACAACGTTACCATTTAGTGGAAGAGCACTTTCTGTTTTAAAACTTTTAACTTGAATTAATGTCATGTAGAGTGTATTTGTTTTAACCTATTGACTCTTAGCACTTAAACACCTTAGGCAAGATCCATCTATATGTACAGAACCTGAAATCATTTGCAATTCGGTAATGTGTCTCACTGTAGCATTTTTGAATGTGATTATGAATTAAATAGAGTAGTATCGTCTTATATTCCATTTTAGGATCTTAAAGTTGACATTTACTTTTGCAAATAAATTCCATGCAAAAACTGGCATAGTACTCTCTCCAGCTTGCACATTTATGGTATTTTAATCTTTTCATTTAAAACCCTGAATAGTAATTTGGGGACTTTTTTTTTTTTTAATTTCTTGAGATATATTGGGAATGAAGAGATGCCTGTATTAGGAGATAGATTAAAAAGCTAAATAATAATTGGTTCATTTAGAAGTGCCTCCAAATAAAATTTCGAACTTAATGAAATTTGACGTTAGCTAAAGCTTTTACTGCGCATGTCCTTGTATTGTGCGCTGTCCTCACGATGGCCTTTTGCCTTTCCTGTCTTGCATATGTCTTCTGTGCCTCTAAGAGTATGGGTCTCTTTAGCATCATCGGAAGCCATGATGACTCTTCCTTCTGAAATGGGTGAGGACCCCTTCTTTCTGGAGCCCAGGAGGGGCTGAGAGCAGGGACGTCCTAAAGTCCTCTAATTCTAGCTCAGCCTTGTCACCCATGAGAATTTCAGGTTATTGATGAACCATACAAAAAACCCATTAATTTTACTTGGATGCAATGTAGTTTAAGCTCATATTGAAGGAAGAATTGTTGCCTTGCGTGTGTCTGGTCTTGTCTTCTTGGAAACAATAGATATCCATAATTTTCCTGAAGGCCAATAATTGTTTTCTTGATCAGTAACCTGATAGTAAACTCCAATTTCGTTTTTATAGGCTATTCTCTTGGTTGCTTGGGAAATGACTTTTGGAACCAGATTCAGAATTCTAGATTCAGAGACCAATCTTGATTCATGCACTTAATAAATGTAACTGTAACTTAGATGTGACAGGAATTCTTCAAGGCACAGGGAGACAATGATGAACAAGGCAGACAAAGTTCAGACTCTTGTGAAGTGTATATTCTGATGGGGATGGGAAGACAAACAAAGAACTTTGCAAGTAAAGAAGAAAATATCAGGTTAAGTTTATGCACAATGTTAAAATGGAGTGGTGTGATAGGGAGTGATCGGAGCTACTTTAGATGTTCAGGAAGGCTTCTCCAAAGAGGCAATGTTTAAATGCTAACTGAATAACAACAAACAGCAGTGAGCAATGTGTAGTTGAGAGGGACAAGATTCCTGGCAGAGCAAAGTCCCCTAAGGGCTAGAACGAATATGTGCTGTTAGACTAGAGAGTCTAAGACAGCTAGGATAGCTGAAAAGTTCTGGCCAAGAGGAAGAATGGAAAGATCTAACAGGAGAGAGGTAGGCAGAGGTCACATCATCTAAAGCTTTGTGAGACATGTTAAAGAGCTTGGATTTTATTGTAAATCTACAGGAAGTCATCAGAGCTTTTTTGCAGGGTAGTGCTATCTTAAAAAGATTATGTTGGCTGCTATATGGAAGGTCAAAAGATGCTAAAAACTCACAAGAAGGAAACAGAGGAAGAGGGCTGGCTAATTAGCAGACGCTTTCCCTTGGAGGTCTTCCTTTTCCTCTTCTTCTTGTGAGTTCTTAGGCTCTTCTGACTTTTTGTGCCCTCTTAAGCTTCTTGAAGCTTTACTTGAAGTCTTGCTTTAAATATATTGCTTGGCTCCCAGCATCAATAGATTTAACAAATACCTAAATATCATATCCTTTGTATCAACTAAGGGAACAATGAAGGCAAAACATTTTAGGTTGGGGGAATACTGGATATAGCCAGGTTACCATGTTTACCAAATATAAGAAATTGGAACTGGTGGTGGGGTTGTTACATTGCTCAATCCTGGAAGAAAGTAGGTACTAAGAAGTTTTAACTGGAGCAATTTGGATGCCAAAATTTTGTGGCTTAAATTCTAAATAACTCCCCTATTGGCCATCTGATTCATCAGATATTACTCATAAGGCTGATGATGAGGAACAGAAAACTATATTTTGTGATGCTTCAAGTTCACATTTAAATTTGAATTTCCTTTTTTTTTTTAAGTTCTTCATCTATGTCAGTTACTATGCTAGACTGAGATGAGAACAAGGTAATCAGGATCCCAGACTTTATGCAACTTGTGGTCTAGGAGGAAAGAGCATTTAGACACTTCGTTGACTGTGAGTCTGAGGAGTACTTATGTCCAACATCAGTCCTAAATTTTTCCCTACATTTGAAAAATTACCAGTACCTTAGGTCCTAAAACCAACTAGACTTTCTAGGTAAGGCCACAAGCATAGTATTTTTAAAAACTCTCCAGATGGTTCTATTGTGTATGCAAGATTGGGAATCATGGTCCCATATCAGGGTTTCTCAGTGTCTGCACTATTGACATTCTACAATATTGACCTCTTGGATAATTTGTTGTAGGGGTGTCGTCCTGTCCATTGTAGGATATTTAGTGGTATCCCTGGCCTCTAGATGCTAATAACACTTCCTGTAAAATGTCTCCACACACTGCCAAATGTCCTGAGTGGAGGACAGAGTCCCTCTTTCCCGTTTGTTGAGAATCACTGTTCACACAAAGCAGGTCCTGGCTACCTCTTTGATTGACTCTCTGACCACTCTCTGCCTTGCTGATTCTGCTTCAGCAATGCCAGTTCCTGAATGTCCCTCAAACCCCATGCTCCTGCTGCAGGGCTTCTGTGGCTTCCTTCAAATAATCAGTTGGACTCCCTCACTGTTTCTCAAGTCTGCTCGGTGTCCCCTTCTCAGGAAGACTTTCCCATAATACCCTATCTAAAAGAGACATTTCCCCATCTTTCTTTATACTCTTACCCTGCTTTATTTTTCTTTACAGAATTGATTTTTACTTGACATTTTATTAGCTAACTTTTTTCGTATATTCCTCCCCATAACACGTAAATATCACAAGGGCTATTTAAGTGTCTGATACATAGTAAATGTGCAATATTTATTGAACTAGTGAATGAGTATGTGTTGTAAGATGAGCGATGCGAGGTATTAAGAATTGTTGTCTTTAGAAAGCAACACATCTTCTACAATGATTAATTTTGTTTTTGAACTCTTACGTGGACCCAAGGTTGATTTTAATTAAAGGTCATATGTGCACACATACCCACATGCATACACACGCACATAGGTGTTTGATCACTGACAAGCAAATTAATGTGTTAAAATTTCGCTCATTAAGAGGAAGTGATTACATTGCAAAACCTTAGCACTTTCTTTTTGAAGTTATTTCTATTTGCAATTGTTGCATTTCTTATCATACTGATATATTTTTACCAGTAAAAAATGTTCATTTATCTCCAGATTCTGGAATTGAACAAAGTTGTTCAAAATATTTGAAAATATTTGCTTATTTACCCACAGTGACCATTTGTAACAAAATGTAGCCAACACCTTTGGAGAAAAGTCTACATTTTAAAAGGGTAAGAAAGATCTTCCATGGGGTAAGGAAGGTTTTGCTCTATAAACTTTCAGAAAGAGCTTGGCAGTATTTTAAAGGGACAATGGTGATTTCACACTTAAGACTACGATATAAAGATATTACAGAAAGTGTAAAAGCAGGAGGGGACTGATGTAGTGTGGTGCCTTTACTATAAGCCCACTTTTCCACCAATTGGTGGTAAAGCCAGACCTTGCTTCCAGCCTGGGTTAGGATCTGGCTAACCTTTGAATGAACCCTTTGTTCCCTTGTCATGAACAGAGAATTCCCAAGAGACTCAAATGCAGTAAATTCCTTTGGAAGTGAGGAGGATGAAGTCAGAAATGGGAGCATGGACTTGTCTGGAACCAAGATACTGACATCAGTGGGTATTAGGTAATCAGGAGCACCCTTGGTTGGATCTGGGAGCCAGAAGCCACTGACAGAGTAAAGTAGGAGGGAAGTTAATTTTATCATTATAAATTTGTTGTTATTAGCCAAGGACTTTACATGCATTATGCTATCTTTACAGTTGTTGTTAACCTTATTTATCAGAAAAAAAATCATAGCTCACAGAGATTAAATAAGTTGCTAATGTTTCAAAAATTCTACATCATGAAGGCAGGACTTAAACTCTGTTCTAGAAGGGCTCAAAATTCATGATTTTACCGTTATACCATTTTGCCTAGAAGAGAAAAAAATTGATGCAAACTTTGACATCACAATTTTGTGTTGTTCATGCTTGCCCGGCACTATACTTTTATTAGGCTGAATATAAGGAATAATAAGAGAATATAATGTAAAATAGGGTGCATTTTTTATTGAAAAGAACAGCCCCACCTGCAGAACTCTGGAGGTCACTGAGGCAGGAGTGTGCAAATTTTTGTGAGAGCCTACGCTGCTTTAGGGGAAAGAAAACATTCCAAATTCCCAAACCAGTTTTTAGCATCAGATTCAAGTGAACGTGCAAGAGTATTTTTTACACTGATAAAATAAATTTCTGTTCTTTATAAACCACCTGGTCTATTGTATGCTATTTTGGCACCCCAAACAGACTATGACAGAGTTCAAGAGAAGATATGGATGGGAATGTAAGGTATTTCCCTACATTTATGTTACAGAATTTTAAATGATAAATTTAACAATCAGTAAATGAATTATTAGTCACATTTTCCTCAGTACTCTGGATAAGATCTGCATTTGGGGCTATTATCAATGAGACATGGCAACAACCTTTGAAACAGCCATCGGAAGCCAATGTTCACGGGTGGCACAATGAATGATTACGCTATTATATAAATAATGATGCAACCAACATTAAACAAATGGTATTAAAGAACTACAGAGGCAAGAAGATCTATCATGTTTCAGTACAACAGGTTTCAAAGAGCCCTTGCATTGTGAGTAATAACAGCACTGCTACATTTTTCTCTTAGCAAGAGATATGAAATTAACTAGAAATAGGGGATTTCACAATAAAGAACACAAACAGCTGGTTTTTGGACCTGAACAAAAAGAGATGGTAGTTGGACACTATAAAGAATCTTCACATGTACTGATTAAAAAATAAAATACATAAATATTTCTTCTGTACTCACTATTCTGAATCTTTATTCAGGTACCTCACTATAGCTAACATGGGCTTGTGAATTTTTAAATACATTTTAAAGTCAAATTGTTTATATTGCATATGAAAAGTTTTCCTTAGAGATCCGAATAACCTAGGTCTTCCCTGGTGTTAGCAGAGGAAACTAAAGGCATCACAGGATGTCTCCCTTATAAGGAACCTAAATGTATCCATCAAGTTACGAAGCAAATGGTTCCGGGGAAATTAATTATGTGTATCTAATTGGTAGGCTGAGGAAGTTATCCAAAAAAAGGGGAAGCTCCCCAAAATAGTACTCAAGGAAAAAATGAACAGGTAACATTTTGTGCCAGTAAGAAAGTGTAGCATCTACAGGAGTATTAGATACCTCCAAATGCCAGGCTTTAGTATCAGAAAGGCCCCTCGTATAATAATAGGCCCCACTCTTGATTACTTTTCCTAATGAGAGTGAAGCACAGCATGGAAAAGTGACAACTTGAGATAATGCGAAATGTCACATTAGCTTTGAGTTTCAATCTCTTCTATAACCAGTCTTCATAAAAACTGCTAATGAGTAGTAAATTGGACTGATTTGAGTTTTACTTCAATTTGCTTCTTGTGCTAATCTTTTGAGAAAGGGTGTAAGACGGTGAACTGACATAGACAACACTGGAACAGGAGATTAGAGCGAGAGTCAAGTGACCTGGGTTAGAGTCTTTGTCTGCAGTCAGCTAGCTGTGTGGTGCTGGGCAAGGAAGGTGAAACAATTAGCGGCTTGTGAACATCTGTCAGGTGCCAAGCCTTGTGCTAGATCCAGAGGAGACAGGTAATAAGGGTACAGCTGTGTTCTCGAGCCACTCACAGTCTAGTGGTGGAGACTAATTTGTAAAAAGATGATTGGATTATTTTTAAAAGATTTTATTTATTTATATATATAAGAGAGACAGAGAGAGCACAAGCAGGGGGAGAAGCAGGATCCCTGCTGAGCAGGGAGCCCAGTACAGGACTCGATCCCAGAACTCTGGGATCATGACCTGAGCAGAAGGTAGATGCTTAACCCACTGAGCCACCCAGGCATCCTCATGATTGGAATATCTTAAGAAGCGTCTCTTCTGGGGTGATGAGCAATGGGCCGCGGGAATTCAGAATATAGTGTGATTAACAAACAAAAATCAATAGGAACACATGATAGTCGGTGCTGTCCTATAATAAATAATGCAACTGATAATTAAAATATATGATTTTAGCATTTTAGGAAGTGCATTGAAAAGGGTAAAAAGAAACAGGTGAAATTAACTTTAATAATATATTTTATTTATTCCAATATTATCTAAAATATTATTTCAGCATATAATAGATACAAAGTTATTAAAGAGATAGTTTACACTCCTTTTTTTTCTATAAGTTTTGAAGTTCAGTGTGTGTTTTATGCTTACAGCACTTACTGGTTCCGACTAGCCACTGTTCAAGTACTTAGTGGCCACAAATAGCTAGTCGCCTGAACAATGTAATAAATCTGCAATTATGTCCAAGAAGACTTAAAGCATATGTGTACCATTCAATGAGGGATTTCTAGCTTAACACATGGAAAAGACCTATGGGATTTAATTCTCTGCAACAGCAGTTTTAATATATGAGTTCACAAACTGATACTAATTGGATACATAAGAATCTTCAAGGAAACTTATAAAAAAGACAGATTCCTAGATCTCTGAGATTCTGAAACATTAGGTCTGGGTTCAGTTTAGGAATCCAGATTTTATAAAAGAACTCTGATTATTACTAAGTGCATTGCAGGCTGGAAACTACTGGTGATAGGCTCAGGAGGCACCTGTGGCAATCGAAAATGTAATTTGATTTTAGGTAGCATTAGCAGAAGGATCTTCCTTTATGTGAGGAAGCCATAAGTTAAGTGCTTTTTGAGAAACTATATCCCTTCTATTTTGGACTGATGTGGAGTCTGGAGCCAGCCCAACCTTTAGTGCTGTGCACTTGCTTAGCTCAGAGTTGATGGTGTTTCTATGTGAGGCTTCAGGGACATGTGCAGATATAATTTCCGCCTTTGGTTTACACTTCCTTTTTTTGCTGGTCTGATATATTTCAAATGAGTTGTCCGAAACCTGGCTATAAAATCATTCCAGGTAACATTACAAAAAAAAAAAAAAAAAAAAAAAAAAAACTCTCATGGACTGTTCTCCACATCCACATCTACCAAATTAGGAAGTTTAGGAAATGAGACCTCAAACTCTAATTTTTATAAATCCCCCAGGCAGCACTTGGTGTGTTGGAAAGGTATTTGGGATGCAGTGACTTAGAGAATCTTTTGGGGAACGTATTGCTTCTTTCATTGCCAGATTTCAGATCTGTTTCACCACCACATACATTGCAGTCTAATGACCTCCCACGGTCGCTGTTTGCTGTTTAGCTCTGCAACTTCTGTGATCCTGTTAGGTTATGCATACTGCTTTTCCTCAACAGTAAAATGGGGATAATTCCTAAGGCTGTTGTTAGTGTTTCAGAGCTCACTTACTTGCCCTCTTATCCACTTCCCATTGCTCTGTTTATAATCTCATCTGGTCTCCTAGCTTTATTTTATTTATTTTCCATTATTTGTTTTGGAGGGGGGTAGAGGGAGAGGGAGAGAGAGAATCTCAAGCAGGCTCCACCCCCACCTGGGAGCCTGATGGAGGGCTGGATCGCAGGATCATGAGATCATGACTGAACTGAAATCAAGAGTCCAGTGCTCAACCTATTGAACCACCCAGGTGTCTCTGGTCTCCTGGCTTTAAATAACCTCTGAGCTGATGACTTCTCAGTTAGTGTCTCTAACTCATCCTCCATCTGTTGCCCAGATCAACTGTGTCCAACCGTATATGTAACATCTTCACTAGAATATCTGAGATATTCAAATCTAACATGCCTGAAACATCACTCCGCAGTTTCTCAGATCAGTTTCCACTATAATCTAACTCGTCTCAGTAAATGACAACTCTAAACTTTCAGTTTTATACGTCAAAAACCTTGGACTCATCCTCGATTCTTGTCTTTCTCTCACACTTTACATTAGCAAATCTTGTCAGCTCTGCTTTTAAAATATACCCAGAAATTGATAACTTTTTTTTTAAAGATTTCATTTATTTATTTGACAGAGTGAGAGAGAGAGAGAGACAGAGACTGCACATGCACAAGCAGGGCGAGTGGCAGGCAGAGGAGAAGCAGGCTCCCCACTGAGCAGAGCCTAAAGCCCCAAAATGGGACATGATTCCAGGGGATCATGACCTGCACCAAAGCAGGATGCTTAACCAACTGAGCCACCCAGGTGCCCTTGGAAGTTGGTAACTTCTCAGCAACTCTAACGTTACTGCTCTATTTCTTGCCTGGATTATTTCAATAGCTTATAAATTATTTTCTTTGCTTCTGTTTTCTCCCTTGCCTCATTGTCTGTTCTCAACCAATTAGCCAGAATGACCCTTTAAAACAGAATTCAAGATCACATTACTGCTGTGCTCTAAATGAGATGGTTTCCCTTTCCAGAGTAAACCCCAAAGTCCTTCTTGTTCCCCACAAAACAACTTTTGCATCTGGAGGTCTGTTTCTTCTATAATCTCTGCTTCTCCTTACTTCCTCCTTGCCTCCCTTGCCTCATGCACGTCTCACAATTCCTTTAACACAATGAAAAGAGTCTTATTTCTGGGAAATAAGGGGAATGCTCTTTACTAGTCAGCCTGTCTGGAGAGTCTGGGCGGGCTGTCTTGTGGTGTCCAAGGATAGACTTGCTGCTGAGGTCTTTGGGCAGGTAGGCCTAGTACCTGTGCCAGCAAGTGGGCAGGTCTGGTACCTGAGTCTGTAGTTGTGGGCCTGAGATCTGGCTCTGTGTGGGTGGGCCTGATCTTGAATCTGTGGGGGGTTACTCAGGTACTGGGAACCACTGCAGTGGGCCTGGCTAACAGACCTGTGGGGGCGAGCTAGTGCCGGTGTGGGCTTGATACTGGGGTCTATGGTGAAGTGGTGTACTCACTTCACTCTCCTTCTCCTACCAAGAAGGTACCTCTTGGTACCTCGTACCAAGAGGGTACCTCTCTGTTCAAGGCTTTGCAGGCCTGGGAGCAGGAAGGAGTGGGTGGTTATGTTCACTGTGTTTTTTCTTACTTTTGTGTTCTACCCTGCTGCTGCAAGTTCTCACCTGGAATCCTTAGTGCTTGTGAAGATATTTTCATTCATGGACAGTTGTTCCAATTGATGTTTCTGTGAGGGGACAAGCATTGGAAATTCCTGTGTCACCATCTTGCTGATGTCATTCTCTTCATGTTTTTCTAACAATACCATTGAAAGTTCTGAGCAAACTTCTCAGTCTTTTTTTTTTTTTTTCAGTCTTGAAAGATTAAAACTCTAATAGCAGAATAATAGTTGAATGTGGTTGATATTCTGCGTAAAAAAATTCCTACTTTATGCTTTTTATATCTTACCCAGAGATGCCTGTTTAAAAGCTGGTAAAGACATTGTCCATTTGAAGACATAGTCTGTTTGTCAGCTGAAAAGGATTTCTCAAATCCCCTGAAAAAGGTTGGTGTAAATGCTAACATGGGGAGCGTGATAAGCATTTACACTAGGCAGTGATTTTATGGCTTGACCATACTCACTCCCTGAGAGCCCCTAGTACTAAATAATGGGTTAATGTTGCACTAAACATGACCCACCCTTTGACTGTGACATGTGGAACTTCCCCCTTCTCTTGGCTAAGTTGTCCCCAACTGATGGACAACCATGGGAATGAGAAACAAATGAAAAAAGGCTGCTAGTCATGAACAGGGTTGCTTTCTCCCTTTGGCTCATCAGCTATGGAGGATCTCACAAGAATGTAAGCTCCTGCCTTCCCTACCCAAAATCATTCATTTGTATGCCCTTTGCTTGTAGATCAGCCCTACTGAATTTTCAATCCAATCCTGACTGGATAGTTCAATATGAACAACCTCAGTTTTACTGAAAGGTAGAATCTTGAATTAGTCATCTTGGTTCATTTGAGAAGGTACAGGATTTAAAACTCCAGGGCCTCTGACAACTTTAAATTATGGTCTTGGGAAAGAGAACTGTGAATATGGGTGTGCTCAATTTCAGCTCTTGACAAAGAAGGAGCCTTAGTAAGGGAATCCTTTCTTGAAGAATTACTAGTTTCACTCCTTAGCCCTTTCTTTCTGAATAGAGGTACAAGGTGGGTAGGATGTTCAAGGAATTAAGTCCTAATCTTTATGTTTTTTTGTTTTGTTTTTAAGTTAATACAGTTCTTTCCAGGACTATGTAGACAAATTTTCATTGAATGACTAAAATCAAAGTAACCATCTTATTTGCTCCTGAGAGAAAAGGTTTTCCATGGGTAATGGGTGTTATAATTTGAAACGCTTCCCTATGTGTTCTCCTCCTCAATACAATGGCATCTGGACTATAGAGTTTTAGTTTGAAGACTCTTAGGAAAGGTAATAGAAAGGAACATTATGATATAGAGGAAGTGTCTGCCAGACAGGAATGAGAAGAAAAAATAAAGGCCTTTCAGTTCTCTGAGGAAAAGGATAGATGGAACTTAAGAGAAAACAGATCAGATGTTAATCATTTCTACCCATGTGGCCCATTTGCCTCACCCAACTCATCCTTGGAAGGTGGGGGCAAAGTATATAAAGACAAAATGTAGAATTTGTGTAAGAAATGGATATAAGAAGAGCTTGTACCCTGCTTCCTCTTTGATTTTCTGGAAGTTAACTACCTAACAGAATTGCAAGCATTAGCACTGGTATTTGTATGGGTGCCAGGCTGAAGAAAATTATGGTGTGATATGTTTATGTAGAGACAAGTCTAGCTACCAGAAGTTTCCTTTAGCTCCAGTATAGAAAGGATGCAGAATGTCCTTGTATAATCAGAGGAGAAGAAGCAGAGATAGCTGAGAGTGGAAAGCCAGAAGGCCTTCTTTGGGTCAGGGCCTTATGGAGGTTGTAGCTGAGAGTTTGGATAATCTGAACTATGAATGGAAGCCAGAATATGCCAATTAGAGTGGGCATGGAGATCTACCAGTCATGCTAAGAAAATAGCCAAGTTTCACCAGCCATAAATTTCAGTAGCATATACTAGAGGGATTTAAATAATCATAAGGGGCAACCAATATTTTTAAGGAAGCCAACCAGCTTCTAGAGGGAAGAACAAGGGACAACTCTCTGGTTTAGGGATCCTTCTACCCTCTGCCATTAGGATATTTAAGATTTTATGATATTATTTATATTATATTCGATATTATTTATATTTATATTATTTATGATATTATTGGCTTGGAGAAAGAAAGATGGAAGAAACCTTGAAAGATTTTGCAAGTACCAGAAGAGATTACATTAATCTGGTCACTTAATGTGAACATGATTGAGTTATTTGACTTGATAAGCTTAAATTTTCCCACTGCCCAGTAAAATTGGGGACTTAAGAGCAAGATAAGATCAGTCAAAGGAAATAAAAGAAAAAATATTTTTCATGTAACTGAGTTTGTAATATGTTAATTTATAATGCAATTAAGTCACAAGCTTGTAATACCTGAAAAGTGACAGGGTGCCTCTCCTTGAAGGTCCTTCTCTATCCAATTCCACTTATCACTGGGTTTTAATATGTGTGCTTTTATTATGTGATTTGGAGAAATAGCCCTACTTCTGGGGTTCTCAATTTTATTTTTAAGGCTCTGTGTTGAGATTTTTTCTCAGGTGTAAAATTTATAAATTTTAGTGTCTAGAACACGTATCAGGGCTGAAATGGGAGAGAGTCTGTGATCAGTGGCAGGAACAACTGTAAATAGGAACCCATGCAGGGCACAGATCATGAACCGTAAACATGCTGTGTGAGCTAGGGAGCAGTTCCGGACCGGGTCAGTTTCTCTGCTCCAGCGAGGTAGAGCTTCTTCCTCTGCATCTACTCTCTTGCCATGCAATTGGCTAGGCTAATGAAACATCGGAATACTAGGAGTTCAAGCCCTCCAGCAATAGGATAAAGACAATGTGTTATCATGGTATTGGTTCAAGGAATTGATAGTGCTTAGCTGCTTATCCTCTTTCCCCATTTATTACTGCTCTCTCCTTGTGATATTTTTAACTACGTGTATAGCCACTGGTGTTCACATTGTGCAGTCTTTGTGGAATGCAAGGCAAATTCCTGAGAGCACCCATTTCAGAAATAGAACTCAGGTTAACAAACATTTACTGAACCTATTTGTGTTGGTACTATATTAGGTGCAGTGGATACAGACATAAGCCATGGCCCTTATCTTTGAGGACCTTGCGTTATAGGGGAATCTGAGTTTGGGGTATTTTGTAGGGTTAGTTGAAAATAATGATAAATGTAGTGATGATGTTAATAACAATAATAACAACTACTACTTGGCACCTACTTTTCAGACAAGGCTATGTGTTTTACATATATTGCCATCAATTCTTTTGACAATAGTGCAAGAAAATACAATTTATTTGCATTTTAATCAAATAACTTCCCCAGTTAATTCAGATACATATATAAAACACTGAGCCAGAAATTGAACCCAAGAGTGTGTCTTTCCATTGTAACAACTTATCTAGCAATTGAATATACCTTGGCAAAAGAAAGATATAATTCATAATAGGTTCATGGATGCCAAGAAAAATCTTACCAAAGGAGCCATGCTGGTGTGGAAAAGAACAGTTAGAACAGGATTCCACAATTTCTCAAGACCAAAAGAGGAGGGTTTTGGAGCTACCTTTCCTGTTTATACACAGGGAAAGCACCATTTACTGAAAAGGTAGATCAGTGTCTGAAGGCATTGTTCCTGAGCTCAACCCCCTTCTGAACATCGTAGTTTCTTCCCTTTTCTTCTTAGGTCTCTGAGTCCAATAGAGTCAACCTCCTAATTCTAGCCATTTTGAAATAAAGTGATGTTTCATTTTAGATATGAACATGAATTTAGAGAGAACCAGTAGATATTTTTGTTAAGCCAAGCAAAATAAGTTTTGTTTTACGCTTATTATACCTTTACTTTATGCTTTCAAAGTAGAACATAGGACTTTTTTGCGAGTCGAATGCATCCTTTTGTGTATCCAGTAGATGTCAGCATTGGGCTGTTTCTGACCATTCAATCCATCTCCATATTATTTTGAAAGGACCATAAATATTCAGTATGAAATATACTGAGATGTAAAATAGCAGGTGCAGCAAATCTGTGGTGAGGATACATTTAATGGGTGAAGGATTCAATATTCCATCTACCGAGCAAACAACTGTATATAAAAACCCCATCTGTAGCTTTTTTATCCATGTCCATTTTTAAAAATCAATTTATTTCAAAATACCAGTATACTGTTTTGTAGAAGATAGCTTTATACAATTAAGTGACAAAATGGATTAAAGTCATTGACATAAATGTAAATATTTGAGTAATTTTAGGTTGCATCTGCTTAAAATCAGAAAGGGACACTGAAGGGTTTTTAAAAAATCTCATTAGGCTATAATTTCAGCCATAAAGTTTTTGGCAAAGTGGTTTTTTGAATTACTCTTTCTTTCTGCTCAATAGTAAGATTCTAGCTCCTCTGGAACACATTAAAACCACTTCTGGTAATATGTACCCCAATAAAGCCAAATGGATGGTTGATCAACATTAAGTGGAAGATAATATGTATAATTCATGCTTCCACCAGATTCTAAAGTTGACACAAGTATTCGAGATTCTTGGCATACAGAACACAAGTTTCCTAGGAAATTGCTCAGTTCTGTGGTTGAACTAAGTAGATCAGGCCTTGTATTAAATAGAAGTGGATTAAGAAGTCAAGACATCCTTGTTTCTTTTAGAGTTTTACTTGTCCAGCCTTTGTCAATTCATTATATGTAAATATATGGTAGCTGAGGGAGAAAACCTGGAAAAAGCTAGAGAAATCTTTTAGCCCAGCATCTTCATGAGGAAACTGATGATCAAAGAGGTCTTGCTTGAGGTGTAAGACCTAGCGTGTAAGCATGAGTCTTTTTTTGGTATTCTAGTTCATTTTAGAACAACAACAACAGGGTGCCTGGGTGGCTCAGTGGGTTAAAGCCTCTGCCTTTGGCTCAGGTCACGATCTCAGGTTTCTGGGATTGAGCCCCACATCAGGCTCTCTGCTTAGCAGGGAGCCTACTCCCCCCCCCCCACACCCGCCTGCCTCTCTGCCTACTTGTGATCTCGGTCAAATAAATAAATAAAATCTTTAAACAAACAAACAAACAAACAAAAAAACCCAACAAAAACCCAAATCTATCTATCTATCTATTTATCTATCTGGAGAACATGTACAAAATTCTGTAGTAGACTCCAAGCAGAATTAAAAATTATCCTTATTTCCAAGGATTTTGGAAGATCATTGAAGAATCAGAAACATTAATAAAACAGCCAAATACATTTTGAGAAATTTAATGACAGCGGTATGCTCAGGATACAGATAAAAGCCACTTAGCTTAGTTAGCATGTTGATTTCTAAACAACGAACCATTTTTTGCTTGAAAATTCTTCCAGGAGTTATGTTACCAAACTAGAAACAGAGAGCATCATTATTTAATGAGGGAGCCCATGGGGTATGAAGATGGCTTGACAGACCTACATTGTGGTGTTTGGGTTTTTTCCCCCCTAAGTTGAGAATCAGTTTAGTCCAATATTTTGTAAGTGCTTATAAATGCCTGTTTCAGAATCATCTCAGGTATCAAAATTCAGAAGGATATATGGCCTAAAAAGCAGAAAAACAAAAATAAAAATAACAGCAATTTTGAGGCACAGCCAGATGAACAGTTGAAGGAACCACTGATCTAGCCTGTACTAAGCCACCCACATTGATTCATCTTGATAACAACAGCATGAAATTTGTCACTATAATGAATATAATCTTTGGCCCTATAAGAAAACCACGCTAGATGGTTCATATAGAAATGAAAACCGTTAACTGCGGCCTCGCTTATATTCTCTTCTTACCCACAAAACTCTTGGGTCACTATATGTGATGACTACATACAGAGTGAGTAAGTGGTTTGAGGCTCTGCTAATATGTATATCTGGTCAAATGAATGTGTTAACATGGCATTCCAAGTATGATCTACCTTAAAATAATTTAGGTGGGTTTCAATGGTCACACAATAGACTGCTATTTGGAGATGATGGTTTAGCAAATCTTTTCCTTGCCTTTTCCTGAATGATGGGAAAGAATACTTTTATGAACACTATATATTTCCAACCATTTTTTCTCATCTGTTTGGGACACTGCAGTGAAACACATTAGGTCATAACTCAGTACTGGAGGAAAATTCTGATGATGAACCTAGCTTGTTCAAAGCATCTTTGACATTAATCTGCCATATGCAATCACTATGTGGGAGATTGAAGACCATATTTCAGTTTTGTGTACCAGAACACAAAACCCTATCATACGCTTAATCCAAACCGTTGGAGAGATAGTCCTCCTCGGATAATAAGTGTACAGTAAAAGTATGGACAGATTCTACGAAATAGTTACCCAGTTTCTCAAGTCATATACTGCGTGGTGTTGTGATTAGTGATAAAAAATTAGCATGCATTCACCTGGACTTTTGTGAGCCAGAATTATTCTCACCAGTGGAAAGAAAATGTGCTTTAATACTCTAGTAGCTTTTCATTTGGATTAACTAACAAACATTCTAAAGAATGCCTTTGGTATACATTCAACATTCCCTGTTTCTGTATGTAGAAGAAGGAAGGGGATTGGGATATAGCATAGGGAGATGGTTATGAGGGTACAGTTCAGAGACTGGGCATAGCTGTTCTTACTCTCTGTTGGTATGATGGTGTTTGGAAACGGAAGTCAAGTTTGCATATAACTTCACTCATCTTAACTAGATTTGTTCTTTTTGCAGATTTAATTCATAGGTTTTAAACATTCAAAGGTCGGTTTTCTTTACCAAGATCTTCATTTATCTCTAAGATGAATTATTTTAGCCTGTTAATTAATCTTGTTTCATTACTCTTGATAGTTTAATCAATCAGTTGCCTTTTGTCCACACTCCTTTCTGCCATTGAGTAAGGAATTTTCTTTGGGGTTGGGGACTCAGGAAATAAGGTCAGATATTGGAGAGGGAGTATCTGTGTCTTGTTTGTTTGTTTTTTTCCCCCACGAGTATCCTAGAAATCTAATTTTTTTTCACTTGAGACCATGTATTTTGGTTTCAATGGCTAGACTTTGATCATTACACCAAATACCATCTCACTGATGGATATTGATTATGAAGTTGATTAAAATGATTGGCTCTAATGGACCATAATCCCATGAGGAGAATGCGGACTTCGGGTTCAGTTGACTCTTTGCCAGTCAGAGAAACAAATATCCTGGTGCCATACTATTGCTGTTCAATGTCCAGGGACAGTCTATTTATTTTTGCCAGTGTACCAAACTAGGCTCAGAGAGTTTTACTGTATTTTTGCTGGTGTTAACTCTGCGTGTGTGTATGTGTTTGTCTCATAGGTAGTTTTGTTTGAATATTATTTGAATTTTATTCATCACAAAAATGAGAGTGATCTGCATACCTTTTAATTCAGGGTTAGCTCTTTTTCCTTGATTTTCCCTTCAGGCTGCCTGTCAGTGCTTCAAAAACATCAACAACTGATAGATTTCTATACAGCTGCCTGGGCAGCTGTGGTAATGAAATGTGAATGTGCTTTCACATTATCTGAATGCTTCTGCTTGGGATTATAAGAAGAAAGAAAGAACTGCATTTTAAGAAGATGTTGGCATTTTCTTCAAATGTTGTTCTGAAAATGGTGAAACTTAAAATAATTTATCATTCCAGGGCTGTTTTAGCTTTATTGTTCTAACAACAAGATACCCTCCCATTAAAATCCTTTGTGTGTGTGTCTTTCTCTCTCTTTAGAGCTCATTATAACAGAAGTCAGGAGATCTGACTCTCAGAGACAGCATAGTAATAAGCACCAAAGTGTTGTCCTCAAAGAAATGAGATCCAATCCTGCATGGGTGAAACATTAGAGCAAAGAAAAAGGCCATTTCAGTGTTTCCTATGTGTATAATCATATGATTTACCATGATTCAGAAATTATTTTCTGTAATTTTAATGAGACAGGTTATGTCTCCACTGAGTAGGAGGAGTATTGTAGATTATTTTTTGCATCATATTAATCTGACAATGAGACATTCTTTTCTAGAAAAAAGGATTTAAAGTCTACATAAAATCAATGCGATCAGACTCTGTGTTTCTCTTACTTTCCTGAAATATGCAGAGCAGATGATTTTATTTTAGTTTTTAAATTAAAATTTAACAATTTCTGGTCATCCACAGAGAATCAGTGATAAATAATGTTTAGACGAACAAACTCAACAGGCTGACTCTGTCTCCAGCCTAAGGCATCCCTATGTGTGGATTGCCCTGAGACCCCAGCCAGGGAATAAGCTAGATGCCCAAATGTCACTGCTGGAAAAATACAATGTATTCCAGAGTCAGTCATTCGGGGTCCTGAGGCTGCCAAGAACACTCCGCGTCAGTTGGCACAGAGAACGTTTCGGCAGGGAGGAGGTGTAAGGGAAGAGTATTCCCACCCCATCAGGAACAAAAGGAGATAGCTCTTATAGTTCTTATGAAAATATACAGATTTTAGAGACTGTAACTGGGGTGTCCCGTTAGTGAAATGTTTGTTAAGAACCATAATGAGAAGCAGCAAATACTGTTTCACCTCAATTCACTACAACGCTTGAAGTGAACATGTACACACATCTTAAAATCTTAAACTGCCACAGGAAAATTTGCCTTAAGATACAACTCAAGGGGAAACATGGTCAAAAGCACTGTGGAGAAATACACTTGTTTAATCTTTTTCCTTTACAATAAAAATCCACAGACTCTCAGACAACATTTAACAACATTATAGAAGAGTATTGTATTTCTGCTTGCCCCAAAATGTAATATATTTCCTCCGTATTTCTGCTTCAACCTTTTAGTCTCAAGCTTTATTCCAGGAAAGTAGCTCTGAAAACACCTGTCTTTTTGAGAGTGAAATTTTATGGAATCATTGATTTGCCCTATTTAGGAGTAACAGAAATTATTTTCCTCATTTAGTATAGAATCTTACTAATTTGTCTGTTTTGGTTTATGTAGGTATATGCACCACATTTAAAGATTCCTAACCCTAAGGGAAATCCTAGGTACATAACTTAAAATAATGTAGTTCATGCAGGTACGTTCTATCAACAGTTAATTCAAACTAAGTACCCAGGGATCCATACAGTTAAACTGTGATTTTTTTCCATAAGCTTTTGGGTAAAGTCAGAATAGATAGTAATGCTCTTGCTGAAAGATCAAAGAATTTCCCTCAGCACAGACATATAGTTGAGGAAGCTCCAGAATTTCCTCTTTTAAAAAAATTTTTTTTAAAAAGGTTTTTTAAGATTTTATTTATTTATTTGACAGAGAGAGAGAGAGAGAGCACAAGCAGGGGGTAGTGGCAGGCAGAGGGAAAGGAAGAAGCAGGCTCTCCGCTGAGCAGGGAGCCCAATGTGGGGCTCTATATCAGGACCTGGGATCATAACCTGAGCCAAGGGCAGACACTCAACCAACTGAGCTACCCAGGTGCCACCCACTGCCAATTTTTTTTAGTCATGTACAATTAATCGTGCTATCTTAGTTTCAGGTACACACTGTAATGATTCAACAATTTTATACATTTCTCAGTGCTCATCAAGATGAGTGTACTCTTTTTTTTTTTAAGGTTTTTTTTTTTTTTTAATTTATTTATTTGACGGACAGAGATCACAAGTAGGCAGAGAGGCAGGCATAAAGACAGAGGAGGAAGCAGGCTCCCTGCCGAGCAGAGAGCCTGATGCGGGGCTCAATCCCAGGACCCTGGGATCATGACCTGAGCCGAAGGCAGAGGCTTTAACCCCCTAGCCACCCAGGAGCCCCAAGATGAGTGTACTCTTAATCCCTTTTACCTATTTTGCCCATCCCACACACCTCCCCTCTGACAATCATGTTTTTCTCTGTATTTAAGAGTCTGATTTTGTTTTTTGGGGTTTTTTTTTGTTTTTGTTTTTGTTTTTTTTGGTCTCTTTTTTCTTGGTTGGTTGGTTGGTTTTGTTTCTTAAATTCCACGTAGAAGTGAAATTATTTGATATTTGTCTTTCTCTAACCAAATTATTTTACTTAACATTATACTCTCTAGCTCTATCCGTGTTGTTGCAGAAAGCAAGATTTCATTCTTTCTTATGACTGAGTAATATTCCATTGCATGTATATGCCGCCTCTTCTTTATCCACTCACCTATGAATAGTCACTTGGGCCGCTTCCGTATCTTGACTATTATAAATAAAACTGTAGGAAACATAAGGGTGCATATCTTTTTGGATTAGTGTTTTTGTTTTCTTTGGGTAAATACCCAGCAGTGGAATTACTGGATCATATGGTAATTCTATTTTTAACTTTTTGAAAAACCTCTGTACTGTTTTCCACAGTGATTATACCAATTTACAAACCCAACAACCGTGCATGAGGGATCCTTTTTCTCCATATCCTTACCAACTCTTGTTATTTCTTATGTTTTTGATTTTGGTAATTCTGACAGGCATAAAGTGATATCTCATTGTGGGTCTTTTTTTTTTTTTTTTTTTTAAAGCAGGCCCCATGCCCCAGTGTGGAGCCCAACAGGTGGCTTATACTCACGACCCTGAGATCAAGACCTGAGCTAAGATCAAGAGTCAGACGCTGAACCAGCTGAGCCACCCAGGTGCCCTGACTGCATTTCCCTGATGATTAGTGATGTTGAGCATCTTCTCATGTGTCTGTTGACCACCTGTATGTCTTCTTTGCAAAAGTGTCTATTCAGGTCCTCTGCTCATTTTTTAATGGGATTCTCTGTTTGTTTTTGGTGTTGAGGGGTATAAGGTATCAGGTAGAATTGTTCACTTGTTTCAGATCCAGTTTTGTACCAAACACTACCACACATTCCTATTTTTCTAGGCATAGAAGTTGGGAAATATTACAAATGTTACAAAGATTATATAAAACTAGGGTCTTGTTCTTAAAGAACTGATGGTTGGGGGTATTTAGAAGTAAGATCCCCATAAGAAACACCTATCAGGCTGTATTCACTGGAGCAGAACCCAGCTCAAGCTGCATGTGTGAGATGGCATAAGGTGTATCTTCAGGAACTGGACATTTTCCACCCAGTATTCGAGTTTATTATTTTTTAGCATCTGATGCTGAGAGCAAGGATTCTGGGTGTCATGGTTTGGGTTCCTTCCAAAGTAGATCCTGAGGATTCCAGGGCATTTAGTTTCTTAGGAGGGATTCCAGGAGAAAGGGAGAGAGGGACATAGAAGGCAAGACAGACAATAAATGGCTTCATCCGTTAAGCATCTCATCTTCATCTCGTTGTGCATCTCTGGGGGACACTGAAATAGGCACTTTAGAGTTAGGTCTCCCTTGTATTCTCTTGTTAGTCATTGGTTACAGGCTGCTTCTAGGGCGCATTAATATCCTTGCACTTCTGACCTGCCCATGCATGTAAAGAACAGGCCTTAGTAACCAGAGAAAGCCCTCATGTGTTTGCAGGTGCTGACAGTGGTGTTTGGAAGGTGTATACAGAAATGGTGAATGTAGAGAACATATGGGAGGACACTGACAGCATCTGCTACAAGAGGTCAGAGATAGAAGGTTCAAAGATCTTGGATCAATCTCACTTTGGCAGTAGAATGAAATAATATTTTAGACTGAGGTTAACACAGAATATGAGGCAAATGTTACAGAAAGCAGTATTTCTTTTGGAAATACATTAGGAAGACATCATTTTGTACACTGGCATACATTTTCTCAATAGATCCAACTTCCACGTTTGTGTTAAGCTTTGGAAAGAGCTGTCTCAGCAGTAGAGCAGATGATGTGGTTGGCTTGCGATCGGGGGGTGACGTATGAAAAAAATACTGTCTTTAAACATTGGAATCATATTCATTCTTCGAAAGGCACATGAGACCTGAGATGGAGAAAATAATATAACTCGTGTTTTCACAATTAATTAGGGCATGCGCTCTTTGGATGGAATCCTAAGTGTAATTACCTGCCCTGTTTCACTTCTCTCTCTCTTTCTCTGTAAGACTGAAGTAAATGCAACTTAAATATGCATAAGATGTGACTCCATTTATATCTAAAGACCAAACTTAATGGAGTCATAAATGGGTCCACTCTTTGGGTGTAATTGGGAGGTGTGGCAGGCTTGGGACGTGGAATGGATTACAACCACCTTTCTTAGCAATCAATTAAAGCTCTTTTAATGATTAACACAATAAATTCAGGAACTAAACAGATATAAGGGATTAGCTACCAAAAGGTAAACCGCAGACTCTGCTTTTCAAGATAAAACACTAGGAACAGGAATGTAAACAATGCTGTGTTACAGTAAAATGTGTAAGAAATTAGAGCTCTTCATTCACTTCTTACTTCCTTGAACAGGGATTAGAGAAAAACAAATCTAGAGTCAAGAGGGAGGAACAGAGAAAATGAGGAGAGAAAGTGCAAATATCATGATTACACCTCAATGACCCTATTATTTGGAAATACTTTCTAAGTAGCGTTCTCGGGGGTGGGGGTTGCTTTTCTCCCCTAACCTCCTAATAACCCCTACTGTTCTTAACTCTGGATTTCTGTCATACCTCTTTTATCTGAGTCCCTCACTGGATTAGAGGAATAGAACTGAGGCACTGAGATGTTGGAATGTGTAACCGTAGAGTCTGAGAAGTTCATTACGCTACCACCGTGTCCCGAATTCCTAGTTCAATGGCTGACCATAACATGTGATCAGTACATAACTGTGTATGGAGAGAATACATGGTAGATACATTAAGGAGATTTCCTAGTGATACCTAGCCAGAGTTCCTGATTCCCAAGTTCTAAGAGCCCCAGAAAGACCTTGAAACCTGTCCATAGGAAATGGGGTTCAGAGGTATTTGACGTGGTAGAATAACAGGGGAAGGGGAAACTTAATGGAAGGTAGTGGCAGGGTTATGGAAAGAAAAACTTGCATGAGTTAAAAGGAATGTGCTGTGATGGAAAGTCAGCAACTGTGCTGAGTGAGGGAAGGAACAGTGAATCTGCACTAGGAGGAGACAACACTTCAAGACCTCTCTGATTTCCCAGGCTGACTTCAAGTTCTCCTTTCTCTGTCACTACCTTTTATATATACTGTGTTTTCACTTTCACATGTATTACATTGTATTGTCATTATTTTTTGTAGGTCTAACTCTCTGCTCTTAACCCCAAGATAAGTGCTTGAGATGTTAGGTACTAGTGAGAGAGGTAACAGGACTCTTTAACTGCTTTCTGGATTGTGCATAAACACTGCCCATGGACAAGGCATGGCAATCCTTCTTCCAACACCTTCTGTTTTCTCATGTGCTATGCCTTTGCACCTGTTACCTCTCCTCATGATGCCTTAGATCCGCTGGTATGTTTGGCCAGCTCCTACTCATCTTTAAATCTCAGACACACTATGTTCTCTGTGAAGCCTTTGACTAGCAGACTGTCTTCTGGTGTTCACGCCCCATAGAGAGCACTTGCTGCATTGTATTGTAACACCATACTTGTGCCTTTCTGCCCAGCTCTGCCTCAGTAGTCTCCATAATTCCTGCAAATCTTACCATGACTCCAGGCTTACCAAGAAAGAACTATCTAGAAAGTACTTGAGCAGTTACCTATGTCTTACACAGGTAGGCACAAAGCTGAGAGTGCTTTCAGAACTCCAGAGCTTTGGCCCTGGATGTAGAGACAAATGTATATGCAATCTCTGAACTTGTCTTTGTTACCTGCTCAGAAACCTCTTCTCCTGCCACTTTTAGTCCACCCCACTCTCTCTGAATATGATTTCCATGATAATTATCTTTTTTTTCCTTCTTCTATCTCATTGGTGGGGGTAGGTAGAGGATGGAATATAGCCTTTGGGCACCAGACTCTGGTGATGTTGGGATAATTTGTTCTCAGAGACATGTGATAGTTCTCATGTCTCTAACTCCATAGCTGCAAGTCTCTGAGGACAGGCACTGGGGCATTTTATCTTTGTATCCCTAGCTCCTAGGGATTTATTAGCTGAATAACTAGCTAAGACTACATAGTTGTTTGGAGATTTCCTTACTACCCTGAGCCTCTAGAATTTGAATGTTAACTACTTCATGCTGAAGGATGATAAACCTTAGCATCAGTGTTCAGTTTCTGACCCAGCTAACATCTAGAAGTTAGGAAACATTAATTCTATCCCTTCTCAGCCAATATTTGGATTTATGGCCAGAAAAGAAGTACTTTAGTTCCTTGAAGCATTTACCTTCATCTATAAATTAAGAACTATGGCTTCCTATCACTTAAAATTGGAGGGATTTACTGACCTTAACCAAATGGTTATCTAGAATTAGCCATGTATTATACTTTGCATTCCTAGGATGTTTTATTCTTTTTTGAAACATGATCAGCCACCATATGTTATTTGATCCTTTTAGCAACACAATGGAGAAAGTGAGGCAGTTATTACGAACTCAAATGGTAGAATTAAAAAAAAAAAAAGACCCAGGGAAGCCTTGTGACTTTGCATAATCTTACAGCCAGTTAATGACAGAGCTACCTCATCTTTAATATATAGGCAGAACATTCACAACATTTCTTCAGCTCTTAATGTGTGCCAGGCTCTATTCTATGTATGATACATATATTAACGATTAATATCTTTATGACTACCCTCAGAAGGTTGTCTGAGGGTTGATGGGCTGAAATTTTGTCCTAATTCTTAACTCCTTCTTGTCTGGTTCTTCACATCTCTGCCGTGGTTTCATTGTGGGAGAAACATATGCCTTCACTCCTTGGCTTGGCCATGTAATCTACTCTGCCCAGTTATATGTGGGCCAGCATGATATTGGCCTTACAAGGCCTTTTGTGTTTCTCCTCTTCCTCCTGCACCTCTGTCGTTGCCATAGAGAAACCTGCCCAGCAAGGAGGAAGGATGTTCCATACAGAGCTGCCCCAGTTGTTGCAATGAGAAGTAGAGAACCACTCCTACCCCCTAGCCAAGCCCAGCATAGATCAGCTAGACCCCAGCCTATTGGCAGATCTGTAAGAATGATTTTTCCTTAAGCTACTAAGTTAAGAGTGGTTCCTTAGGTAGAATTATTGTGGCAATGGGTTGCTGACATACATAGATAATATTACTTGTTTTTCTTAATTTATGGATAAGGAAATCGAGGCACAGAAAGGGTAGGTGATTTGCTAAGTGTTGCTCAGTAAGCAGAGGATCTAGAATTCAAAGTCAGGTAGTCTGTCTCAGTGAAAGTTCTCTAATCTCACACAACTGTGTCTCTAATATTCTAATGGGAGTAATTCTCAAAGGATACATAATTATTTGGGAATTCTGTTTTGAAAAAGGAAGCAGAAAGGCAGTGTGGTCTAAAGAAAAATCTGCAAGGATTTTGAAGTTAGATATTCCCAGGTTCAAATCTCAGCTCTGCCACTGACTAGATACATAGCTTTGTGTAAATTATCTGATGACTCTGAATTGTAGTTTCCTCAGAAAAATAAAGGTAGTGAGTATTCATCACTTAATCAATTCCATTCACTGAGCAACTTTTCTGTTCTAGATACTGTTCTAGGTACTCACAATACTGAAATGAGCAATATCAAATAGCTACAGTCTAGAAGTAAAAACAGTACACAGCAAGACAAAGGAGATGGTAACTATGTGGCACAGGACAGATCAGGAGCATGGATAATGGGATCCTAATCTTGTGTATTTGTCAAGGGTCTCCAGAGAAACAGAACCAATAGGATATACAGTACCCTATTTATTATAAGATTTATTATAAGGAATTGACTCATGATTATGGAGTTTGAGAAGTGCAAGATCTGTTGTCAGTAAGCTGGAGGTTCCCCCAGAAGCTAATGGTATAGTTCTACTCTAAGTTCAAAGGCCTGAAAAGCAGGAGAGCCAACAAAGTAAGTTATACTCTGAGTCTGAGTCTGAAGGCAGGATAAGAGAGCTGTCTCCGCTCTAAAACAGGCAGAGAGAATGAATTGTCCCTTACTCAGCCTTTTTATTCTACTCATGCCTTCAAAAGATTGGCCCAGTCAAGTTGACACATGAAATTAACCATCGTATGCTGATTTTGGAGGTGATCAAGGAAGGCTTCCCAGAAAAGGTGGCACTCAATATTGAGTCTTATATAAAAGTGCATGTGTAAAGCATTAGCTTAACATATATTAGATGCTCATTAAATTCTAGTTTTCTTTCTAGTCACAAAAACAAATATTACCTTCTTGGCCTACCAAGAACTTTTCAGGCCATAAAGCATGGGGGATTTTTTTCTCCTTATGTGCTGAGCTAAAGAAATGCTGACTCTCTTACTGATGATGAGGGTCATGGGCATGGTTCATTTGTAATTGCACAACATAATTCTACCCCCAAATAGAATGCTTTCTGATGGTGTTTTAAAATCTCCAATTGCTTTTTACTTATGAGGTGAATTTACAGTGAGTTATGTTACAAGGTAATTTAACGTGACAAGACACACCATACTAAACATTCACAGACACAGTTTTGTTTCTCCCTCGAGAAGAAGCTGTTAGAGTAGAGTGGTAATCGCTGTAACAGGATCAGCATGGGGGAGATTGATCACACCTAGGAAAGTGACCTCTTGGAGTTTCTTTGCAAAAGGCACACCTTTCCTGTTGATTGATTACACATCAGGGTGACCATCCCTGGATGGGAAAACCCAGTGTGGTCCTTACCTTCTGCTAGCACAGGCACTTTTTTTTTGTTAGGGTTCATGAAAGATTGATGTGCAGCAGCTGTGGTGTAGGGTCCCAAATATTCAGGCCATGAAAATCCAGCTAGTTTTGAAAAGAGAGAAAAGGATTTATTACCCATGAGTATAAATACAATAAGCTCAATTCAAAATGGTGATTCAATTTGAATAAACCCACGGAGAGCAGTCCTTTTCAGAATTGTAGAGAAGGGGACTGAGATATCATAGAAGAAGAGGCCACTACCCTCTACATCCTGTTCCCAACATGCCTAGGGGTTTCTGGTATATTGATAGTTTTCACTACTCAATTTTTGTTCCGGATCATTACTCTTTCACTTTCATAGAACAGCTGTTCATTAAGGCTCTCTCCATCCTCCACCCCAAACTATCAGCATCATCACCTAACAGTTACTTCCCCTCCTTCCTTGAAGAAATTGACACTGGCTTTATAATCCTTTTCTTCACCACATTTCTCTCTACCTTCCAAGTTACTTCAATATCCAAAATGTAGTATGTCCCTTCCAGTCTCTCTCAACTTCAGGGAACTTTACCTTTTTTTACTCACTCCCCAGAGCACATCAACACCCACTGTCATTCACTGCCTCAATTCTGAAATATTAATTTAAATCTCTGACCACATCTTTCTCTCTTTTCCTATTTTTGTCTCTTCCTCTATCATTACTAGGTTTATCCAAATTCCTAGGACTGCTAATCCCTTGATCCTTTTACCTTTCTTCTGTTAGCTCCCTCTCATTGTCACTTCTACCCAGTTTAAATCCTATTGTCTATTACTTTAAACATTTGGGGGTGGGGAGACCTGTTATCTCAAATTCTTTGTCTTATTCTCTTATGTCTCAGCTATCTGGAAAATCTTCAACTTTAAATCAATCTGATCTGCCCCCGACCCTTTTCCTTATCCGGGATGCTGAACATTACAAAACAAAGATATTAATTACACAATTCTGAAAGTAAGTGCCATTTAAGTGCCAGTTAATACCCAGTGCTCATTATATCATGTGCTCATTACATCTCCTCATGTCCATCACCCAGTTATCCCATCCCCCCACCGCTCTTCCCTCCAGCAACCCTGTTTGTTTCCTATTATTAAGAGTCTCTAATGGTTTGTCCCCCTCCCTGATTTCATCTTCTTTTATTTTTCAAATTTCTTATAATAAAAACTTCATTCTCTGATTTATCATTCTTCCTTGTTTTCCACATTAGACAATTACTAGGACCTGTCAAAACTACCTCCAAAATCTTTCTCAAATTCATCTCTTTTTCTTCATCCTACTGCCACTGGATTGCTGCAATAGTCTTTTTATAACCAGCCATTTGGCCTCACGTTGTACCTCAATCCAATCTGTTCTTTGTATCTCAGCCAGAGTGATTTTTCCAAATGCCAACATGACTTCCCAGTTTAAAATCTTTTCTTGCTCCATATTGCCTTTAAAATAAAGTTCAGAGTCTGAAAGGCAGCTTGCAAGTTTTCCATTATCCTGCAAGCTTACCTCTCTTGCTTTATTTCTCACTGATGCCTACCACCTCAGCTTGAAAACTAAGGTGTTAGTCAACTGAATTTCCACAAAGTTGCCACATCTGTTCTTATCTCATGGTCATTGCACATGTTATAGGTTTGAGATTTTTTAAAACCTATTCTTTACTCCACTTCAGGTTTTAATTTAGTTCCTCCTTTATGAGCTTTTAACTGGACCCTACCTTCAAGACCCAGACAAGACCCTTTTATGTTTTTCCATTGTATTCCATCATTTTAATTCTTATCATGCTGTATTGCCATTGTTTGTTTCTGTGCTCTTCCAAACTAGACAATGAGTTTATGAAGGACAGGAATTGTCTTTTCACTGGGTTATCCCTAGAGGTCTTGGTGCAAACTGGAGGTTCAATAAATACTTGTTGACAGAAAAAATTTCAATAGCATAGTGACAATCACTATGCTATTTCTCTGTACTGATTATAGACAGGCATAGATGGTTGGAACCACCAGTAGGCAGGTAGTTCACCTAAAGAAATAAAGAGGAAATGTGGGCAGCTTATTTACCACAACATGGAAGAGAATCAAGAAACAGAATCATAGCAAATTTTGAGTTCATCTTCATTTTGGGGAGTTTTAATAGCTTCTGATATTCTATGACATTCATCTTTATACTCTATCTTTGTTATGAACGGGATGATTCTTTTTTTTTCTTTTTTCTTTTTTTTTTTTTTTAAGATTTTATTTATTTATTTGACAGAGAGAGATCACAAGTAGGCAGAGAGGCAGGCAGAGAGAGAGGAAGGGAAGCAGGCTCCCTGCTGAGCAGCGAGCCCGATGCGGGACTCGATCCCAGGACCCTGGGATCATGACCTGAGCCGAAGGCAGCGGCTTAACCCACTGAGCCACCCAGGCGCCCGAACGGGATGATTCTTTACAAGGTATTTTTTTGGTTGGGTTTTGTTCTGGTTTTTTTTTTTTTTTTGGAGGGTTGTGGGTAAGGGAAGACAATCTCTTATTTCTGAAATCATTCTATACCAGAAGGATCTTCAAATATCATGAGAACATGTAGTATTTTGTTTTTGTGCCAGATGGTTAGGTTTCATTCAACAGTAGCATTTTATTAGAAATGTACTATCATAGATAGTTTCCAGAAGGTTATTTGATATGGATTGTTATGTGGGAAAGAAACTTTCAAATACTCATTTTTTTTTTTACTTAAAACTCTTGAATAAAATAGCAAGAGTATAGTTGGCCTAATGGGACCATTTAAAATTCTGTGCTGCAACTTCTGTTGCTAAAGAGAACTTTTAGGTCTCCCATAATTCTGGGTTGTACCCACTCACTGCTAGTTTTAGTCAGGTTTCAAGGAGGGTGTTTGACAATTGAGTCGTAATGAGGTTTAGTGTACATTTTATGTAACCTTCTAGCAGGTAGGCCAATTAAAATGTTACATCTGAAAAGGCACATATTCTGATTTCTGCCTAGGGATGTAATACATTAACTTACATTTGGACATGCTTTTGCTTTATATCCTTCAATTAATGACATCTCCCAATTTACTCTCTTGGGCTGCTTAGCTCTCTCTCCTCCTGAAGGCCCAATGATAATAAACCCCAAACCATGGATCTGCTCCCATAAAAGACAATTGGTACTCACAGAGCAGAACATGAAAGATATGCCTTATCCATGTCCACGCCTTGGCTAGCTCTTTTTCAGTTATGGTAAAAAAAAAAAACAAAAGTGAGATTGGATGGATTTTTTTTCAAGGACATTTTTTTTCTTTCTAAAACAAAATGAAGCAAAGCAGCCTGGCCAAGAGGGAATTATTACTGTTACTGGAACCCCTTTCTTAGTTTCCTGAGACTACCAGGGTAAGGTAAAGAAAAATGGACCAGTCGTGCGCATGGAATCCTAGAGAACTTTATTGTGTTTATAATGACACCAAGATCATAAAAACAAGCAACATTACAAAATAAATTTAGCCCAATTCGAAGGCAAATAATTTTTTTCATAACATATCTCAATGATTTACTTAAGCAGGAAAAAATGCAGAAGTAAACAATAATAACTAAATATAAAAGTACAGATAGGACAGTTGTGGAAGTATTTAGGCACAGAGAAAGAGAGAGAGGAGGATTAATATGATATGTTTTCTATATAACACAAGATTCTTATTATCAGAATTCGATTGTGCCATGCATGCATTAAATCATGATAGTCGAAGAATTGTAAATCACAGAGGCTAATTACTTGGCAGGTTTTAGATCTGACTTTCAATTTCAGCCCTGTAGGAGTCTGCTTGGACTGTCATAATATATATACACATACATACATATATATATTCATACGACGATTATATGTCTTAAACAACAGAAATTTATTTTCTCAAGGTTCTGAGAGCTGGAAAGATCAAGTCTCTGGAAGGGTTTGGTATCTGGGGAGAGCTCTTTTTCTGGCTTGCAGATTGCAGCTTTTGTCCTCACATGGACTTTGCTTGGAAAGCTCCGAGAAAAAGAGAGAGAAGAGAGAAATCTCTCCTTTTCCTATAAGGAATCTCTCTTTTCCTATAAGGCCACCAGTCCTATTGGGTTAGACCCTCACTCTTATGACCTTATTTAACCTTGATTATCTCCTAAAGACACTATCTCCAAATACAGTCACATTGGGAGTTAGGGCTGCAACCTATGAATTTTGAGGGGACAGACTTCAGTCCGTAGCAGGTCCTAGGAAAGACAAAGATGTTACTAGAACTTAAGAATAAATGTACAGCCTGTTACAATAACAGGGCTATGAGTGAAGAGGTGGACCTTACATAAACTGACTGATTTGGTTACTGAGTGGTTGAAATTATAATCCCAGATCCAACTAACCCAAATTTTAAAAAAGCAATATATAACTAGTGAAACAAAAGGAGGCAAATTGTGTGATAAACATAGAGATGTGCCATCCATTCTTCTTTCAAGGAAGGGCTTGTGGTCAAGCTGCCGGAAATGCTTTTTGCTGGCAGACTCCAGGGGTCGGCCCCTCGTAGGTACCCCTTCAGCTGTAGGGAGCCCCAGGCCCAGGGTTACATGCTTCCCAGGGCAGCCAATACCCAAAGACTAATGGGGATAAGGATAGTAAGAGTTGCCATTTCAACACAGCATGTGAGAGCCCTCCTGGGTCATTTTAGCTCCAGAGTTCCCTGCGGGGTTGGTTGAAACTGTTTTAGGGCATACAGCCTGGCTTCCCTCTCCTCTGTTCTATGGGTGTTTATCCACAGCATGCCCTAATAAGCATCCTGAGCTCTATCTCTCATCTCAGGATCTGTTTCCTGAAGAACCTTACCTGCAATAGGCTGTGATCCTTTTTCATCTGATTCTTCTTTTAAAATCTTCATACAGCATGATCAAAAGCAAAAAGAATGAGATAGTTTTATGTATACTGACAACTGACTTTATAGCCTGATTCATTTGACTGTCACTGTTTCCAAAGATTTTTATTGTTCATTTATTTCTTTTGTGTACAAATGCATAATTTTTGTAAAATTGGATCTTTTTTATATATATCCATTTGTATATGTAAGTATTGTGTGTATATATATGTGTGTATATACACATGCATATACACATTTGTTTGTATGCTTTTCGACTAAATCATGGTCTTTCTTCCATGTCAGTACATGCTTACACAATACACAGACAGTTTCAATTTATCCCCCAAAACTTTTTAACTTAAAAATTTCAAGTCTTGGGTACCTGGGTACTCAGTCTGTGAAGCCTCCGACTCTTGATTTCAGCTGAGGTCATGATCTCAGGGTCATGAGATCAAGCCCTGAGTCAGGCTCCATGCTCAACACTCTTCTCTCTCTCTCTCTCCCTCCTTTGCCCCCACCCGCCGACTCAGGCATGCTCTCTTTCTCTCTCTCTCAAATAACCTTTTTAAAAAATGTCAACTGTTCAGAAATCTTGTGAGAATACACTTTACCTAGATTAATCAATTATCGTTTGCCATATTCTCTGTTCACATATGTATATATATATATGTGTGTATATATGTGTATATACATATTCTGTAGCTTATTTTATTAAGAATATAGTATGGAATACACATAACATACAAAATACGTGTTAACTGTTTATGTTCTCAATAAAGCTTCCAGTCAACAATGGGCTATTAGTAGTTCAGTTTTGGGGGAGTCAGAAGTTATACCTAGATTTCTGAGTGCACGGGGTGGGGCTAGGGGGTCAGTGGCCCTAACCCCAGTGTTGTTCAAGGGTCAACTGAATATATTTTTAACTCAGTTATTTGAAAGCTAGTTGCAGATCTCCATATAGTTCATCCTAACATACTTTACCATGTATTTCCCAAGTATAACAATTTTCACTTAATTCAACAAAGCACAACATAATTATCATACTCCAAATGTTTAATATTGTTATGCTATGTCTAATGTGTAATCCACCTTCAAATTTCCTCAAGTGTCTCAAAATATCCTTTTTTTTTTTTTTTTTTTGAGATCTGGTCAAAAATACACTGAGTTTAGTTGTGTGTCTCTTTAATATTCTTTAATTATTTCCTCTGCCTCTCTCCTTCACCTTTTTTTATTAAATTGGTCTTTTATGGAATTACTATTTTTAAAGTGTACAGGCCAGTTGCTCTTTAAAATAATCTTCAATTTATATTTGCCTGAATGTTTCTTGACATATTATATAAGGAGCCATATTGTGTCAATTTGTCCCATTGATGATATTCGTATCCATTAGATTTCTTCATTGCAAAGACCCTTTTTGAAGAAGCAAATTTTAATAGAGATTTATATAGACAAAAACTCCTTACCCAGCTGAACAATTTCTTTATCTTTTACACTTCAGCCTATTTCCCCATACCATACCCATACACCATTCCCCACAATCCATATCCCATGACAAATGATAGGGACGTTATCAAAAGATCTGGGGAAAGTGAACTTGTAAATGTGACATTCATTCTCAACTCAGAAATGTTTTTGTCCTTAGAAGTACCATCCAGTAATTTTATCTTCTTATTATGGCCTTTTGTTATTTTATGACAGTGTCTATCCAAAAATACTTGGGAAATTTCTCTCATGGATCAAAGCATTCCTACCCTCTTTTCACCTTTGATATTGCTAGTATCTGTATGTGTTCTCCCCAACGTCCAGTAAAATGAAAGTAGATCAGATGAGAAGCAACATTACATAAATCCTGTGTATCATATGGGGGAAGAGCGGAGATGGAAATGAACCTTAAAAGACAAGGCACAAAACAATGCAGATTATCACTAGATGGCCCTCTCCAAAGTTAGAAAAATGAAGGATATTGGAGACCATATTGGTGAGAGGAAAAAAAAAAAAAGAGTGGGGCAAAAATGTAAGCAAATTGACTGCAGATTTCTATGAATAGCTCACTGATTCCTCCCTTTTATTACCATTTGATCCTGGACAATTTACTTAAATAAACTCCTTAAAACTCATTTTCCTCATCTATTAAATGGGGATAATAACACCCACAGTGCATAATTTTTATGAGTTAGAAATATTGGATGCTCAATTCCTAAACTTTCAGCAGGTATCATACAAATGATATCTATTGTTATAATAATTACTTTTTATGGTGCTTTGCAGTGAACATACAATAGTCATATTAGACATTTGATTCTATTCTTTCAACACTCCCCCAACCATTTTACAGATAAGAAGTGGAGGGTCAGCAAGATTAGCAAAATTAGCAACTTGTCAAGTCAGATGTTGGCAAAACATTAAAGCTGAGACCCAACCCAAGTCTTGATTTTTAGTTAGTATTCCTTTCCCTAAACCGTGTTAAACTAAGAGTGAAGCAATAGTGCCATCTTCCTACAAGAAGAAAACATTTCTTTTTAATGTCTCTAAAATAGGTGAATAAATAGCAGTCCCACAGTTTATGCAATGCTAATATTAATGAGAGGAAAAAGTCAACTCCAAATCATAGAATATAAACCATTAAACAGAATTTCAAGGAACAATGTTTCTTAGAAACAAAACAATTATCTCAACATTTCCTCAGAAGATATCATCCCCAAATTTGTGTGTGAAGACTAAACCATTGTTTGTCTTTTTTAAGAGCTACAAGATGAGTTTTAGGAACATGATCATTAGATGTTCTAGCACTGTTTGGCTGGAATTCATGCTTGTTATAGAATAAATTATTCTTTGTGATTGGCTTTGTGGGCACTTGTTTATACTCAGATGAATTAATTACTTATGCAAACAATCAATTATACAACCATTTTAATATGTAAACTATGTGCTGGTCTACACTAGCACATAGTTTGTGTATGTGGCTTACGTCTACACTATTTTCTAATCTATTGAAGGTGGGCAAATAAATACATATGTAAATAAATCAAGGAAATATTTATTTGGCTCCTATTATATATCTTCTACTGTGTGAGGCCCCAGAGATTAACAGCAACACTGAAAGTCATGGTTACTGTCCTCAGAGAGATTACAGTTAGCTGGAGGGAAAAAAATGAACAGACAATGAAAATATATCATGCATGCAAAAGAGGTACAATGAAAGCTAGTTTGTGACAGAGGTCACAAAAAAAAATAAAAAAACATCATTTCAGGATTCCAGAGAAAGAATTAGGACCTCCTTCTTTTTCCACAAAGAGCTGAAGGGAGTCGGGATCTGTGCGCCTTCAGAAGAGCTTGCTCGTTCTCTGCATCAACCATTGGGCTGAGCCACAGCCCTTTGGGTACTTGCCCTCCTGTAATCATGTCTCCGGAAATTGGAGCTGGTTTCTTGTAGAGTCATCAGAAACAGCTTCTATTCGTATCCAAGACCCTTACTTTTAGTTTAGGGACTTGTCCTTCCACATGACTTTTGAAAGCATTCTGTCAAATGGCGTGCTGTTAGTTAGCATAGTAGGGTGGACTGATTTTTTTTTTTTTTTTTTTGCATAAAGTATTTGGTCTCTATTTGGTTGCTTTTGTCATAGAATAAAGATAGAGCAGGAGTAAAGGTGTTCAGAGCAAGTTAGGCTGACAATCAAAGGCCATCAAGATGTGTTCTGATACCTGGAAAAAAGGTGGTACCTTCCATATGATTTTTTTCCCCCGATTATCTGTTTTATTAAACAGTCAGTATCCTAGGATTTGTACATCATAGCTCTTTATGGAATATTAAGCTTTTCCCTATATTACCTCATCATACCACAACCCTGCAAAATAGGACGAGCAGCCTTCTGTCCTTCTCCAACAGAGGGGGAAGCCGAGAGAGAGCATGTTTATTTAGTTTGTTCAGTATCACATGTTATAGAGTAAAGACCAAGCTGATAGTACAATCCAGTTATTTCAGGCTTCAAACTCTTTGCTGTTTTCGCTCCAGCACACCCGCTTCATCAGCTGCCGTCCCAAACCCTCTGGTGCCTTGTTCGCTGCTTTCCTTGTCTTCCATCTCTCCACTGCTTCTTCTCTTTATCCCCTCGCTTCCTGCCCCATCTTTCCCTTCTTCACTCCACTCTCCATTTCAAATTCTTTGCCTTGCCTTCCCTTCCCTTTCACTCCTCTTCTGCTCTTTCTCTCCTTCCACTTAGAATTTATTGCTAGACTAACACTGGCGGCTGAGGGAGGATCACACTGATCAAACTGCCCACCCCTCCAACTTGAATGGTTTGGATCAGCAGGGCCCTCGATCTGAAAGAAGCATACCAAAAAAGGTTATAGTCATTGTAAAATCATAAACCAGGATATGTAGAATATCTTGGTTGGAATGGAAATTCGATTATTTCTGGTTCTTCCATGGGGCAGTTGGTTTCCTTAGGCCGAATATTTGAACTACGAAGGGCAAGGGACTGGTAGCCAAGGCAGCAAGGGACACCTTCCTTGAGTAAGAGCAGTGAAGTGAAGTGATATGGGTCTTTATAAATTGACGGCTCTTGCAAACGGTTCCCCGTGTTGTTTTCTGTCTGCTCCTGCCCATTTGTAGGAGAATCAGCTCAAAACGAGGCTGACTGGGAACGTCTGTGTATGAAGAATAACAAAAATTCCACGTGTCACATATGTAACATAGATGATGTTAGAACGACTTTATTGTTGGTGCCTTATAGTTACAGTCTTGGAGGAAGAGATAAGTAGCAAGAGACAGAGCTGAAAAGTCATTCTAAGCAATTTTTCCATTCTTCTTCTCTAAACATGAAGTAACAAACCTTCCACTTCTTCTGACTATTTTGTTTCTGCCTTTTTGAAATAAAGCACTTGTTGAGATTTATATTTGAAACTATTTTTAGAAATAACTGGAGCATGCAATCACTTGAGTAATATGCAGAATGTTTAGTCCCCATGTCTCCAGAGCTCCAGAATTGCCCCTTTTGGAATTTGCAACTCATCTACCCATCTATGCATTTGGTCCCCAGAGACCAATACAAAACCAAGAGATGAAAGTCTTTGGAAATTGTTAGGTCTTTGAACATTAAAACCACTGGATCTGGAGTCAAGAAAATTCTGAATTCTGGTCCAAGATCTGCCTTTAGTACTCTGTGACCTTGGAAAAAACACTTGACTCTTCTGCAATTTCTTTATCTGCAAAATGAAGAGAATGGAGTATGACAAGATTCTATGATTTTAAGATACCGTAAGAATTGTCTGTTTCCAAAGCCCTGAAATGTGGTAGGCCACTTGGGTAGACTGAAATCACTTTCTGGTTTATCTTTCATTGACTTTTACAATAACATAGTAGAACAGATGTTTTTGATGTTTAATGAATGATTGATATAAATTGCCATAATAATATTGCCTTACTGTTTCATTCTGGCTCATTAACCGTCATTAAATGTAACCATGTGACTTATATTTTGCATGTGCTATGATGTAATCATCCCGAAGCTGTATTCCTTCCCCCCACCAAAAGATCCCCAAGTTTATCATTTGAGTCAATGGAGGTGTGAAATTCATTTTCAGATCATCTCTTTAGAAGATCACAAGGTCATTGGCTCTCATCAAGAACATGGATGAGGAAAACAAGATTCTGGAATAGAGCAAGAAAGAGAGAAGCCAAGTCCCACTGCTCCCTGAAGTTTAAATAGTTCCCCTGTGGTTTCAAGTTCAGTTCTGTTCTGCTTTTAATTTAAAACCATTCTCTACCAGGCAACTGATTTTTGCTAGTCTCTTGGGTGATTCGCTAAGACAGATTTCACTGTATTCTACCCCTGTGTGTGCACTTAGCTCCCATTAGCAGTAATGGGTGTTATGCATGTATAGCTCCCATTAACAATAATGGAAATTATACGTGTGCATCCATAGGAAAGTATGCTCCCCAATGTTGGAATTTTTTCAGAAGGAAAAGTACTCCTTCTGCAGCATTTGGCTTTTGTTTTAGGCTCTCTATTGTGGTGACGATTTGTGCTGCAGAGAATGAACACTGTGTGGAAGACTGCCAGCCTCCTCATGTGCAAATCTGTACAGTATTTTTTAAAATCTTGGTTTATAGTGTTTTTTTTGCATGACTAAAACAACAGTCAGACAAAACTTGTTGAAGAAGTAAAACAGCTCCAGATCATTTAATAAAAGGTCAAGGAGCAGGCTAAGTAAATCCCTTAAAGCCAAGAATTCAGGTAGGCAATGTTACCAGTTTGAGGGTAAAAAACATTGATTTGAACAGATGGAGAAAATAATTCTTCAAAAATAACTGAATGCTATTTATGCAGACCATAACAATCTTCCTCCAGATGAACATGATTTAACCCCAAAGCACCATTTCTATCATAATACAGTGATGGAAAACGGTAGGCCAAAGGTGATGTTACAAGGGGTTGTGAATCATCAGCATACTAATTTTGGAACAAGTCCTGCAAACCTAAGATATTTAACTTTAACATGACGTCAAGAATATGATTCATGTGTGCAGTGGCAGAACGCACATAATATTTAAAACGTCTTTGGACTGTCAAAGTGACAGTCAAAGTATTCATCTCTTCTGAGAGTGCATTTTGTTGAATGTCTAGTATTGTTCATCTGTGATGGAAACTGGTCTGTATGCAGACTTGGATCCCCCTGGCACTGCTTAGGGACGCATGACGTCAGATCGTGTGAGGCTTGGGCTTTGGTAGGAAGAAGGAGATACACAGAAGGCCTTGGAGTGTTTAGGAGCACAAACCTTGGGAGAGATACTCCTAAATCCAAATGGTGGCACTGTCCTTTGGGAATCTATGTTACGTCTCTGAGTCCAGATTTCCTCATTTGTAAAGTGAGGATCATAATTCTCATCTTCAAGTTGTTGCATGGATTAAATGAGGTCTAAAATTGCATTAGCCGAACTATTATTAACCTATCTAGGGAGATAAAATTTGACAATATTAGAAATCAAAACATTTCTCTAGCTGGATAATGTTGACTAGCTTCTAATTATCTCTAACCTGTTGTATATTTTGAACACATACTTTATTTTTTCGTTATTTAACCATAAACATGCTTGTTACAGCCCGTGCTTCTAATTTTAGGGGAAGGATAAACATAACAGTATTCTTAGGAAAATAATCCCAAACACACAAGCTGACACTTTATTTATTTATTTATTTTTAAAATCTTATTATTTTGGGTGGGGGTGGGTAGGAAGAGGGAGAGAGAGAATCCCAAGAGGGCTCCATATGGAGCCTGATGCCAAGCTTAGTCTCACAATGCCAAGATCATGACCTGAGCCAAGATCAAGAGTTGGACACATAACTGACTGAGCCACCCAGGCACCCCAAACACTTACTTTATTTTTAAAAAAGTTTTTTCAAAGATTTATTTATTTTAGAGAAAGAGAGAGAGAGCAGGGGTAGGGGCAAAGGGAGAGGGAGAATCTCCAACAGATTTCCCACTGAGTGTAGAGCCCAGGGCCAGGTTCAATCTCAAGACCCATGAGATGACGATCTGAGCTGAAGTCAAGAGTCAGACACTTGACCGCTTCATCGACTGAGTTATCTCCGTGCCCCTCCCTTATTTTTAATACTAACCAAAGTTTAAAAATTATAAACTCTAAATTTTTAAAGGATTTACAGCTACACAGAAACCTAAATTTCTTTTTTTGAGGATGGTGAGGACTTACGTTTTCTTTCCCTTGTTGACTTGTCACTGTGATACTGAATGTGCGAGAAATTTGTAAACAATGAAGTTCTTTGCGATGTTTATAGGTACTTCTAGTATTGTCTTAAAAATATTGAAATGTTGTCTAAAAACATAGGTCTTACCCTTGCACATAGTAAATTGACTGGACATGTAGCCTGTTACATTGGAAGGAGAAAGAGACTATGTGTGTGACCGCAGGCAGGATACTTCATCTCCATAACCAGCAGTTTCTTCATGTGCTAAGTGAAAATAGCTGTGTTTACTTCATCAGGTTGTTTTGAGGAGTAAATAATATAACATATATATAAAGGATCTTCTGTGGTGCTTAACTGTTGCTTCTCCGAGCAAGCTCTTGAGAAACAGCCTAAGGAAAGTACCACAGTTATGGGCTATGGGCAGCCAGCACCACCAAGGTACCTTGACTCCTGAGGAAATATTGGGATGGGAAGTGTAAGTATTTATGTGAATGAGACAGGTTTTAGGAGGTGACAAAGGATGTGTATTTTACTGATTACTCATGTTTACCCAGGGCCAGCACAGCCAGTGGCAATATGGACATGCCTGGAGTCTCTTCATAGTAGTCTGCCCTCATGCCGAGAGGGCAAAGCTTGTCTCCAAGATATATTAAGGCAAAAATTCCCTCTCCTTTGTCCCAGGGTGGATGGTGAATTACAACCTTATCATGGACAAGGACAGCTTTGTATAATACCTATTTTTTTGGAAGGATTCATTTTTTTTTCTACCAGGCAAATTGCATTCATTAAGTAATGATTGGAGCCCCCATTTTTATGACATGTATATCTGCCAATCAGGATTTATGATTAAGTCTAGGTAGTCAGTGCTTCTACAGAGTTAATATAACCTGTCTTAAAAGTTGAAAAAAAAATAGCCTCTAGAGTCTTCTCTTAGTACATACTGAGCTTATGATTTTATTTTATTTTTTCCATAACACTGAATATAGCTGTGAACAGCTAAGACTCTGTAAACTTGGGCTTGTTACTAATGCTTACAGATCATTGCATAAAGGATCTGTGCTCTTAACTATAGAGAACACACTGATGGTTACCAAAGGGAGGAGGGCAGGGGGATGGATTAAATGGGTGGTGGGGATTAAGGAGTGCACTTGCTGTGATGAGAACTGGGTGTTGTATGAAAGTGTTGAATTACTGTATTGTATACCTGACACTAATATTACACTATATATTAAGTAACGGGTATTTAAGTAAAAATGAAAAAAATATAGGTCTGTTCATGCCGATATGCTCAGGTTGGGACAGAGCCACTCGGTGATTGGTAATTGCTACACCCAACACTCTTTATATTCTTATCATACTTTATTTTTCTTTTGTAGACCTTATTTCAACCTGCCATATATGTTTTTGTATTTTATCTATCTCCATGATGGTAGTGACTTTGTCCGTTTTTCTTACTGCTCTAACTCTGTGACGTAGATCATTGCCCGATATATAGTAGGTGTACAAACCTGTTTGTTGAATAAAATAGCTGATGACCAATCACCTCATTTTAAGAGCTATGGGTTCCTGCATAGGTGCAGTGAAGAAGCAGAGAGGAGGGGTCTGCAGCGTTCCATCTGCAAGACCAACAGCATCACTGATTCGGTCTCTTGGGCAAGACACAGGTACGATCCCCACCTTTTCCATGAGCTCTTCAGACAGCTCAGTTGATCTTTCCGAGCCTTGGGTTTTGGATCTGTGAGAAACTAATAATTATACTACCCTCATAGGGTTTCAGTAAAGATCAAACATAATAATATGTGTCCTACTGTTTTGTGGACTGCAGATCTTTGTTGTTTTAGCATGGCATTTTTTTTTTTTTTTTGGAAAAAGCGAGATTTGGGACATCATCCAAACAGCTGTGCTCTGCTTCCGAAAGCCATATGAACTTGGGTCAAATCCTTTAACTTTTCTAAGTCTTAATTGCTTCACCTGGAAAGGAAGTTGTTATTAATGATCCTGAACATCCCATCCAGTTATGAAAGTCCGTGTCACTAAGGACTATATTTTTCTTTTCATGTTCCTTCCTAAGGTTTAGGATTATGTAGGTGTTCTTCCAGTTTCTATGAAAATACCATAAAAGAGATTTAATGTCAGGTATTTGCTTCATTTTCTTTATCACCATTAAGCATTGTCCTACTTAGAGTGACAAATTTACCATCTAACAGTGCTCAAGTTTCCAGTTATCTTTTACTACAACAGCCCACAGTGGCTACAAGGAGTGCCATTTCCCACATAATTATTGCTGTTGACGTGCACCTCAGCACATTTGACAGAGGTGGCTCGCTGTTACGGCAGGAAGGGTGCCAAGCTAGAGTGGAGTCCAGCCTTTCACATTGGTGTTATTCTGTCTTTGCAAAATGTGTCCTTCACCCCCCACTAAATGTGAGAGAGCAAACTGCTTTGCCTGTAGAGAACACTCTGTTACAGAGATTTTCTGTGGACAGCATGACAGCCGTGGGCTGGATTTATGGGTGAGCCGTGCTTACCAGGTTACCTCTTACACCCGAGGCTGATGAAACACACAGCTCACCTTAATGTGTCTGGACTCTACAGACTCCACTGTGGAGCCCACACATTCTTCTAAGAGGCAGGCCGAGAGGGTAAGGGAAGCTGCTGCAGGCGTGAGGCGTGTGATAGCAGAAGAAGATGCCGTTATGGGGAGAGACACCTCCTTTAGGGCATGGCCTTTTTTCTCCACATAAGAGAGGGGGCTTACCTCTGCACCTGTCTCAGTTCCGGCTGGGGTTGCTAAATGGCCACTGGGCATGAAGCTCCTGCAAACCTGCAGGGAATGTAGATAGAAAGCTAGCAGAGTCAATGTCAGAGATTTAGGTGGGATAGGTAGAGTGACACTGAGACTCCAACGACCAACTGGAATTCAAATTCAGTTCATAGATTTTAATCGATTAAATTGTTTTAGGGCTTGCCATAATCTCATCATCCAAATTTATAGGTCTCTTTCTCATTTCTCCCCTAAACCCACCCTAAATTCCAATTAGGCAAATCTTACAGCCTTTAATAAGTCACCTTGAGCTTCACCTGTGTTGTTTTGCTCATGGGATGCCTCAGGTATAAAGGTCTCTCTCCTTTGCCACCATCCATCTAATTCCCGTACTTCTAAGATACAGAGAAAATCCCTCCTGGCCCATTTGATTCAACAAACCATACAAGTTCATCCTTTTCCTGAACTATTACTATGTTTTATGCTCATCAGATTTAATTCATCGGTTATATGGCCCTCTGATGTCAAGGTATCCTTTTTTTTTTTTTTTTCTTGTAGCTTCTCATAATCTCTAATGGAGTGTTGGAAACACAGTGAGTCTATACAGATTTATTGGTTATAAATATCTAAATGATTTTAACATTTTTTTCTCTCTAATTCAAATGAAAGCAACTTTGATCCCAAAATTACCTTTCATTTATTTTGAATTCTCTTTTTAAATCTGTTGAGAACCATGTAAAGATCCTATTGTAGAGTGTGGTGTACACTAAGTGCACAGTAAATATTAGCTTTATTAACCTCACCCTCACTGGCTTTTTTTCTCATGGCACAAGTTGGATGTCAGCATAGAATATGTTTCAAGCTTAACCCTCCCTAAACGCATGTGCCCCACATTTTTCTCAAAGGTCTCAAGGAGGAAGGGTAACCCTATTTCACCTTTCTTGGGGTCACTATCTCTTCTCTCTTCCCATCACTACCATAATATCTTTCTCTGCTGGTCAGTATTATTGCCAGCCCCTTCTAAATTTATTTTCCCTTTTAACAGACCTCTCTCCCCATGCAATCTTCCACAGTTCATGAGCTGTTTATCCTTAACCATAGCATTGCCAATTCATGAATAAAACCATCATGAGTGATGATAATTTGGGTGATTTTAAGTATATTTCTTTTTATAATAATGACAGGCTCTTATAGCGATTTTTTTTGTATACTTCAGAGAACACATTCATGTCATTTGCTTAGATTTTTTTGTTCCTGAATCCTTCCTAATCATTCTTTTGTTTTTTTTAAAAGATTTTATTTATTTGTTTGACAGACGGAGATCACAAGTAGGCAGAGAGGCAGGCAGAGAGAGAGGAGGAAGCAGGCTCCCTGCTGAGCAGAGAGCCAGATGTGGTGCTCGATCCCAGGGCTCTGGGATCATGACCTGAGCTGAAGGCAGAGGCTTTTTAACCCACTGAGCCACCCAGGTGCCCCCTTCGTAATCATTCTTAATTTAATTTTATTTTTTAAGTAAGGTTTACATCCATTGTGGGGCTTGAACTCATGACCTCGAGATCAAGAGTTGTATGCTCCACCAACTGAGCTAGTCAGGCACCCCTCTTAATTAATTTTAGATGTAAACAGAATGAGATTTTTTTTCTATTTAAAGAAATGTTATTTACCCCAAAGTAGTGTATGCAACAGCTGTTTAAAAGAACCCAAAATAAAAAATTATAAAAAATTATAGCATCACAAACAGAAAGATTAATTTTATTTTTTATTAACTCATTTCAGATTTTTAGAAAAGATTTTATTTATTTATTTGTCAGAGAGAGAGAGCGAGAGCGAGAGTGAGCCCAAGCAGGAAGAGTGGCAGGCAGAGGCAGAGAGAAAAGCAGGCTCCCCACTGAGCAAGAAGCCCAATGCGGGACTCGATCCAAGGACCTTGGGATCATGACCTGAGCTGAAGGCGGACACTTAACTGACTGAGCCACCCAGACACCCCTCATTTCAGATTTCGAAACCAGCTTGAATTTCTTGTAAAAATTGATTGAGGGTGAGAGTGGAAGAATGTAAGCTATATTGAGGGTGCCTGTATACTGGAATTGTTAGATCCATTTGGAATTCTGGCTCTTCCATTCCCTAATTGGGTGACCTTGAATAATTTGTTTAACTTCCCCAGGCCTCAGTTTTCTCATATATAGAATGGGTATCATATAGTTTTGCCTACCTTGTAAGGATTTCATATTTTTTTGATTAAAAAAGACAACATAATGCCCTGGAATATTATTGCAACTCTGGAGTGATGATGTCAGCCGGGAGAAGATTTGCTTACTCCGTGAGCCATCAATAATTTCCCAAGCAGCTACCTCAGGCTGACATTCTCTGAAGCTTTGAATTCACTGTATCCACAGTCCTTTGGGAGTTGCAGAGCTGAGACTTCATTAACTAAATTGTTTTCCTGATGTCTGGGGAGTTCCCTGTGAAAACCAGGGAGGAATATGAGGAGATTTGGCAATAAACAAAATTATGAAGAAGACAATTCATGATGTTAAATGTCTTAGCATTTACTTTTTCTATACCCATTGTTGAAAACTGTCATCTGCCTGGGGATGTGTGTGGCAGCAGCTGTAGTTAATTCTAGATCTGTCATTAATTCAGTTCATAGACACGGCTTCATGCAGAATATGGTAACTGGATGCCATGGTGATAAATGACAGGGGAAGTTCGGGCGAGGAATCAGGGAGCTCTAACATGGAGTACTCTTCTCATGCATTTACTCATTCATGTGTTCATTCATGCATCTAATATTTATTGAGGGCCTTCTGTGTTTTATGCACTGGCCCAAGTGTTTGGGATATGTAAGTTAACAAAACAAAGAATGTCCTGCTTCAGAAACTTAAGGTCTTAGAACAATAGACACACAATAAAATAGAATGGATACACAAGGCAATGACAAGTGTGGGAAGATAGAAAGTATAGAGAGAGATGTACCTGAGCCTATGGGTCATGGAAGGCCTTTAGAGGAGTGTTATTTCAGCTGCGTAGGTAATAGCATGAGGGAATGAGGCATGTTTCAAGGCTAGCAAAGCACAGGGGCTTGCAAGAGTGTGCTGAGAATCAGGGCCTGTTAGGCAGGCTAACATCTTGTCACCCCTTAAAATGTATATTTAAAAACTATTTGTTCAATATTTATTTCTTGAGGCCAGGAAGAAATTGATTTTTCTATTACAAAAAAATTATATGCAAAACACATTCACTTAGTAATTCACTTCAGCTGGGTCAAAATAGAGTCGATATTGTGGAATTATTCAGTGAAACGTTCCCCCTTCTCTTCCTTTTCTTCAGTTGGTATGTGTTTTGAACCAGCGAACTTCTTGGGAGGTGTACTAGAAATGTAACATGTAGATAATAAAATAAACTACTCATCCCTGATAAATAGCACTATCCAATGTATTATTTGGTGTTAGAAATTCAGCTTACTGCCAACTTTTGGCTGTCACTCTAAATACGTTTTGCAGAAATACTTATTAAGTCAGTATGTCTGGGGGACCAGGAGAACATTTTTATTTACATTTGGGAGTGCTGACTCCTTTTTCCAGAACCAACACCAGTGTCAATTTCACCAGTTAAACAAAACTTAGGGAACCAAGGCAGCCAAGTTCATTATTTCTAATTTTTTTTTAAAGGTTATATTTATTTATTTGGCAGAGAGAGAGTGCACAAGCAGGGAGAGTGGCAGAGGGAGAGGGAGAAGCGGACTCCCCCCCACTGACCAGAGAGTCTGACTCAGGGTTCGATCTCAGGACCATGAGATCATGACCTGAGCTGAAGGCAGATGCTTAACCAGCTGAGCCACCCCGGGTCCCCCAAGCCCAGTATTTCTAATGCATTCCAGTGGGATGAGCACCCCAGCTTGTCCAGCCCCTAATCCTGCTCTTAAACGAGTTAAGGGTGACTGGAGCAGGAAGTCCAAAGGAGAGAATGTGTGGAACAGAACTGAAAAGGTAAGTAGAGTCCAATTCTGAAAGACCTTTTATGACATGTGAGGAGTTTGCAATTTGTAAGAAATACGAAACCACTGAAGGGCTTTCAGGAGGGAGATGACACAGCAACACTTTTGGTTTAGAAAGATCTTTCTTGCTGTGGTGTGAACTAAGCCATTGGTGGGAAGCCAGACTGATAGAAGAAGATGTACCAGTAGAATGTTGGGGTGATTGAGGTAAGAAATGATAGCAGCTTTGGCGCACCTGGGTGGCTCAGTCAGTTAATCATCAGACTTTTGATTTTGGCTCAGGTCAAGATCTCAGAGTCATGAGATCGTGCCCCTCATTGGGCTCCATGCTCAGCAAGGAGTCTGCTGAAGATTCACTCCCCATCTCTCTCTCTCTGTGTCTCTCCATCTGCTCGTGTGTGCACTTTCTCTCTCTCTCTCTAAAATAAATAAATAAATCTTAAAAAAAAGAAGAAGAAGAAATGATAGCAGCTTGAACAAAGAAGGCGTCAGTAAGGATAGCGAGAAGTAGTTTAGGTCATGTCTTGATGTCTAGGTTGAAGCAGGGTCACTGCCAGTGCCAGACAAGACATTCTCAGGTGACCTTGTTAGCATATAACAAAGCTCCACGACCAAGACTGGAGTTCAGGGGCAGGACTCCAGTCCCTGGATGTAGGGCATGAGTGGTAAGAGAGATGAGGCTTAAACAGGCAGGGTGTTAGAGTTTACAAATTCCCTGATTAAAATAGGGGTCTAGGCGATAGAGCTGACCTACCAGGTAGAGACTTTATTATAAGCAAAAGTAATGAGCAAAAGGAACGAGACACAGATAGGAAAGTACAATTTGGTGAGGTTGTAGCTATGGGAGGAACTTGCTCTTAGGGCTTTTATTGTCACACTATTGTATCAACAGTTACTCAGAGAGAATTGAGAGACTAGGATACTACTAGCTGGTAATGGCATAATGTTTTACATATTCAGTCTTTGCCTCCCTCCCATTCATTCTCTGCACAGCAGCTAGAATTCTTAAATAGAAACCCGATCATTCATTGCTATGCATAAAACACATCAGGGTCTTTTTGGATAAAGACCAAAATCTTCGTTAGGATCTACACAGCCTGCATACTCTATGTAGCACTTCTCACCTTCTAGCCTGTCTTTGAGGCACCTGTCCCAACTTCAGGATTCAGCCACCAGTGTCTTTTTTCACTTAAAAAAAAATTCTAAACAACACTGTGCTTATTTCAAGGCCTCCAGACATGCTGTGTCCTGTCATTGAGAATATGCATCTCTTCACTTCCTTTTTAAGTTTTTGCCTAAATGTTGCTTCATCAGGGAAGTTTCCCTGTTACATACTTTCACAGATACCTCCATTTTCCTTTCATAGCCCTTATAACTGTAATTGATAATCATTTAGAAATGTTTTTGGGGTGCCTGGGTAGCTCAGTGGGTTAAGCCTCTGCCTTCAGCTCAGGTCATGATCTCAGGGTCCTGGGATGGAGCCCCACATCAGGCTCTCTACTCGGTGGGGAGCCTGCTTCCCCCTCTGTCTCTGCCTGCTACTCTGCTACTTGTGATCTCTCTCTCTGTCAAATAAATAAATAAAATCTTAAAAAAAAAAAAGAAATGTTTTCTCAAAAAAGAAAGAAAGAAAGGAAGGAAGGAAGAAAGAAATGGAGACACTTGTGTGGCTCAGTCAGTTAAACATCTGCCTTCAGCTCAAGTCATGATCCCAGGGTTCTGGGATCGAGTCCTGCATTGGACTCCCTGCACAGTGGGAGGTCTGCTGTCCCCCCGCCTGCTGCTCCTCCTGCTTGTGTGCCTGTGCACATTTTCTCACTCTAATAAATAAATAAATAATCTTAAAAAAAAAAAAAAAGAAATGTTTTCTCATATCTCTTACCATGAGTAGACTATAAACTCCGCGTGAGAGAAACTGTGTTTGCTTTTTTATTGTGGTATATCTTGTACCCTGCCCAGTGTCTGGCATATATCAGTTATCAGCAAATCTGTGTTGAATGAATACTTAAATGTCAGGATTATTTTTAAGTACCCACTACTTAAGCTTCTGCCTTAATCTGAGGCATTGGTTTTTCTAATGGCAACACCAGGAGTTGCTCATCATTAACAGAGAAATAAGCATCTTCAAACTGGGAGGGACCTTCCTAATATCCCTTAGATTATATTGCTTAGGCAGTGCCTACTTTATTTAAGAAGAATGTGATCTCTGTTAGGCAAAGAGCAAGGAGAAAGGACAGAAATGTACCTAAACTAGCATTTGGAGAGAGGGGAATGGAGGGTAGGAAATTTGGCCACCTACACTGCTGCAGTGAAATCCCTGAAGATAGATATTCCTAAGCAGAAGGAGGATTTTTTTTTTAATTTTATTTTTTATAAACATATAATATATTTTTATCCCCAGGGGTACAGGTCTGTGAATCGCCAGGTTTACACACTTCACAGCACTCACCATAGCACATACCCTCCCCAATGTCCATAACCCCACCCCGCTCTCCCAACCCCCCTCCCCCCATCAACCCTCAGTTTGTTTTGTGAGATTAAGAGTCACTTATGGTTTGTCTCCCTCCCAATCCCATCTTGTTTCATTTACGCTTCTCCTACCCCCTTAACCCCCCATGTTGCATCTCCTCTCCCTCATATCAGGGAGATCATATGATAGTTGTCTTTCTCCGATTGACTTATTTCGCTAAGCATGATACCCTCTAGTTCCATCCACGTCGTCGCAAATGGCAAGATTTCATTTCTTTTGATGGCTGCATAGTATTCCATTGTGTATATATACCACTTCTTCTTTATCCATTCGTCTGTTGATGGACATCTAGGTTCTTTCCATAGTTTGGCTATTGTAGACATTGCTGCTATAAACATTCGGGGGCACGTGACCCTTTGGATCACTACGTTTGTATCTTTAGGGTAAATACCCAGTAGTGCAATTGCTGGGTCATAGGGTAGTTCTATTTTCAACATTTTGAGGAACCTCCATGCTCTTTTCCAGAGTGGTTGCACCAGCCTGCATTCCCACCAACAGTGTAGGAGGGTTTCCCTTTCTCCGCATCCTCGCCAGCATCTGTCATTTCCTGACTTGTTAATTTTAGCCATTCTGACTGGTGTGAGGTGATATCTCATTGTGGTTTTGATTTGTATTTCCCTGATGCCGAGTGATGTGGAGCACTTTTTCATGTGTCTGTTGGCCATCTGGATGTCTTCTTTGCAGAAATGTCTGTTCATGTCTTCTGCCCATTTCTTGATTGGATTATTTGTTCTTTGGGTATTGAGTTTGCTAAGTTCTTTATATGTTTTGGACACTAGCCCTTTATCTGATATGTCATTTGCAAATATCTTCTCCCATTCTGTCAGTTGTCTTTTGGTTTTGTTAACTGTTTCCTTTGCTGTGCAAAAGCTTTTGATCTTGATAAAATCCCAATAGTTCATTTTTGCCCTTGCTTCCCTTGCCTTTGGCGATGTTCCTAGGAAGATGTTGCTGCGGCTGAGGTCGAAGAGGTTGCTGCCTGTGTTCTCCTCAAGGATTTTGATGGATTCCTTTCTCACATTGAGGTCCTTCATCCATTTTGAGTCTATTTTCGTGTGTGGTGTAAGGAAATGATCCAATTTCATTTTTCTGCATGTGGCTGTCCAATTTTCCCAACACCATTTATTGAAGAGGCTGTCTTTTTTCCATTGGACATTCTTTCCTGCTTTGTCGAAGATTAGTTGACCATAGAGTTGAGGGTCTATTTCTGGGCTCTCTATTCTGTTTCATTGATCTATGTGTCTGTTTTTGTGCCAGTACCATGCTGTCTTGATGATGACAGCTTTATAATAGAGCTTGAAGTCCGGAATTGTGATGCCAACAACTTTGGCTTTCTTTTTCAATATTCCTTTGGCTATTCGAGGTCTTTTCTGGTTCCATATAAATTTTAGGATTATTTGTTCCATTTCTTTGAAAAAAATGGATGGTACTTTGATAAGAATTGCATGACATGTGTAGATTGCTTTAGGTAGCATAGACATCTTCACAATATTTATTCTTCCAATCCAGGAGCATGGAACATTTTTCCATTTCTTTGTGTCTTCCTCAATTTCTTTCATGAGTACTTTATAGTTTTCTGTGAATAGATTCTTAGTCTCTTTGGTTAGGTTTATTCCTAGGTATCTTATAGTTTTGGGTGCAATTGTAAATGGGATTGACTCCTTAATTTCTCTTTCTTCTGTCTTGTTGTTGGTGTAGAGAAATGCAACTGATTTCTGTGCATTGATTTTATATCCTGACACTTTACTGAATTCCTGTACAAGTTCTAGCGGTTTTGGAGTGGAGTCTTTTGGGTTTTCCACATATAGTATCATATCATCTGCGAAGAGTGATAGTTTGACTTCTTCTTTGCCGATTTGGATGCCTTTAATTTCTTTTTGTTGTCTGATTGCTGAGGCTAGGACTTCTAGTACTATGTTGAATAGCAGTGGTGATAACAGACAAGAAGGAGGGTGTTTAATAGATATTCTTCTCCTTCTTCTCCTTCTTCTTCATTTTCTTCTTCTTCTTGAGGTATTAATTGAAATTGTGAGATGTTTTTCTCCTTGAATTTTCCCTCTTGTCTGTCCTCCATTCAACCAGATAACCAGTTCTATACATTCTTCATTAAAAAAAAAAAA